>NW_024870746.1:16477500-16725000 GCF_019054845.1 Dipodomys spectabilis
ATTGTCGCTGGCCCCTCTTCTCTCTTCCAGGGGAGCGGTGGGGATGGGACCAAGGAACCATGAAAACAGTTGCACACAGGATGCTCGTGGATCATAGATTTGAAGGCAGTTTCAAAATACAAGCATTTTAATACTTCCAACATGAATGATCACTGTAGGCTCCATTTGGGTTCTTGGGGGTTATAATTAAAAAGTAAAACATTGTTTAAGTAGGTATATACGTAATCAAATGAGATGTGTGCCCTTATAGTGACCCTTTATATGTATTTTATGGTAAAAGTTGAGTTGTTCAGAAACAGGATAAATAGGTCTTCTCCTCTCTGTCCTGCCAAACCTAGACAGTCATCATTTCCAGAGGCAAGTAATCTCCTCGAACAGGGAGACTGAGTGAGTCATGGGTGTCTCAGGCTCCTAGTGGCCCCAAGTCTGTGGCTTTCACATTGATATATGCTCTTGTTTCTGTGTCAAGGGTATTAGCATCACATTTTGAAGTGTATATGACAGACTAGCAGGTTAATAAAAATTCAAGAGTACAGAAACAAGTCTGTAAGGTTTGTTTTATACTTGGCATCTATAAAGAATTATGCCAAGCATGTCAATTAATTCCATCCTACCAAAGCAGATGAAGTAATTGTTAATTTACCTATCATATTGCTTTATCCATCAAGGGCATTGAACCTCATGGAAGGATGTAATTCCTCCAAGATGACACAAATAATGCTGAAGAAGGGAAAACTATTGAACTGATGTTAATTTGAAAGCCCAAGTTCAACCTGTAGCTGGAAACATAGGGATAACATCTAGCATCTAAATCCCTTCACCTTGCTTAATCTCTTTGATATAAGCACACTCTACAGAAGATAGATAAATTGGATGTTTATTTATACTACCTAACAGTAAGAAGGAAACACACCTATTTGACTATGCATGTGCTGACTCCTATTAATTATACCAATTCCAATCAATTAAATTCTTAATTTAAAAAATGTTAAATAATTAGAAAATCATGTGCATATCTATCAGTGACAACTGGACATAATGCAACTCTCAAATGAAGACTTGGTTGATAGAAATTTGGTTGATGTTAAAAACTAATATAGATATATATGTTTCTTGGCGCTGAATGGGGATTTAGCTTAGTATTTTTAAAAATTTTTTGTCAGATGTGGGGCTTGAACTCTGGGCCTGGTGCTGTCCCTCAGCTCTTTAGCTCAAGGCTAGCATTCTACCACTTGAGCCACGGTACCACTTACAGTTTTCTGGTGGTTAACAGGAGATAGTCTCATGGACTTTCTTGCCCAGGCTGGCTTTGAACTGCGATCCCCAAATCTCAGCCTCTTGAGTAGCTAGGATTACAGGCGTGAGCCACCAGCGCCCGACTAGCTTATTATCTTATGAATTATAAGAAAAGAGAATCAGTTATAAAGGTACTTTAAAAAATCCTAATTTGCCTATTTCTTTATAACCTCAACTAATTAAAACCAGCCAGGACAGGAAAGTCCCTGAGACTCTTATCTCCCATTAGCCAGCACAAAGACAAAAGTAGAAGCACAGCTCAAGTGGTAGAGCATCAGCCTTGAGCAAAAAAGCCTTGAGAATATGAGGCCCTGAATTGAAGCCTCAGGACCAGTGTGCACACATATTCCCCCACCGTCCGCGCCCCCCTTCTCAAAACATATCATGACCTAACATGGCTTTATTTGAGCAAGCTTCACAATTTACCTTTTGCACATTCCTTAGAGATCATGGTGCCAAAGGTTGGAAAGCAGTTTCTCCAAAATGCAGTTTAGAAGGAGAAAGGAACTGTAAGAAATATACCAGCCTGACAAATGACAAGGCTTTGTGGAACGGAAGAGAAAAGGCATCCTGGTTTCACACCAATGTAGAAGCTTTTCTTCTCAAATGAGTATTTTCGACAGCTGAGCAAGATGATAAACAGCAGTATCACAAAACACTTAAATGGAAACAAGTATTATGATGTACATTATTCACCCGGCATTCTCCAACTTGTGACATTTATATGTGGCAGACCTGACTGCAGATGCATTTATTTATTTTTGAAGTCGAAGGAATACGTTTAGGAGGTAGCCTCTTATGTGAATGTGGGCTTTTCTTCTCTAGAGAGGCAGATGTTAAAGGAAGAAGTCATGAGACATATAATGGAAATATATAGAAATTTTCTATTTTCCAGGACGGCACAAGCTCTTAGCATGGAGAAAACCCTATGCAAACAAGCACACATGGACAGGTTTTCCTTAAATACATTATTTCAGGTACAAATGTCTAGTGATTTCACAAAAATGTAAGCATTGTTGAAATAAATCTATTTCTAGTATTTCTGTATTGATATTTAGTGATCTAAATACTCAAATATTGGCCCAGCTTAGAAAGGCTTAATGAGACACCTAAAGATAATTCAATGTAAAGCTAGAAGATGAAGGACTAAGACTTACTACCTAAGAATGGATTGACATGATGAAGGCAGAATAAATGGCCAGTACCTAAGGTATTAGTTTCTGGATGCTAGTGTTCATAAGGATCCCAGAAAAAACATTATGAATTGGAAATTTCCATGATTGACATTTTAATAATTTTGGTCTAAGCTACTTGGTTGTGTATAATCAAAACTCTTCTGAGTACTATGAACTTGTCGAATATAGATTTATGTGCCCAGATTCTTTTCAGTATTTAAAAATGTTATGTAAGTGTGGGAGGCATGGATCAAGTGGTAGAAGACTTTCAAATCATGTCCAAGTTTCTGAGTTCAAATCTATGTATTTCCTCAAAAAAATTAAAAATCATGTACATTGCAGACAAATATCTTAAAAAATCTATGAATGAATATTTTTGAAAACTTAAATGTAAAACAATTTGAGATCAGTTTCAAAGGCTATTCTAGAACCCATAACTAACTCCTTATCATAGTGAGCAGAAATTGTGATTTCTATAATCTTACATTTGATGGTGACTCTCAGACAGATTTCAGTGATATGACAATTTTAAATAATTCATTCACTTAATAAATATGGTAAGGGTTCAACTATATGCCAGACACTATGCTAATGAACATTTATGAAAGAACAAATAAGCAAAACAACCAGAACTGTTGCATTCAACTTTCCTGGAGTGAAAACTGTGATTGTCATTCAATGAGCTCTGCGAGGAGTTGATGCGTCCATTGCCAATGCTTTCCTTGTCAAATGCAGCCCAATTTCAGAGTGGCTGTATTCCTCCCCTCTCTCAACAGCTCCTTCTGCATTGGCCTGGCCATGCATGTCTACCCAACGTAATCAGGTTTGGCAGCTCATGCAAGTGAGCCCTCTCTGTTTTCTTCAGTTGTCACTGCACAACTCTTCTAGTCACATGGTATCTGGCTAGTCTCAATGCTTATTCTCGCACTGGTACTATGAAGATCACGTGATTGTGGGTGGGTTGTTCCCACTGGCTTCTCTCACAAACAACAATCACTTTGTTTTATTAGACATGATGTTCATGGCTTCTTTGGGAAGAGACAGTTATGTAGTTATGTCTTTTCATGTTGGGATTTAGGAAGATCTTAAAAAAAAAAATCTGTGGTCACATGGCTTGGCTGTGGTTTAAATGAGTCTCCCGAGGTTTTGTGAGTTGGAAGCATGGTCCTAGGGCAGCGATGCTGGCGTGAGATATGGTGGCATCTTTAAAACATGGCGACACCTGGGTGGTCACCACTGGCTCTTTTCTGATCACATCTACTGGGATACCAGCTGCCCTGAAGTCCTCTCCCAAGCCACGCCAGATCAGGTGCCATGTATATCAACACGCATCCCGAAGTGTTCTTCTCCTCATTAAGTATCCATCACCAGTCGTAGAAGTTAAATAGAGAAGAAGACCTTCTCCACGTGACCATGGTCTCATTGTTCTCGAGAACTTGTTCTTCATGTTTTGCCTAACAAATTTATAGAATACATGGAACACCCATTGGAAAAACAAACATATAGACTATATGGAAAAACCTCAGCTCCTAACCCTTTTTGTTATCTTCCTACATTTTAGCTCCTTCCCACTTTTCCTCTTTTTCAATCTTAATCAATGTCTGTCCCTTCGTCTACTTCTGTATTATTCTGTACAACATTGAACACTACCCGTATGACATTTTTCTAAACCGAGTCCAGCCCCAGCTCTTCCCTGTGAATTTAAATCAGGTCTCCATCTCTTTTTCCCTCCCTCCCTCCCTCTCTCTCTTTTCCCTTCTCCTCCTTTTCTCTCCCTTTCTCTTCTTCTACTACCTTCCTCCATCTCTTATATTTCAGACAGGGTTTTGTTATGCATCTCAGAATGCAGGCTAGCCTCGCACCACGTATGTAGCCCAGGTTGGCTTTGAACTCAAGATCTTCCATCTCCAGCCTTCTGGAATTACAGACATGCATACCATGTCCAGCTGAATTGAGATTCCTGGATCTAGGAGTATAAACACAAGTAGAATAAACACAAGTAGGATGAATAGAAAAATACCTCAACAAGCAAGGACCGGGCATTTGAGAATCTGACTGCTTTTGGAGCAGAAGATAGTTGATAGGAAACAGAAAAAAGAACACACTAAATGCAAAATAACTAAAAGAAAAATATATAATTTAAAAAGTTTAGTCAAACAGAAATTGATCTAATGATAGTGAAAATAAACAAGCTCCATAGTTGGTTAACTGATTACTACAAAGTGAAGAAAATACGCATTTTACATCATATATAACTATTTGAAAATAATTTGGCATACTGAATGAAATAGGCAGATTAACACAAAGCACAATATGTAGATGTATATGGAACATTAATGTGGATCTTAAAGGAAATAAAAAGTAAATTCCTCTATTTAGATTTTTAAAATTACATTTTAAGCCAGGTGCCAGTGGCTCACACCTGTAATCCTAGCTACTCAGGAGGCTGAGAGCTGAGGATCATGGTTAAAAGTCGCCTGGGCAGGAAACACTGTCAGACTTTTTTTTTTTTTTTTTTGGTCTGGTCGTGGGGCCTGAACTCTGGGTCTGGGCACAGTCCCTCAGCTCTTCAGCTCAAGGCTAGCGCTCTACCACTTGAGCCACAGAGCCATTTCCGGCTTTTTTCTTTTTGCTTATGTGGTGCTAAGGAATGGAACCCAGGGCCTCAGGCATGCAAGGCAAGTGCTCTACCACTGAGCTACCTTCCCAGCCCCCTGTGAGACTCATCTCCAGTAAACCGCTAAAAAACTGGAAGTGGAGTTGTGGCTCAAGTGGTAGAGCACTTGCCTTGAGCTGAAGAGCACAGGAACCCAAGCCCAGAGTTCAAGCCCCACGACTGACCAAAATAACAAACAAAAAAATACATTTTAAAGTAGTATCTCAGGTTGTGAAGATTTCATGGATAAATTCTCCAGTATTTTACAGGAGTAAATAATATTGATCTCACATTAATTCAGTTAGGAAATCAACAAAGTGGATGTTATGTACTTCTCACTTCATTGTGTAAGGGCTGCCTAATTCTAATCTCATAGCCAAGGTATCAAGGAAAAGCCCATATCAATATAGATAAAATTACATTATTATTATGTACCACAATGTAACTGTGGATGCAATTTAGTTTACTGTTTGAAAATCATTTGGATCGCAGTATAATAAACTAAATGAGTTAGCATAAGAACCCTGTGGCATTATCTTAATCAAGGCTGAAGAAAATAGAAAATATTCAAAATAGAAGAGAACTTCTTCAACCTGAAAAGGGTGGTGTCTGCCTCACAATCCGCAGCTGACAACACACTCAAAAATAAATATTAAATATTGCCCCCCTGAGATCAAGAACAAAGAAAGGATATTTTCTGGTACAACTTCTATTCACAATTGTAGCAGAGGGCAGATGTGGACCAAGATAAAAAACAAGTCATAAACTTTATGAAAGTAGTGAAACTACTGTCGTTTGTAGGCCACACCATGCTGTTTGGGCAATAGAAATGTGATTGCTTACCTGTCCCCATCCCCAGTCAGCCTGCTCCTCTTCCAGCCATTGTTTACAAAGCCATACAAAAGTGCTTGTGTTTAAAACAACGGACTTATGTTAATAGTAGCCATCCAAAATAGCTACAAGAAAAAAAAAATCTCAGAAGCAAGATTTCCAGCCAGATTTCTGCCACCCAGGCTTCCTTGTAAAAACAATAAACAAACAAACAAACAAAAACTCTGGTGCTATGCCTGAGGTGGCATTGGAAATGCTTTGTGACATTGAAGGAGCATGTTGAAGCATGTTGAAGCCTCATCACAGAATTTAGATGTTCTTGGTCGGGCAGTTAGGAGCTAACGTGAGCTGGCTTTGTGCACAGGGGTAATACCATGGTGTGCCAAGTTTGCCGAAGGCATTCGTAACAATCACTACTCATTAAGGAAGTTTGTGCTTCAACACATTCCTTGGAATTTCTGATACTTGGTCATAACCCAATGGCTACTAACATTTTACTCAATTTTATCATTGAGTTTATTTTGATGTTTTTGCAGAAAACATCTTTGCTTCATCCCAGGTGCTTTCTCTCACCTTGTCTCCTTTGGGAACCTACATCATATCACTGTCAGAATTAAGGGTAGATGAAAATTAATTTGTTGGCTTTTGACTCAATGGTTCTAGGAAGAGGAAAGAGTCATAGACTTCCTTCTCTATAAAATAGCTGAGTAAATGATGACAATTCTGAAGGAAGAGAATGGTAAAAACTGGGAGATATTACGAGGGTAGGATGATTTTATAAAAACCCATAAAGGACATATCATGTGGTAGCGTATGACCAAACATTTGTTGAATGGCAGGTTGAATTCTTCTGACAGGGAAGAATAAGAATGAAAGAGTTTCAATAGAAGTCCAAGATGTTATCTCCATAAATGAATGTGCTAAAAAGACACTTATTGGTTCAACCATTTCACTCCCCCCCCCCATTCATATTTTTTGTTGTTGTTGTTTAAAAGAACCTCCAAATTCAATTTGGTTTCTAGGGCAGACTTCCCATTCTTAAATTTTTGAGTTTGCTTTTCAAATTCTTGGTTTCACAACAGCAGCATTACCTCATTGGCTTTTAGTGAGTTACTTTCAGATGTCATCTGTAGAACATTAGATTTTTCTCTACTACCAGCCAAATGAATGCTTACAAAGACATAGATTTATGCTGTCTTAAAGAATTGCTTTATATTACTTAGAGCATCGTGGCAGAACACACAAATACTTCATCCCATCAATCTTAAAAGCATGCTTTACCTTTTCTTTAAACACATTACTATTTTCTTACACATGCACACAAGAAATCATGTACGGCTTCTCAGTTCTGTCTGTGAATATAGAGGATGGATGAGAAAGCTGAGTAGGGTAATTATTACAAGACCTTCTAATCAGTTGTAATAATATTTCTGCCAAACTGATTGTGACAATTGTTACCCAAGTGTGGATATTCACCATTGCTACCTACTGGACATACATCATGGACTTTTGCTCTATGGTTCCAAGTTGGAGAGTTGGTGGATGTGGTCAAGGAATAGTGTGGAACAACCATTGGTGCTTGCCAGTGTTTAGAAAAATTTGCAAAGTAATAACCAAAGAGCTTGACTGATTTTTTTCTACTTGTTCTTACTTCCTGGTAGAAGCCAGGATGTTAACGTTTTATGGATCTAGCACTCTACATATTGCTACTATTGGATGGGTAACTTACTGGATTGTGTAGCCTTATCAGGCATAGTGACTTTAACATAGTGCCGTATGAGTGTGAGTTTGGAAGTGGAGGCGGTCACTGCCTGGCTTCTAATAAGTACCTTCATCTCTCTAAGGTTTGGTGTCTTCTGCAGAATTAAGATCAGTGCATTTTTATAATGACTTCAGCTCCTGTCACGGTAGATAGAGCCCGCATAGTAAGAACAGGGCTTGGGAAGGAGATGGGAAAGCTAATAAAAATACATGTAAAATAAGTAAAATTTCTTTACTACGTTAAGTGACAAGGAAAAATCAGACCTGGTAAAAGGTACAGAGAGTATTATTTGGAGAAAGGGAATTTTAATTTTTAAATTGTAGGTAATATAGCGAAGATACATGTCACTGAATGCATAACATTTGATTTGAAAATTGAAAGAGATGAAAAATTGTGCTGGGTGGAAACTGGTCCATGAAGACTCTTCCCCAGCGTAGGAAAGTTGTGGACTCTGAAATGTCCTCCAAAAGTCAAATTCTCCCAAAAAGTCTCTGTTGTACCTTCTGGGTTCCCACCCCCACCCCCAAGATGGCGCTTTATTTCTTGAGCCACAACTCCATTTCTAGCTTTTTCCTGGCTAGTTGAAAAAAGAATCTCATGGTTTTTCCTGCCTTGGCTGACTTTGAGCTATGAGCCTCAGATCTCAGCCTCTTAAGTAACTAGAATTACGGGCATAAGAAAACTATGCCTAGCAAATGAATCATTTTCACATAATGGCCAAGTTTTGTCAGTGTCTATATCCTCTCCCTTGAGAACACACACACACACACTATCAAACTCACATACACACACATACACACTTACAACCCTTTGTTGTGGTTTTCATTCCTTTTCCCTTCTTCCTGTACTATGAGATGCTGAGAGGAAAAAAAAAAGAAAAGAAAATTACAATAGACACATCAGAATTGAGTTACTCAAAACTAGTGATCACTTTTTTCTTTAGTATCAAGTATGCAATAACTGAACATTACAGGTAGAGGGAAAACCATAAGACTGACCACAGATTTTCTGTCAAATAATAGGAACAGAGAGATTAAAGAAGGATGAAATCAGTCAAAATACTCTATGTAAGCAGGTGAAAACACAACAATGAAGATTATTGGGTTTGATTTGGAAGGGTATGAGAAGAGTGATTTGATCAAGGTACATTGTATGTATATATGGACTTGTCAAAATGAAATCCCATTTGTGCAGCTATTTGATGCTTATAACAATATGGAGAAAAAATACAAGAAAACAGTAGAAATGCTTTTTAAAATATAGGAAGAAATGAATGAAGTACTTAGAATTTTATGTCTAGTAAGAAATCCTGAGATTAAAGTCACATGAAAACAGAAAAGCTTTGCAACAGAGAAAATTAACAACTTTCTCACAAGCATATCTTCACTATCACAATGTTTTACGGGTTTATTTTGTTTTGTTTTGAAATCTTAGCAAAACATAAGATAATTCTAGATGGAGATGGAAATCTGTACAGAGAAATGAAGAACTCCAAAAACTGTCAGTTACGTTAGTAAATATATAAGATAGTTTTCTGATCATTTGATTCACCTTAAAAACTTGAGTTTAAATATAAAAAAACATTTTAGTTAAATGTAGAATAAATGACAATGCCATCACAATAGTTAAAAGAGAAGAAAAGAGCAAATAAAACCATTTGAAAGCTTTTTATCCTGTGCATGTAGTTCATCTGTTAAAAGAGGACTGAAATAAATATGTAGAAGAAACCATCAAAATGAAAGTAAAACAAAGAACTATCCTATTATGATAGCAAGGATAGAAAGTGAAATCCCAAACCGATAGACCAGATAGAAAGAAAATTGCAAGACTTAAGCCTAATCTATCATCATGTTAAAGTTACATATTTTAAATATTCTAGTATAAAGTCAAAGACTAGAAGATCATTGTTCAAAAAGTAATTCCTCATAAATGGGCTGTAAGGAATATATTTCAAATTTAAGGCACTCATAGGATAAAAGAAAAGAAAAACAATAGATATATATGCAACTACTACAGACCAGAAAACACAGATAGCCACAACACAACATTACATAGCAGAAAGAAGTCAGGTTTGTATTGCAAAAGGATAATATAATCAGTAGGCAGGACCAATGATTAACATAAACCAAACCAAACAACTTCCTATATGCTAAACAAACTGATAAAAGAGAAAGGAGAAATAAAAAGAAAATTCACCATTATAGGCAATAATTTCAGTAGTACCCCATCTTAATATGCAGTTAAAAAAAAGGCAGAAAACTATTCAGTATATAGACCTGAATGACAATATCAGCCAACTTTACCTAATTGAGGTAAAGTTGAGCGCTTGGCCCCCACATCAGCTGAGCATAGACGTACTTTTCAGATCTGCTGAACACAAAACAGCAAAAGAGCTCAAGTGGCTCAAGTAGCAAAGGACCAGCCTAGTTTTAAAGGTGGAGGAAGACCGTGAAACCCCAGAGCCAGAGCAACAATAGCATAAGCACACACACAGAGAAAATGAAGAGCTGGATGCACTTCAACGGAAAGGAAATGGGAGAAGGGGCGACCGTGACTATAAAAGAGAATTGAGGTCTGAAGACACATCTCTGTGTTATAGCATTGAACTTCTTGTCTTTATTCTACAATGCATATACATCTGCTCTATGTAAGGGGGGGGGTCTCTTACCTTCTTCTAACCAATTTAGTATTATCTATGAAAGTAGTAGATAAACACTGTGTGTTTTAGGAATTACCCTTCTCAACACAGCTGCTTGTCAGCCTACCAGGGGCCTCAGGCCTGTATTCTTACATACTCTAGAGGTGGAAATTGGAAGGATCACAATTGGAGGCCAGCCTAGCCAAAAAAGAAAATGTTCCATTTCAATGTAAGAAGCTGGGTATGGTGATGCCTATTGTCATTGCTACTTTGGGGAATAAAAGGATCAAGGGCCCAAATGCCCAAGCAAAAAGCAAGAACTGATCTCAAAATAATGAGTATAAAAAACTTGGGAAGTATGGCTCAACAGTAGGACAATCCTATTATCACACATGTGCACACACATACACACAAACACATACACACACATACACACACACACAGTCTTCCGTAGCTCAACAAGAAAAAGTACAGATTCAGCTTTTTGGCATGAAAATGCTCCAAAAAATAACGTCTTATATTACTTACTATTATAAAAACCAGATAAATATATCAAATGTGGGATAATACTATAACTACCTAAAATACACTGATATATTCCTAAAAAAGGGAATGATGTGTGAAAAAAATATATCAGGATGATTCTCAGCAGGCATAAATTAATACTATTAACAAAGAACTTCAAATTCTATTCACACAATGATGAGACTGTATTATCATAGTAATATTCTATATTAAACATCTGGCAGGAAGTTTTAAACAATATTGGACCTAGGATCTAGGAGGTAGTAAATGAGAAGGGAGAAAAAGCAGAGAGGTAGAATCATAAGGACTAAATTAACTGACTTTTTCTATTTTCAGACTCTCGATGTCTATATTTTGATTTCTTTATATAGTGCCTAAATGCTTAATTCCCCCATTTCCCTTTTAGTCATCTCCTATTGAATTCTTGGCTTTATTTCCATTCTGTTCTAAATTTTCACCCTGCTGGAGCTCCTCGTGTTTTGTGTCAGGAGGAAAAATACCTTATTACCTTCTTGTCTATTTAACATTTCAAGTTTTTTTTTCCCCTCCCTCCTTCCCGTCTTGTACCTAATGAGCAAATTATCTAAAAATAGATATGTTCATCATTCTACAAAATGTTGTATCTTCTCTAGATTGGAGGCCAGTGTAATTGTAAGAGACATGTGTCTGGCAGAGAGTGCAATCAGTGCCAGAATGGATTCTACAATCTACAAGAGTTGGATCCTGATGGCTGCAGCTCCTGTAACTGCAATGCCTCTGGGACAGTGGATGGAGATATTACCTGTCACCCAAATTCAGGCCAGTGCAAGTGTAAAGCAAACGTTATTGGTATGTGTAATGCAAAAGTTTACAGTCACATCTCTATTTCGAACTGGAATAAAACTCTCTATTTGATTTCTTAACTGAGCTGTAAAGCAAATTTCCTTGCTCAAGGCAGGCTACAAAAAAAAAAAAAGGAAACAATTTGGATGAAATTAGCTGTCTAAAAATGATTAAATTAATAATTCTATCAAGCTGCAGCTTGAAGCTTAGTTTAATCAACCCTTTAGAAGTTTCTTTATTCTGTAGATGCATTAGTTCACATGGCCTTACACTAATAAGTCATAGAAAAATATAATTTGCTTACTGCATAGATGTTTCTTTTAGAAAATTAACGCTTTTTCAAAATGTTTTACACTTAATGAGTTCTAAGCAAATCATTTCTATGCTGGTTTCCTTAATATACCAAAATAAATGGATTTTTTTTCAAAATAGTCTGTGCTACGGGGCCCTTTGTGATAAATCTTTCCATTTTTTTCTATTATATTTCTTTGAACTGTTCCTATGAAATGCAAAATAAGTCAACATATTTCCATAGATGGTGTATATTGCTAGGGTTAGTTATAAAGGGCCACCTAATTTTAATTTTGTAATTCAGTACCAAGCTGATTATAATAAACAGCTACCTTTGGTGTTATTTATCATTTTTTTAATGTAAGACGTGCTTTTTTGTTTGTTACTCCCACAGGTATTTTTCAGAAATTAGATTTGATTATAGCAATTTATTACATCCAACATTTTTGAGGGGAACCACCGCCACATAAGGACAAAATTTATCAAGTGCCCAAAATGCACTGTGTACATAATGCACTTTGAAATTTTGATATATGAGAATATTATGAGAGGAAAGTTCCCTGATAAAATGAATCCTGTATTGGAACTGAACAGTTCTTAGTTCCTACAGGAAGTTTAAAAAAGACCTTTGCCTTTCTATTGTCATTCAGGTATTAGCTTTTCTAATGCTGACCTGAACCTCACAATAATAAAAATACGCCTGGAGTGATCACACACACACACACACACACACACACACACACACACACACACACACACACACAAATGCAGACATACATATGCACACATTCTAACTAAAGTTGTTATGGGTGATATAACATAATCTGTCTCTTTCCTATGTGTAGATAGGTAATATGCACATAATTCTGGCAGGCAAGCATTTCTAATTAATTAAATATATGGACATGCTTAATATTAAGCCCTTACTGGCTTAAACAAAGGAAAAACATCAAAATGTTTCATGTGTCTTGTCTTTGTGCGCCCCAAGCATACAAACGTGAACTCTCCAGAAAGAAAAAGACAACTAACTTGTGAAGAGAAGCACATCTTTGTGTTTTACGTGATGCAGAATGAATTCTGAGACGCTGGAATTCCATCGATATTGCATCCTTTGTTCTTTAATATGAGATATATTTTAAACTCAAGATGTGAAATGAAAGCTAAATCAGGGTCTTTTAGACAATGAAATGGTTACATCTCTCTGTCAAGGGACCTTTTTCTATAATGGGTATATCCCAGAGCTCAAGGGAGAAAAACATCAAAATTTACCTAGTATTTGTTATGACCTCTCCTTCCCTCCATTTACCTTATACCATTTACCTGTTTTCCTGTTTTTTTCCAAGTAGTTTTCTGTAGAAAATATATTTATGAAAACTATTCATTTAAAATGATTATAATCATTTCTAGATTCATTTCTATAAATGCAGTCTTTCTAATAAAAATATGAATTTGGCATGTATATATACATTTCCTAATGGGATTAGCAAGTAATCTTATTGAATATTACCTTGTTAATAGGAAATTAGAACAAAATCCCTAGAAAACACAAAGGTATGTTGTATAAGCTTCAGAAAGCAAACTGTTAGAGTTAACAAAACTGTTAAATCTTACTAATGATTCTCTCACCAGGAAAATACATTAGCACCAATAATTTTATTAAAGTAGGTCATTCATCTAGAATAAAAAGGGAGAAGAATGTGAATTAAATGCCAAGTGTGCTAACTCGCCTGTACTTGTTAACACGGAATGTGATACCCTGTAGGCATCCTGAGTATCGTTAGGAATAGATTACCTGTCAGGAATATGTATGGCATATTCAAATAAGCACTGCGCATATTTTTAAAACTGATATGATATGAATCCATGTAGACCAATTTTAATAGTTCAAAATGAGTCATAATTCTTGTTAACAATACAGTTATTTTTAAAATTTGCTGCAATAGTGGCCCTTTTTTATTTTCCTTATTGAAATTAAATGATATGCCTTAGGTGGGTCATTCATCACTGTTAAAGAACTCGCCATCCATTGGAGTTCTTAAATTTTTATCCCTATATATGCATCCGTGTGATGAATTTTCTCCCAGTTTAGGAATGCTTTCTTTCATATGTGTTACTGAGTGTGAGTGAGTTTGACCCTTACTTTAGGACTAATTTTTCAATTGCAATTATAGTTTGAAATAAATGTTTCAACTAGTTCAACTCCACATAGTTATTTAAATACATGAGTATGTACTGAGTACCTAAAGGAAATATTTTCTAGATATTTAGTATTCCATTAAAAATTCTTTGCTTTGTACTGCTCTTTTTGAGGTTAACTTATGTTGTCAGACATTTAAGTTTCAGTGACAAAACATTTTTCTCCATTTATAAAATGTATATATGCACTTCTTCAAAGAGAAGTAATATAAAGAGAAGAATTTACTTAGGGATTAAAGAGGTATGTTCTGAATCACACAACTTGACAAGCAGTGGTTGCTTTATGAGCCAAGGAGAGCATAATTTATATTAATTGAAAATGATAAAATATAGGAGCAGGCAAAAGGATTAAAATAAAAATTGTTCTAGATAAGTTTTATTTATATTAATTATTTAAATGTGCTATACTCAAAAGTCAGCATATATGTCCTCACAAAAATAGTTGTCAGCTTAGCATTTTATTTGTCCTCTGCATAGGTTTATTCAGGTATAGCAAAAATTGTATAGATTTATGGGGTCCAGTATGTTTGGACTCCTCCTCCCTGGTATGGGATCCAAACATTACACACACACACACACACACACACACACACACACACACACACACACACACACACACACACACACACACACACACACACACACACACACACACACACACACACACACACACACACACACACACACACACACACACACACACACACACACACACACACACACACACACACACACAGTGAAATGGTTCATTTAGGTTAATTGGCATATCTCTTACCTCCACAAGCTTTGCAATGTAATGATTCAAAATCTGTTTTCTGATAGACAGCATACTGATTTTGATTCAATATCTATTCTCCTACCAATTTTTAAGTATACAATATACTATTTGAATTACAGCCAACATGGCAATACAGAACACCAGAGCGTATTTATTTTAACTGAAACCCTGTAGTTAGCCTAACATGTTCTTAAACATTGTTAGGCAATTCTAATTTATAGGAAAATCAGTGAGGTAACATACAATTCCATGGTCCATTCAAAGTGAGCATTTTTTGGTTGAAATAGTTCTATGATGCAGAGGAAAAAAAACCCTCAATGCATACAACAGAAGCAGCATTCACAATCTGCATTTTATGTGTCCAAATAATATATAATTACATTTTGTAAAGAACTTTGCAGGGAGGGTTGTGCTTGGGAGCTCAATTCTGCATTGCTACAATGTTTCAAATGTATGAAAAGCTGTCTGCCATGTTTTTGCTCATAGTTTCTATCTGGGCTAGATCTGCAATAGTCTGGTTTGTGTTTTATCTTAATTTGCAGGGAATTGTCTTCTTTTTTTTTTTTTAACCTTTTCACATATATCTTATTTTTAGGGATTAGATGTGATCGATGCAATTTTGGATTTAAATTTCTCCGAAGTTTTCGTGGCGATGGATGTGAGTCCTGCCAGTGTAACCTCCATGGCTCAGTGAACAAATTCTGCAATCCTCTTTCTGGGCAGTGTGAGTGCAGAAAAGAAGTCACAGGACTTCAGTGTGATACCTGCAGAGAAAACTTCTATGGGTTGGACGTCACGGGATGCAAGGCCTGTAACTGTAATGCTGCCGGGTCCCTCTCAGGGACAGTCTGTGATGCTGAGACAGGCCAGTGCCTCTGTAAGTCCAATGTTGGAGGGAGACAGTGTGACCAGTGCTTGGCAGGCTACTTTTATCTGCAGCAGAAGAATTCTTTCCTCTGTCTGCCTTGTCACTGTGACAAGACCGGAACAGCCAATGCCTCTCTGCTGTGTGACAGGTCCACAGGACAATGTCCCTGCAAATCAGGAGTCACAGGTCTTCACTGCAATCAATGTGAGCCTCACAGATACAATTTGACCATGGTCAATTTACACACCTGCCAGATGTGTGAGTGTGACTCCCTGGGGACATTTCCTGGGACTATTTGTGACCCCGTCAGCAGCCAGTGTCTATGTGCACCTAACAGGCAAAACAGGTGTCACCAGTGTCCAGCAGGTAAGGCACCACTGTGGTACACTTTTACAACACACACACACGTCTCTTCTCTTCTGTGACCCCCTCACAAGCGATTCCTGTGTCAAGTTTGTGACTTCCAAGACATTAATCATCAACGTGGTTGTTGTAGTTATAACACAAACAAGGATACAGTTGTTTTACGTGTCCAAGATTATCTGGTATATACGTTGCTATTTGTGTAGAGAAAGCACTTTTGACACATTGCCCATCAAACTTATTTCATGGCAGCTGACACTTAATTTTGCAAGTTTCACTGATTGAAAGCTCTGTGTAAGGAAAGCAAAGAATAAGGTTTATTTTCTAGAGAAAAGCATATGTGAATTAGTTATCTATACAATGCTAAATATTCAGAAGACAGAGTTTCTGAACAAAAGTGACCCACATTCTTTCATTGAAAGTCTGTATACATTGGTATTATATAGGAACATTAGGAATTGACTTTACATGCCAGCAAATGAAACCAAAATGGTCTGTTGTTTAATCTTACTGGACAGAATCCTAACTTTCCATTTCTTTACCAACTGGAAGCTAGATCCTGTTGATGGGTCTCTCTTTAACTTGATATAAATTTTACTGAACTAATACTTTATCATAAATTAATTATGATATAAAATAGAGATATTGGTGTTTATCAGGTGTTTAACAACTTGTTGCCTGTTGATCAAAATCAGTTCTGAGTTGTCTGAGCCTGTAAAAATGAATTTGTTGCTGATTCAGAAGGATGATGCACTGGTCAGGAAAGGAGGGACACCAAAGCTCTTCTACATGTGGTAAAGAGTCTAGCTTAGACAAGGCAAGCTTTAACTTCCTTTTCTTGTGTGTGTATATATTATACAATATATACTGTTATTATTATAGTAAAGATAATGTACAGAGGGTTACAGTTACCTAAGGCAGGTAAAGAATATATTTCTTTTTGGACGATGTCACTCCTTTCCTGACTCTCTTCCAGGTATTTTTTCTTCCATCCCCACCCACAAATTGTGTAGTTCATTTTCAACATAGTGTCTAGTGAGTGCCATTGCTATACTTGTTCAGCCTTTGTCCCATCCCTTCTGTGCCCCGCCCCTTTGCCCTGATGTCCTCTCTGTCATACTCTCTGCCACTCTCTGTCATCATAGCCCATTCCCCTCCATAGCTTTGGTGATGGCTTACAATTCTACCTCCAGTTACACAGAGGAATTATTAGCTGCCTCTTAGTTGCAAATCCAAGAGGGACCTTTTTGGATTGGGTAGTCACCTTGAAGACAGTGCATTATTTGAAAATATGGCAGGAAACATCAGTAAACATAGCTTTCTCGGCTGGAGGATATTCTTCATGTACGAACAACAACAAGAACAACAAAGATGGTGTCCCTCAAATAGGAAGATTATTGAGAGCTGGGCACAAAACTTATCTGAGGGGTCTTTCAACTTAGATTTAGCTTCCTAATTATGTTATCAGTTCATTTTTGGGTATTTTAAATTTATATATTTGACAGTTTTTAAAATATTTTACTTTTTTCTTTTTACTATGTGGACACTATTTTTAAAGCATCTTACTCTTTTTTTGGTTGACATTGTTGAATTGCTGTTATTGTTGAATATAAGGTTATTGTTAAATATAAGATAGCAAGTTGTCTACCCTTGAGCCACCTCCTCAGACTTTTTGTTTTTAAGTATTTTTTCAGGTAAGCCTTCTTATTTTTGCCTGGGGCCAGCCATGGACCAAGATTTCCCTATCTATTTATCCCTGTAGCTGGAGTTACAGATGTGTGCTGTCATACCCATTCTGCCTCAGCTGGTCTTTAACCATGTCCTTCTGATTGCTCCCTCCCAAGTAACTGGAATCACATAGATGTACCATCACTCCTGGCATTTTACTTTAAAATATGTATTTAAACACTTCAGGAATAAGGTTTACTTACTTTTTAAGTAAAAAAAAAAGCAGAAATGAATAAAACAAATGCTGTATCTTTGAGGGAAATTATGTTAAAACATGAACTATATTTTTATTTTATATATAATAAAAATACATATATGCATGTATGTATCTATAAATAGACATATATGAACTATGTACGTGCATGTACATATATAAGATATGTATATATACACATGAATTTACATGTATAAGAAATATATGTATGTAAACATAGATAATATATGTATTTATACATATGGAAAGAGAGAAGATGTTTTGCTCTCAGTGAAGACTGTTGTATCACCCAAATATTTGATGGTTTTCTGGGTGCTTTGTATATATATATATATATATATATATATATATATATATATATATATCAAAACAATTTTAGGTTATTTAAACAGACATCAGCTAAGTGAAGACACAGGCTTTGCCTTATCTAATTCATTCATACACCTGTCTCATTTGATTCCTTCCTGAGATGGAAAGGTACTTGATAGATTCTGAATCTTCTCTTTTGGGTTCTCACTGAGATGACCTCTTGTCTCCAACTCTGTGCTGTTTTCTCCTACCCTGGTCTATGTCCCTTCCTTGTGTATTTAATATAGTATCAACAGAGTTTCTCCTGAAACAGTCCTTTAGGTATAAGTAGGTAATCTCTGGATTTTGTGTTGCTTATCACTTTACTGGAATATGGTTGAACCTTCAGGAATTTTTCTGCTGACTTTATTTTCTGACTCACTCTTTTTTTCCAAGTACTGAAACCACCTAATTATTCTGTAGATGTCATGTGAAAGCCAATTTTCATGCGTCTTCATGCTTTGTCATATTCTCTTTTCATTCACCCCATTGCCAGCCATTTTTTGTGAGTATGTGTGATTCTCCCGTTCTCTCTGTGCCGAGACTCAGAATAATTGTCAAGTATGGATTTTAGTCTTATAAAATTAGAATACAAATGGGATGCAGTCTACTCACTATTAGCAACGTTTTTTGGTGCCATCAGATGAGTTTTATTTTTCCTTTCAAGCTGCCTGTAATTTTCCGTTGCCTGTTGAGCCAGAAATGTTAGCTCAACATTAAGCATTGAGATTTTTAACTGTTGACTGCTTAGGTTCAAACCTGCAGAAAACTTGAATAGAATGTACATTGTGTGTGTGTGGAACGGGGCTGGGGGGCGGGCAGTGCTGGCACGGAGGCTTGAATTCAGGGCCTGAGAGCTGTCCTGTAGAGTACTCTGTTCAATGATGCTGCCCTACCACTTGAGCTGCAACCTCTACTTCTGGCTTTTGTGTGGTTCATTGGAGATAAGAGTCTCTTAGATTTTCCAGCCTGAGCTAGCTTTGAACAGTGATCCACAGATCTCATCCTCTTGAGTAGCTAGGATTGTAGACATGAACCCCCAATGTCCAGTTTTTAATGTACTTTTGAAAGTATCCTCAGGCTCATCTTTTCTTCATGGATTATTTACTAGAAAATAAAGTTTGTGTTTAAGAAATAATAATAAACACCTCAGTGTACTTACTTTAATAATGCCATTTCTTTTTCTGAAGGTGATAGGGGTCTGTATAGATGATCATGAACAGTAGGGCACACTCCTCTGTATGTGTATGGACCATATGTTCTTCATGCATTCATCAGTTGATGGTCCATAGCAAGAAAAATCTTGCCATTGAAGGCACTGGATATCATTCTTTGTTTTCCCCCTTCTACCAAATCATTTCCCCTGCTCCCCGCTGCTCCCCTTCCCCTTCTTTAGGCTCTTCTCATCATGCAGCCAGAGGGAACCTCTTCAAACTTTTTCATGTCTTCATTCCACCCCCTGAGATCTTGTCACGCTTGATAGACCTTAACAGACACCTTGTCTGGAATAGCCATGGGACCTCAGCCCATACCGTTACTTCCATTGTCTGGGTCTCTGTAGTGTTCTTCACAGTTGTTCAGTGCTCCTTCCAGGCATAGGATGAGTACCACCATAGTGACTGCTGCATGAGTGCTTATGGAATAATTGAATAATTACACTAAAATAATCATTTATTAGGTCTCTCTCTGGCCTGCCCCTGATTCTTGGCCTGGGCATAACAAAGGCCTGTGGATGTTTCTTTATACTTAGGGAGGATATAGCGTTCTACCTTGGAAGGAGGAAAAACAAATTGTGGCCTAAGTATCTAATATCATCTTGAGCCACACAAGGTATAACCTACATCTACACATGCATTCCACCTACCTGGGACAAAAGTATGATTTAAGATGTTTTATGTTAAAAGTTGGGCGCCGGTGGCTCACGCCTGTAATCCTAGCTACTCAGGAGGCTGAGATCTGAGAATCACGGTTCAAAGCCAGCCCGGGCAGAAAAGACCGTGAGACTCCTATCTCCAATAAACCACTAGAAAACCGGAAGTGGCGCTGTAGCTCAAGTGGTAGAGCGCTCGCCTTGAGCTGAAGAGCTGAGGGACAGCGCCCAGGCCCAGAGTTCAAGCCCCATGACCGACAAAAAAAAAAAAAAAAAAGATGTTTTATGTTTATTTCTACCTTCTCTTCACTTCAGAAATTCCAGTTTGAATTTTGGTCTCAGGGTTTATAGTCTGGAACACAAAGAGAGAAAAACATGTTTCTGGAGTATCTTTATCAGAATCAGATGTTTCCAGGTAGCCAACTGGGCAATCCAAGCAGCATCATGTACTGCTGCTGTAACACAAAACTTCCATTCTTCTTCCACTTCACCTGAGAGTCCTAGATCCTATCTTGCAGGGTACAAGCATGCACAATGGGTGCATGTGACCAGTAGATGGTTATGAATGTCTACGAGCTGATAGACTGGTCAGTCAAAGGACTTCTGTGGTTGTGTGACTTAGACCCTCTCACATAGATTCGTCTCCCACTTCCTTAAAAAATGCATTATTAAGGAAGGTGTGCATAATGAAATCTCATGTATTATTAACTTAACCTTACTATGAATGTAGGAAGAATAGGCTTAATTCAACTAAAATTTATAGGCAATTTGTTAAAGCAGCAGTGCACGTTAGAAGGTACATTAGAGCCACATTGGTTTTAATATGCCATTCAATAACTTGAACAGAGGTTAAAAATGCTGCTTAACCCCCATTAAGTATTTTTAAAATGCTTTAATTTAAAATTATTTGGAGTGTGTGTACATATATGAATGTACACACACCCACACCAATAACTAGAGCACTAAATATGTTTTCCCAGTTGCTTTTCTCAGTGCTGATGACCTCATAATGTTCAGTAGTTGCACTTAATCAGAGGCCAGGCCGGGGAAGGCATCGAAGGATGTCAAGCCATCCCGAGCCAATGACCCTCCCTTGTCCTTGAGAGCTAGAAGAAGAGGGGGTTTATTGAGGACTCTGCAGCTTTGGTATAACATAGAGGCTAATTTATAAAGCAAACAGCTTCCTATGACATGTTTTGTACTAATAGGACCATGCTTCATGCTTCCCTCTGGTACTTACTTTTGCTTTTATTTTATAAGTCATACAGACTATTAGAATGTAAAGCAAAGTATCTGGTTTCATTAAGAACTATATTCTGGTGGTTAAGTAATATGCTCATAAACTAGAATTGCATGAAGACTCTGCCAGTGGGATTGGAATCAGATGACTGATATTCGATTAAAAATTCGGTGCATCAAAGTTAAGATCTGATTAGGCCATATGTCCTAGTGGTTAGTAAAACAACTTTCTAGGTTAATATGTCTTTCACAGAAAGCACTGAGTGTCAGAATTGGAGCTGCCTCTTGACAAATTATCAAGAAAGGATTTTTATCACAGGAAAAATATGGACCATGATATTAAAAATATCTGGGGGTAAAAAAATGAATATTGACAGGACATTTAAACATTAATTTAGAAGAATTCCATTTTCATAGAAAATTACCTGATAATGATTACAATGGCGATAATATATAGAATTACTATTGTAGTGGGCCTGGCTGTATAATAGGGCTTGATTGTTTGAAAGTTCATTTAATATCTGTTATATATCTGTGATATAGATATTATTTCCCCCCTATAGTACAACAAAGAAAATAGAATTAAATCTGATTTTAGGAAAGCCATTTATAAGTCCAGAAGAATCTGCCCACAGAATCTCTTTTTTGAAAGAATAAGAATTTTGTGTATTTCTTCTTTGTCTTAAATATTGAATAGATAAGCTTGCTTCTCCCATTCAAACCTCACCTAACCCCATGATTCTAGTTTACTGCATTAGGTCCTGGAATGCCATGTTTGTTGTGAAAAATCCAACTAATAGCCATGAAATGAAAATTACCAGTGCCTGGGATACTAAAGTGATCAGATAATGAATCACTAAAGTAAACAGTCCAGAAATGGAATTAAATCCACAAACTAAGTTGGAAGAATTTTAGAGATGATTGAAATGGCATAGAAGAGATATTTCTGGAAACTGAAAAAAAAACCAGAATATAGAAGTTTTGCTATGGATTATGAATACATACCTATGTGCATTCATTATAATCTCGTTATCAGATTTGTCATTATTTCTGTTGTTTATTATTATTGGATTTATATCCTTTGTTATTGTTGTTTCTTATTTATTGGATATGATTCTTAGAAAAATGCTTATGAGAGCCTTTGTGGTATAATCACATGAAGAAGAAAACTAAGTTTTCTATCAAACAGAAAAGTCTAGCAGAAAGTTTGCTATTTTTGATTTGTACCAGTACTGGGGCTTGAACTCGGGGCCTCGGTACTTTCCAAAGACTAGCACCCTACCACTTGAGTCATAGCTTCACTTTCAGCTTTTTTTGTGGGGGGCAGAGGGAAGGGAAGAGGTGTTGGTTAACCAGAGATGAGTCTTACAGGCTTTCCTGCCTAGACTAGCTTGGAATTTGAATTCTTAGATTTCAGCCACCTGAGTAACTAGATTACAGCTGGGAATACCCAATGCCTGGCTGCTTGCTGGGTTTTGAGCAGGTTTTTATTTGTTCTAAAAGCAATAGGCACTTTGGAACAATGTTTTCCTTCTCTTGTTCTATTCTGTCTGTTGATATGGTAAGGATTATACTTAAGAGGTATAATGCCTAATTCTTACACATTATTTCCATTATTTCCTAATAGGTTTATCCACCGTGACCAACACACTCTTATAACTCATAGACTTATATTTACTGTTTTCTTTTTTAATGTTAGGGAGATCATCTCATCTTCTAAAGAGCCACAAATAATCATCTATCTATCTGTCTATCTATCCATTTTACTCATATATTCAATATTTGATAAAAGTCTGTTGAATAAATTAGTTTCACCAGAGACTATGGGAGACTAAGTTTTGTCATCCTAAATACATTAAAGCTTTACAGTTTAGTAGAGAAGCCTAACTCATGTAAGTGTAACATGATATGTGAGGGCAGTAGTGATAATAGCAGCAGTAGTAATAAAGGTATTGATGAATTCTTGAAAGCTGGAGGATATGAAAAACTTACTAGAGGAAATTGACTGACCTGAGCGTGTTTTAAAATTGACTAGGTGCCCATGGCTCACCTTCATAATTCTAGCTACTCAGGTGGATGAATTCCCGAGGATTGTGGTTCAAAGCCAGCTTCAGCAGTAAGTTTAGTAGACTCTAATTCCATAATAACCAGTTGTGCTAGGGGTGTGACTCCTGGTGTGTTAGAGTACCAGCCAAGCAACAATACAGGAGACCTTGGTTTCAAACCCACATACCTATAAAAATCTATATAAAAAATAAAGGAATTGGAGATTAAATCAATGTGAGAACCATAGCCCAGTAGATGAAATGAAAACAAAGCATTTGAATATATATAATTCAATGGGGGAAAATAAAGGTTTAAAATTTGAAGTTATTTTAAGGAAGTTTCTGCTTGAGACGGATGCTGTTAATACTTAGCCATTCAATGACATTTGATCAATTCTGCAAATAATAACTTGAGCATTATTTCATTTTAGAAGATATAAATAAGCCGGATACTGGTGGCTTATGCCTGTAATCCTAGCTATTCATGAGGCTGAGATCTGAGGATCTCAGTTCAAAGCCAGCCCAGCCAGGAAAATCCATGAGACTCTTATCTCCAATTAACCACCAGAAAACCAAAAGTTACATTTTGGCTTAAAGTGGTAGAGTGCTAGCCTTGAGCAAAAAGAGCTCAGGGACAGGGCCCAGCCCCTGAGTTCAAGCCCCATAACTGACAAAATTAAGTAAAATAAAGCCAAATGAAGCATTATTATTTTAATTCGAAAATGGTCTTTGTTGAGCTACTCTTCATTTTTAAAATATTGATTTGAAAACCTTTTACTTTGCCTTCATGGTCTAGGTGAACCACAAATTCCTCCCTAGATACGTCTCTTTATATTATGCTCATGTTCTGTCGTAAGGTGAGCTCCTCTAAATGGCTTGTAATTAGTGCATAACTTCAACATTGCCCTCCTTTTCTGAGTAAGGCCTAGAGGTTAAAGTTTTTTCTTCTTCTCCTATTTCAAGACTATGGAAAAGCCTACTTGTTCATGGTCCTCGAGAGGGACATTGCTTGGAAATGGGCTCCTCTTTTATACTTAGGACTGGTACAGTGCTGTGAAAATAGCCACAACAGGAGATAATACAGCTGCCTTGCTAATAACGTTGAACTCTTCTGAGTTCTGTGAGAGGCTTTTGGATAAAGCAAAGCTCTTTTATGGTGTGGGAGAAGCTTTGCTTTAGCTGTATGACACATGGTCTTCTACTTGAGAATGCTTCTTTTGAGCTCAGGAATTAGCTGAAATAAAGAAGAAAATAACAAATATTAGTGAGCTGGTTGGTATTCTGTATATGTGATCTACCTAATGCAAAGCAATAACATTGTCCTAATGACTATGCTGAAGAATACAGTACGAAATCATTCAAAGGAAAATAAAAACCCTCAAAGGTCAAAGGTCAGTAAATGTGGTACAGAGAGAGGTATGGAATGTTTAGTGAATGGAGTTAATGGAGAGAGGTAAGAACTGTATGAAGTCAAAGAAGAAATTAAGGTCAGTTATCCTCAGCTACATTTGGTAGTTGAAGTTTAAGCAGGAGAGAAGAGAAAATGTTGTTTTCTATAGTGGAGAGTCATAAAAGGAGTGGTAATGGTCTAGAATTAGGCACATTCAGGTAAGGCGAGAAGTAATCTTTGAGCAGGAAGTTACCTGAATCATTCTAATTAGACCTGCTTAAAAATAGGACAACTAAAATACAGGTGGGATTAACCTTTGTAATCAAGCTCCTGAGAAGAAGAGGGGAATTAACCCCCAGGCAAATGCCAGCACAATTTTTCCCTGGGAGATCTGCCTTCCTTTACTTCCAACATGCATGCTTTAACTTTTTTTTTTTAATCTGCTTACATCTCTGATTTTTCTGATGTCGTTCTTTCCCTTTCAAAACTTGAACTATAGAATCTTCTGCACCAAAATGTACTCTCTTTGTATTTACAGCTTTATCTAATAAATAATTTCTTATAAAAAATTATCCTTCATTGGACCAGAGTTCTCGATGGCTGGGAGCTATGGCAGTAAGTCCAAATTAATTCTAATTTGAAGTATCTTTGCTAATGGGTCATTTGGCCAAATTGGAGGGCTGTTAGGACATTCATGCTGCCATCATCATGAACTGAAGGAGGTAGGTGCCTTCCCAGGAAGAAAAACACCAAGTTGTGCAATGGCAGTGCACGTGACTCTAAGCCCTGCAAATCTGTAACTTAGTTCACAGTTGAATCAGGTGTAAGAATAGATCTTAGTTGGTATGGCCATCTCCTGCTTCTGGAAGTATACATATAAGACAAATTGCTGTCAGAGGATTCAAACAAGGGAATAAGATAACGTGGCTATAAAAATGATAGTATTAGTCAATGCTATTTAACTGACTAACCCAGAACCTGAGCTCTTTTCTTTTTCCCCTTTTTGAACACAATGTTTTTGATGTACTGTTCTTGAAGCTGTCTAAGAACATAGGTAGGGGCCAGGAGAAGAAAAACAGTTGGTAATTCTGAAACAATAGCATTTTTTTTCAACTACAGCCTCAATTATGTTTGAGAGTTTCCAAATTCCCATGGTTTCCCATGTAAAACAGTTCCCACAGAAAGATTCTCTTTGTGGTCTTATTCTTTCTCAGTACAACTGATGTTTTATAGATTTTTCAGGTACTGATCATAACTATTGTGCAATTCATATTCACATGCTATAACTTCATTCTTTCAAGTACTTTTGTGGTCTCTCTCCAATCAGTTCAATAAAGTTCCTTGTAGCATTTTGTGTATGTTTACATATGCCCACATATATCACACAAATGGGAAGGACATTTTTCCTTCATATCCCTCACTTGTGATTCTGTAATGTCTAGCATTCATCTTCTCAGTCTAAGCAATTTTAAAGAACTTGCATGAATTCTTAATGATTTTTTATTTCTTGCCTTTTGCTTCAAAAATGTATTTGGGAATTAATTAAAAATCTCTAAAGTGTGTATGTGTGTGTATTTAAGTGTAGTATTTAATGATATTGTCCATTTGATGATAATGTCCATTTTTATTAACTTATTGATGTTTATGGAAGTCTTACTATGTGCAAGCATGGTATGAATGTTAGCAGACCTGTGAATCATGAAGATAAGTTCCACCCTTGAAAGAGGTTCCAGCTTGGTAGAAATGAGATTTGTTATAATTTTTATGAGAACTTAAGGAAATAAACAGGTATACCTAAACTAGACTGGTTAGTAAACTAGCTACCTAAGTATTAGTTACCTAAATGGGAAAATTACTTAACGAAGTTATAGACCTGACTTACATAGAACTGATCTAAGCTGGATGGGTTGAAACCATTTAGATAGACAAAACAGCCCACAGAAAGGCAGTTAGGTGTCAAAATATAAAGAAGGGCTAGCACTGAGTAACATTACAGCTGGAACCTGACTGGAAAATCAGTAGCCATGTCAGCCGAATGGATTGCTTTTCCAAAAGTAAAAAGGAAATTATCAAATAGTTTTAAGAAGAAAAATGAGACATTAAAATGACACTTTGAAAGGTGGTTCCAGATATACTAGGAATAGTAGACTCCATGGGAACCCCAGGGTCAGATGAGTAGTGTTGAGTGGCCTAGGTTTGTGACTTTATTTTTTTAGAAATAATTTTTAACCTGCAGTTTTCTAGTCTTTATAATGGACCTAGTATCTTCACTATTTGCATTGCTTTGAGACTTAAATGAAATCATGAATGTGAATTCCCTGCTCTAGTGCTGGTTAGCAGCCTTAAAACATTACCTAGGGGGTAGTGGGAAAGAAGAAGATTTTAAATGCTTATGAGGTGATGGTCATGGGACCTGGAACCTGGAAAAATAAGAGTATTGAAAGTGGAAGAGTCAAGAGGGATACCTGCTTACCTTTGAAGTTAAGGCAATCATCTTTAAGTCTAGGAACATATCCCATGAGCTGTATTTTTACCAAAAAAAATCCTTGTTAAATTTAAATGTACTTTAAATTTTACTGTATTTTATTTTACTTCCTTTACAAATCTGCCTCTGTGATCATTGCCGGTGTGGATATAAGGGACAAGGACCAGTTTTTTGTTGAAAGCCCACAGAGTAGGTTTTAAGTACACAGAGTTTTTGAAGTCTGGGAGATACCAATATGAAATGTTACTCCGTTTTCTTGAGATATGGTTAACCCATTCCTTAAGGAAAGCTATACCACCTTTATATTGGGAATGGTTTTACTATGTAATCAGAAGGTTCATATTCAGAGATGATGCAAAGTTCCTAAAATAGATGTAACACACCTCATATCTTTATTTCCAGGATTTTATGTGTCTCCAGGCAATGCTAGTGTCTGTGTTCCATGTTCTTGCCATATACCTGGTGCAGTCAGTCATATCTGTGACAGCCTGACTGGCCAGTGTACTTGCCAAGATGTATCCACTGGAGGGCAAAACTGTGACCAATGTGATGACAAGTACTTCGGGTTTGATCCCCAGACTGGAAGGTAAATTGCTAAGAGTGAATACTATGTTTGATATATATATAATATATATGTGTGTGTATAATCATTTATTTTTATTTATATATAAATATATATATTTACATATAAAATATAATATATAGTACAAATGTATTCTATATAAAATATGTAAATATATATGCAAGCATTTTTAGTCTTTTTTAATTTACATTTGCATGTTAAGCATTTTTCAGTAGCAGTAATTTTCTGGTCATTGTAAAGTAATTTCTATAAAAGGAGTTCTTTGTCAACATATTTTGGATTCTTTGACACCTTATCTGTTAAACATAATCGTGACCTTTGAATATTTTATTAGAGTCTGAGAATAATGGATGAAGAAAAGAAGTCTTTCAGTTTAAAAATCATATCATGTGTATGTGGAAAAAGATAGGAGAGCAGATACTTGTGAAACAAAATGCACACAAAAAATTAAATAATGGGTAGACCAGTTGGCTTATCTGCGTGGATCTTCCTGGCCTCTGAATTTACAACTTCCTTGTTATTTTATTGCATCTGTTGATATTTCCCTTGCTTTTCTAAGTTAGATGTAAGCACACGTGGATGAGAAACCTATTTTTGCATTTCATGATATGATTCCTTGTCTAATAGTAGGAGACGTATTGAGTATACACAAAGTAACCCTCTTTCATGCGCATTGCTACGTCTAGAAGATGTGTTACAATGAAAGTTGTGGGGAGACCAAAGCGGTGGGAAGCTGGGGAGACGATGAGTCGTTCTAGAGTTCAGACTCATTGCCTTGGAGTTTCTATTTCCAAGCAACTAGTACTATGTACTGAAGTGCCATGATATCTGACATGTCAGGTCTGCTTGTTTTCAGCATATATGTATACGTTTCAATAAAAGTCAGGGCTTGAGATTATCTGGGTTCTTTTTTTTTTGTCGTTCGTGGGGCTTGAACTCTGGGCTTGGGCGCTATCCGTGTGCTCTTCAGCTCAAGGCAAGTACCACTTAAGCCACAGCACCATTTCCGATTTTTGAGTGGTTTATTGAAGATAAGAGTCTCACGGACTTTTCTGCTGACTTTGAACTGTGATCCTCAGATCTCAGCCTCCTGAATAGCTAGGATTACAGGCATGAGCCACTGGTGCCCAGTTCTTTTATGTTAATTTAAAAAATTAAATATATTTTGTGTTAGGAATGTAACATGGAGACTCAAATATACCAGTGCTTTACCACTTAGCCCCACTCCTAATCCTGTCTGGTTCTTTGAGTCTCTCTGTCTGGCCTTTGGCCCTCATAATTCTCATCACTTGCGCCCATTAGTCTGCAAACAGGTGACAGTGTTATTGTGGCAAAAGAACTGAAACTGTCTTACCTTTTGACTTTCTTTAGAAGTCTTATGGAAAATATTTGTTAAAATAATTGTTGTTCTCGTTAACGACGTGCAAATCCCTGATTCCTCACTTCTGTTACGATAATGCGCTTATCTTGAGAGTTTCTTCTGAGTGAGAACAGAATGCCCATGGTCCAGTGAAAATTATTAAATAAAGAGAAGTCTTAGGATTTTGGTAGGACATTTGGAGCCAGCTTCTGCACATGATACTTCCTGTCCATTCTTTATAATAGTGAAAAAAATCCAGATCCCTCACTTGGAACTTTGGGATTGATTGTTTTCACTCCCAGCCAAGTCTGTCTTTAAATGTTGCTATCTTTTCCATAGTTCTGACCACACTTAACCACAGATTAATGAATTTCCAAAACAGACCAATGATCCTTGTAATGCCTGGGCCCACTGATGCTGGCATTTTGTGATAATCTCTCACTGCATTCTGTTCTACTGATCCTCATCATTATTATTACCAAGGTAACCACCACAACCCCTGTTCATTGAGCAAGTTATCTAAATCGTCTTTTTGTGGGTTCTTTTTTTTTAAAAATCTAAACTCTTAAGTGAAACCTTATTACCTTCCTCATACCACTTTTTCTCCCTTTCCATTGTTCTTAAATTCCAAGCTGGCCTTGACCCCACTTTGTGTCTCTCCTACTTTCTACACATCTCGGTCCTCGGCTCAGTTTAATCCAGGACTGAGGACTGCTTTCAGAATAGTGCTCTGCTATCTATCACTCAGCAGCAGGCCTGGCTAGCACGCCAATTGGCCTCCCTCCGTTAAATTGTGAATTGCAATGTTAACCTAAATTGATGAGCAACAGGGAGAGCAGAGAAGGAGGTATGTATTTGAAAGTACTGAGGGTAATATCAAGAAAGAAAAATTCAGTCAAATAAAAGACTCCATCCTGTCCTTGACAGGGAGTCTAGGAGGCAAAGCCAACGGGTGAAAAATCTGTGTAGATTTAATAACAATAAAGAAGCAACAACCAAAATGATTCAGAGGAAGTGCAGTTTGGAGTAAAAAGATTCACAACTTTTGTATAAAGTTGGATATCTTTACCTACAAAATGGCTCATATGTATATTTTTTAAACACTTTATTGATATATGTAAAATAATTTTTCATTACAACAGCCTCAAACGCAAGCCTAAAGAATCTATACCTCAACCATTACCCTCTCTTGTCTCATATTATACGGATCCATCAGAGACAGTACTTTCTTAGCATTATAAGTTATTCTTGAAATGATAGCTAGGACTTGATACTTGACTAGCACCCAACTTCCTTCCTGTAGAAAAGACACCAGATCCTGTTTTGGTTTCCTGGTCAGCCCTCGTCTTCATTTCATTGCCTTCTATTCCTAGTCTGGGGCAAAACTACTTTGATTTTGGGTGAATCTATTTTCATTCTGACACCTTGGAATAACCGGGGCCATTTTCAAGATGTCTTCTTTTTTGCAGTCTCCTGAGTGTGCTCCGGGGATGATGATCGCCTGTGCAGACTGGAAGCACAGCTTTATGATATGTTTTCCTCACTGTCTCGCCTCTTTGGGATCATTGCCAATCACTTCAGTTTCAATTTCCTGCTCTTGTATATTCTCTAGGACTCTGTTTCATTAATAGAGAACTAAATCTGTAACTCTAAAATTATGTTCTATTTCCAATCTGTGTGCATTTTCCTACTTCCTTGGGTGTGTGTGTGTGTGTGTGTGTGTGTGTGTGTGTGTGTGTGTGTGTGTGTGTGTGTGTGTGTGTGTGTGTGTGTGTGTGTGTGTGTGTGTGTGTAGGTGCCAGTACTGAGGCCTGAGTTTTTCGCTCAAGGCTGGCACTCTATCATTTGAGCCATACTGCTACTTTCAGCATTTTGTTGGTTAATTGCAGCTAAAGTCTCTTGGATTTGTTTACTCTGGCTGATCCTCAGATCTCAGCCTCCTGAATAGCTAGGATTATAGGTATGAGCTACTAGAATCTTAATCTTTTGTACCTAATCTTAGACGAAATCATTATGTACTTTTAATTTTTTTTTTTTGCTTAAACCAGCACATGGGCTGTTCCTGGTATGATCCTCTAGTATTTTTTTCCTCTTGTTTCTCTTTATTCTCTCTTTCTCTTCCCTTCCCTCCTCTGAACTTTGTTCCATCAAATCCTCCTTCATTTTAACATAAATCTTATTTATCATCTGTCAACTATCCTACTCTTCATTATGGCCCTGAAATCTCTTGCCCCGGCTCCTCCTTATAAGCCCTGGAAGCTATTGTCTGATCTCCCACTCTTTTACTGACTGTTATTTTAAAAGTTTGTTTTCCTTGCTTCCCAATGTTCTTTTTTTCTCATCTGTTCCTCAGCCATCACACTTCTAACATGGATAAGCTGAACCTGCAAAATGTACACAGCCAAGAACCAAGAACCAGATGCCTTTTTCCCCCCTTACTATTTGGAGGTGATGGGATAGAACCTAGGGTTTTATGTATGTTAGGCAAAAATTCTACCTTGTTCTACCTTGCTACTTCACCCAGTAGGTGACTTAAAATTCTCATCCAAGTCAAGGAAGGCATATAACAGGATATCATCGGTAAACAAAGGTTTAGTAAAAGAGAATTAAGACCACAATATTTTACCAGTGGGGATGAGGGCACATCAATACTGCTCCAAAGTGGGTTTTCTTAGGTCTTCCATAGACCTTGAAGGGAAGGTTATATCTCCTATAGTAGAGAGTCCTAAGAATAGACCTATCAAATGTAAATGAAGACAGACAGATGAGTCAGGTTTGCATAGGCAAGTAGAAAGCCGCTCACTGGGCACCAGTAGCTCAGGCCTGTAATCCTAGGTATTCAGGAGGTTGAGATCTAAGGATCATGGTTCAAAATCAGCCTAGTCAGGAAAGTCTGTGAAACTCTTACCTCCAATTAAATCACAGAAAAATCCAGAAGTGGTGTTATGGCTCAAGTAGTAGAGTATTAGCCTGCAGCAAAAGGAGCTCAGGGACAGCACCCAGGCTCAGAGTTCAAGTCTCAGGACAAGAAAGAAGAAAGAAAGAAAGAAAGAAAGAAAGAAAGAAAGAAAGAAAGAAAGAAAGAAAGAAAGAAAGAAAGAAAGAAAGAAAGAAAGAAAGAGAGAGAGAGAAAGAAAGAAAGAAAGAAAGAAAGAGAGAGAGAAAGAGAAAGAGAAAGAAAGGAAGGAAGGAAGGAAGGAAGGAAGGAAGGAAGGAAGGAAGGAAGGAAGGAAGGAAGGAAGGAGAGAAAAGGGGCACTCTCTATAATATACTCTCAGAGTTTATTAGGACAAAGATCCGAAGAAGATCTCATGGTTGAGAGGGAGCAAGAACTAGTCTTAGTGTATATACCCAAGCACTCCCTCACCTTTACCAGACTAAGGAGGCCTGAGGAAAGGAGAAAGTGAGATTCTGGTGAGCTACGGAGAACTTTTTGGTGTGAAAGAGATCAAGGAAGCTACCGTGGACACTAGTTGTCTCTGAGATTTAGTTGCTTATTTGTACTATTCCATACTTAATATAGTCAACATAAAATGAGTTCTTTTTGACATCACTTTTGTTTTTAATCTCCTCCAAAAGGAAAAAAGAAGTTTCATGCCCTGCCCTTCTATCTCGATGAAAGGGTTGCACCTTCAAATGCCCATTGAAGTTCAAATCACTCTTGTTGAGTGGACTCAGCACCCTCTCTCATTCAGTAGGATTGACGCTGATATTGAATAGAACAGAACCCACAGGCTGCCATGGGAAAGAGCCATAGAAGACATGTGCCACCACATAAAACAATGCTTCTTTGAAAAGAATGGAAAGAATAAAGCCTCTCATGACCATTTGGGGGCCCAAAGAACTCAGCTAGATTTGTCTCTTACTAAATCATTCAAGGGGAAAGTTTGTGATTTGAGTTGACCCTTCTCTCTCACTGATAAATTCTGCTGTCTCTTTTCACATTAATGTGGATTGTTGTTAGAGGGAAGGTCCTCCTGTACAAGCAAGGACAGAGTAAAAACCTTTGAACATGTGACAGTGGGAATTGTTTGAGTTATGTATATTTATCCCCCAAAAGAGATAAAAATAGATTTTTTTCTTTTATTATGGTTTCTAGTCCTCTTTTTGAATGATAGCATTTTTGAATGTCTTTGTTAACTTCTGGAGCTATGTGTACACACACACACACACACACACACACACACACACACACACACACACACACATTAGTTATCTTGAAAATGTGTACAAAGATGGCTAAAATATATGGGATTTCCATCTAGCATAAGAAATGTCTGTTTCTTGAAGGAAAAAAATTCACTTACAAACTAAATGTATCATAACATGCAGTACAAGAAAACAATTGTCATGATGTAAAATTTATTTTTAAAAAGTTAGTTTAATATCCTTTAAATTCTACGTGCTGCAGCAGATGCTTGCAAAGTTATAGATTCCAAAGTGTATTATTGATTATATTTTATTGTTCAAGGCAAGGTAAAAAGTACCATTTGGGGTGTTGAGGGGTTAGTAGCTTGGTATATAATCTGGGCTGTCTTTGAACTCTCAATCCTAAGAATTTTATTGCTGAGCTAAGAAAAGGTAAAAGCGTCATTTTTTTTTTTTTTTTTTGAGATAGTGTCTTAACATGTAGCCAGACTGGATTTGAACTCCTAGTCCTCTTATTTTACCTTCTCAAGGGCTGAGATCATAGGGATATACCACCACTCTAGGCTATCATATTTCTTAATTGCTTTGGATGATTCATGTAGTTTCTCATTTGCCTTTCTCATTGGCATTTCTGCATTCAGGACTACTTATTCCTTGAAGTTCATTGATACCCTTTTAACCCTTTTCCTTCTTTGCTTCCTCTTTCTTGTGTGTAGCATCGTTTTATTCTCCCTTGGTTTATTTTCCACACTTTCTTAACACTCCCAAGGGGAAAATAAGTAAAAGTCACCTGACTCTAAACTCTTAGAAACAATAATAAAAACATACTCAACATGAAACAGTAACTTCCTGTGACCAATCTGAGAAAGTTTTCTCCTGTATCCCTTCAAGTGGTTCATTCTTTAAAAGTCACTGATAGGGTTAAAAAAAAAAGGGAGCATGTATTTGAAAAAGCTGATCCAAGTGCAAACATGACTCCTTTTGCTTCTGACACATAAAGCAAACATGATTTAATCAGTATTGAAAACAATAAAGCAAAAAACTTCTGCCCACTGAGAAATCGATAAGGCAAAAAAAAAAAGTACATTGTATTTGTCTAACTTAAAAACAATGAGATAAAAATGGGCCACATTCAATTTGTCTCAGACCTATATTTGACACAGTATACTTCCTGGAGTTGTCCTCAAGTTGACCTGTAACTGACTCCTCTTTCCCACAGCTACCAACAATCTTCTAGTTCTTATATGGTCTTCACATTTTTTTGATTATGAGTTTCTTTGCTAGTACTTGAATTTGGACAAAGCTATTTTGCTGACTGGGCTTTCTTGCTGGGCCAGCTACCACTCTACCACTTGAGCCAAGCCTCCGGCCTAGCTTTTTGCTGATTATTTTGGAAATGGACTCTCACAAACTTTACTGCCCTAGCTGGCTTCACAATGTAATCCTCCAGATCTTAGCCTCCACAGAAAATTAAGACTGTACCAAGCCACCAACACTAGTCACTCTGCTCTGTTTACATAATGTCTATATGCTACAATACCAATTTCTTTTGTTTTTTGGCTAAAAATAAACCCTTTCTATATTCATTAGTTAGCGTTGTTTCCCATTACTTATCACTTAAAAGTATTTGTTGCCAGTTCTGGGATTTGCATTTATGCCCTTGGGCTTGGTAAGCAGGTGCTCCACCTCTTAAACCATACCCTGAGGTCTTTTAAGTTTCAATTATTTTTCACATAAGTCTCCTATTCTTTTTTGAAACCAGGGCTAGCCTGAGATTGCAATCCTCCTACCAATGTGTCCCATATAACAGGTATGACAGGTAAACATTATTCCACCTGAATTATTAGTTGAAGATGCTCTCACTAATTTTTGCCTGGAATAGCCTTGAACTGTGATCTTCTAGATCTCTACAACTTGGGTAGCTGTGATTACATGTGTCACCTATTGCCTGTGGCCTCACTATCTGTCATATTTACTGGCTGCCACTCACAGAATTATAATGTTTTCAGGTGGCAGGGAATGAAGCTCTAGGATGGACAGGGATCTAAAGATTGAGCTTTCTAAAGTGTAAAATAAATTTTATGTCAGGATTGTTCCTTTTGGGGGAGCAGGGGGGTGTTACTGAAGATAGTCTCCATTTGAACATTGAGTTAGAGATTGGGCCTGGCAAGCTTCTCACACGCTTCTTTCCAATTGATCTTGATTGGCCTTTTCTTTGAGAACCAGATCAATGACTTCAAGGGAAAGCAGACAACTTTCCTGTCAGCTGATCTCCTTTTATGGTGTGGCAATGGAAAATTTGAGCAGCGTGCTTCATAGCTTCATGCTTCTCTGTGACTCTTTGTTAGACAGCTGACTGTCACACAGATGACAGAGATAAATGGGCCTCAAGTGTCTCATCATCTATCATTCCAGCCTGCACTTGCTTGCTCACAAGTGGGCGGCAAGGTTTCAGGAAAGAGAGCAAAAGTATGCAAAGACACTAGAGGCCTGTGCTTGGGAGGAACACACTGTAAATTTGCCTTATTCTCTGTGTCACTGCAAGTCATAAGGCCATCCCATATTCGGGAGCAGGAAATGGGTTATATCTTGAGGGAAGGCACCACAATTAGTTGTAAAGAACTTGCATGATGAGAGAGAGAGATGAACAACTGGTCACTTTCGCTCTCGTCTATGGCAATCAAACTATAGATTCTCATATACAGCTTGTATATGATCCTCTAGAGAATGTCAGGGTAATATAGGACTAGCCTGTACTCACTGTGATGTGATGAGAATGGAAAATGTGGGGTGGGGCATTAAGTCATCTTGGTTCCAATTCTACCTCTTGCTGGATCAGTTGTATTAGCTTCCTGTTGCTGATGTCATAAATTTCCACAAATTTAGTGTCTTAAAACAACATGAATTTATTATCTTATAACGCTGGAGGTCAGAGGTCCTAAATTAGTTTTACTAGGATAAAACCAAGGTGTCAGCAGGCCAACTGTGTTTCTTCTAGAGACTGTAGGGGAAAAGAAAAACAACAAACTTTGTTTTGGATTCCCTACCTTCTATAGGCCCCTACATTCTTTAACTCATAGTTCCTCATCTTCAAATTGTTCTCTCTTCTTTGACCTCTGCTTATCCTCCCATGTTTTCTCTTTAACTCTCACCCCTTCCTGTTTGACTAGTATCAGGACTATAATAGTGGGTATTCTTAGATAATCCAAATTAATATTTCCTTCTCAAATCCTTTACCATATATGTAAATTTACTTTGTCAAGTAATGTAACAACATATTCACAAATTCTAGAGAGGAGGGCTTGGCAGAGGGGGGCCATAATTGAGCCTACCATATGAGAATTCAGATAACAATTGCTTGGGGGCAAGGTCAAATCTGGCCTACTACCTATTTTTATAAATAAAGTTTTATTGGAACACAGCAGTGTTCATTTTTTTACATATTGTCTGTAGTTGTTTTCTGACAACAGCATCAAAGTCGAGTAGAACAGAGTTCTATTTCCAATCTAGCCCTTTGTAGACAAAAAAATCACAGACCCCATATAAGTAGATACACTGTCACCTTAGGTTAGTTACCTAATCTCAATAAGCATCACAGAATGATCACTGTGTAGAGGAATTAAGATTTCTCTGCATAAATTACCTTTTCAGAATAACTGGTATTTGGTCATTCCAGGTCTGCTCATTGAATTACAAAAGATTCCTCTATCTCATAAAGTGGCACAGATTTATTCTCAGCCTTTATATCACTGAATCTACAGTATATTCTTTCTACTGAATAAACACTCTCATTCCTGTGACCTCCTTGCCTACTCTTATGGGACTGAGAAGAAAGAGCATGATCTCTTATCTACTTGAAAGCTCCTTAAGAATTTGAATCTGGGCTGGGTACCAGTGGCTCATGCTTGTAATCCTAGCCACTCATAAGGCTGAGATTTGAGGATCATGGGTTAAAGCCAGCCTTGTCAGAAAAGTCCCCGTGAGACTCTTAATCTCCAATTAACCACTTGAAAACTGCAAGTGGAGCTGTGGCTCAAAGTAGTAGAGTGCTTCCCTTGAGCCAAAATGCTCAGGGATAGTGTCCAGGGCCTGAGTCAAAGCCCCACCACCAACCAGAAAAAAAGAAAATAAAAGAATTTGAATCTGCTATCATATCTCACAACAATGTCTGTGATTATGTGGAGAGTCAGAAGAGGAGTAGAGATGGGCACCTCACATGAAGAACATTGCTAAGCAAGCTTAACTAAACACTAGGCAACAGAGTGCTAAATCCTTTGAATTCTATTTCAACCACTGCATGAATTCAAGACACTACTTTGGCCGATTTTGATGATTCCCATATTCATGCTGGGAAAGCTCCATGGAAGAGATTGGTTTGAAAATGTCCCTTTCCAAATAAGACAACACCACCCACACTCATTCTTCTTTTGGTTGTGTGAGCACCGCTGGCTTTTAGCATCCACCAAGGAGACGGAGTAAGCACTAAACTCTTCTGCTATAGATCTGATTCCACCTCTAAGAGATCAGTGCATGCAGATGCTATTAGTACAGTGTGGTAAAAGGAAAGCTTCTGACATCCATACCATAAAGGATGTACCCCTGCTACAAAGAAAAACCAGAGCAGTGCCAGACTTTTCCAGAGTTCACAGTGCCCTTCTTGTGAATTAATTTGGATAATCCTCCTAATGGAGCCAACATAGCTTGTCTTAGGGTGTCTGAGCTCTTTCCTTGGGGATGAAATTAGCCCAGGGGACAGAATTATGCCAGTAGGAAAGAATACAAAAGAGTTAAATTCCCAGTAGACCTACAATCCACATTTGAGTTTATCTCTAGCATCCTAACCTGTCTAATGTTTCCCTGGGAGGCTTAATTCACTATAAATTAATTTAATTTGTAGCATACATTGGCTTCTTATCATATGATAGCTACTGTATTAGGGATGCAAGGGTGCAAATTGTGTCCATTTCTTTAAAATTGGCTGGTGCTAGGGCTTGAACTCAGAATTTACACTTTAACTTAGCTTTATGCTCAAAGCTGGAGCTCTACGACTTGAGCCATGCCTCTAGTTCTAGGTTTTTACTGGTTAATTGGAGGTAAGAGTGTTGAATTTGTCTTCTTGGGCTGGCTTTGGACCTGGATCCTTAGAGCTCAGCCTCTGGAATAGCCAGGATCACAGGGATGAGTCCCCAGCACCCAGAGACTCGCCTTCACTTATTGATAGTCATTGTTTCAGCAATTTGAGATCTCTTCTCTATGTTTTTGGTGTTTTTTTTCTTCAGTCAAATGAGGCCTTCATCCTCCTGTCAGCTGTTTAGAAAACCAGGAATAATTCTATGCCCTTTTATTGTCTCCTCATCTTACAATCACTTGTCAACCATTTCTTAATTCTCTTTCCCCTTTTACTTGTATTGCTCTTTACCATTATCCTAATGTGGCAATATCTGACTCTATCTTTCCAGTTTGATGTTTCACCTCTCCACATTTTGAACATTCCACCATCCTCCATTGCTTGTAATTTCATCTCCACTCCAATTTGTATATTTTTTTTCTCTTTATTTTTCTTCCCTCCCTGATTTTCCTGGTGTTTCCATACCCACCTTTTAAAATTCAGTTCAAGAATCCCTTACAAGATTCCTTCATTTTTTAATATATATGCTTTATTGTAAAGATACTGTACAGAGGGGTTACAGATACATGAGTAAGGCAATTAGTACATTTTCTATCAAGCATTGTTACCCCCTCCTTTGTTTTTCCCCTACCATCCCTTCTCTCCCAACCTCCCCAATTCCTCCCTCTGCTCCCCCCCACACCGAAGTTGTAAAGTTCATTTTCAACATAGTGTCTTTTACTAGAAAGGTTGAATGTCTGGTTCCTGAAATGCTTGGGACCAGATGTGTTTCAACTTTTGAATTTCTTCAAAAGGTTGAAATATTCACATATGCATAAGAAGATACTTTGAGGATAAAACTTGAGTCCAAGCATAAAATTTATTTGTCTTATATATAAACACACACACACACACACACACACACACACACACACACACACACACACACACACACACACACAGAGTGATTTTAGTGTACCTTCATTTTGACCATGACCTGTATCTGGGAGGTCAGATGTGGGATTTTTCCATTTGTGGCATCATGTCACATTTTGCTTTGGGGATTTTTTTTTTTTATGCTGAGGATGCTTAACTGAAATCCTGTTCCTATCTCCCCCTGGCCACAGACTAGGTAGATCCCAATTTCCTGGACCCCCAAACTCTACATTCATCTTTATTAAAGAACTATGCTTTTCTCCCCCTTTTCTCATACTTGATTGCCAGCACCTGGAAGAGGGCTTTCCATCATCTTCATGTGTTCTGACTCTGGAAGGCAACTGGATCTTAGAAATGGTTACATATGTCAACATTTTCTTCCTCCTTCTTTTTTACCTTCTCTTCCCAACATCTCCTCTTCCTTTCTCTTAATTTTCTTCCTTTTCTGTGGTACTTTAGCTAGGTAAGTGCTTTATCTCCTATATCATTTCTCTAGTTCTTTCATTTTTATTTTGTTATTTAGAAAAAGTGGCAACTGCCCAGTATGGCCTCGGACTGTGGTGCCCCTACTTCTTCCTCCTGAACAGCGGGATCATAGACATGTGTTACCATAACTATCCCTCATCAGTCACGATTTCAGTTGAGTTGATGTAACGGTGAGTGGAGGTATCAGACAGAAAAGGAGTGTACAAAGAGAAATGCCAACACACACATCTATATCTTGGTCTTTTTTCTGAATACCTTATTTCTGCCTTCTGGTTAAGTTCTTGACAGTAAATATGTATTATCGATTTATATACCTTCCATTTACAGTTATGTTCCTATAATAATTATTATTATAATGATGATAACTCTTTCTTAACTCCTTTTATAAATGAGGGAAAAGAAAATATATGAAACTGTTGATTAAGAAGTGAAATCAACTTCTTTCCTGTTCCATTTGGTAAATACTGATCTACTGAAGGGGCCAGACAGAGAGCTCACTGTGGATTGTTGGAGGGCCTGAAGCTGCATTTTACTCCTGTTTTGTTTATCATAATGAACTGGTCAATAAACATCACAAATTGTTTATCTATATAAACCTTGACAGATTACTCTTTATGAAATCCATTTAGCAAGTGAGGTTTTTCCCATAAGGATGAAAAATGAAGATTTTAAACAGATTGTGGGAGAAGCTCTGGGTGTACCGAGAGAGTCAGTGTAATAAAAGTTGCTTTATATTAATATTACAAAAACCATTTATCCTGGCAAAATCAATATCACAATTCATCTTAGTTTGGTGTTTCTCTTTCTCAGCTTAAGATGTCTTTTCTTTATTATGTATAATTTTGTTTTAATAAACGTGAAATATATTTCATTTAGGAGGTCCTCTTGAGGAGGGATAACATAAAATGATAGCAAACTTGTAGCTTATTTGCTAAAGAGTCTTAGAAATGTTGAAAATTATATTTGAGTGGCCGAGAAATTTATAGCAATCATTTTACTTAAGCCTTAATTACAAAATCATCCCCTGTGTGCTTTGGGCTAGACACAAAGTATAATATTCAGAGAAGTCTCCTCTGATGAACTTCGTTTAGGGAAAAATTCCCTCTTACTGGTATTAAGCAATTATCACAAGTCATATATGTTCAATATAACAATGGCCGGGCAAACAGACTATAACATGAGGTAGAGACACATTTAATTACTCAAAACATTGCATGCTTTCCTTAGTGGTGATTTATTTATTCCATTTGGATTTGGGACTTCATATCCCAGGGATATTGACATAGCTGACTTGAAGTTATGACTATAGCAGTTGACTGGAAGAAAATAGGATTGTATCGAGGAAAAGAATTATAGTACACTCTGGAAACTATTGCTCTAAATGTACTGCGTGTAAAGTAAGTGTGATTGTCTCATGAGTGAACGGTAATAAAAGCAAAACACTCAAGAGACACTTATTCAAGAGTGGTGTCAGTGAAATATAAATATATATAAACATATATTGAGAAGAGCTGGCCTCTTACTATTTATGCTCACCAATGCAATATTAATAGTCTACAAACAATGCACTAAGTAATAGCACATAATGACATTAATAGCAAGTCCAAAGTTTCAATGTTTCTATAATTCCATTTTAATTCTAACGCATAACTTTCTTCAGCTCTGATACTTAGCCTAAACAGAACATTCATTTGAAACAGAATTCTACTGCAATGTGTGTAGATAGATGGTATAGTATACTATAGTTGTTCATACGGGAGGGAGAAATTTCCTCTTATCATAAAAAGGGCAAACAACAAGTTTAGTGGGTTTCAGGAAAACCCTGTACTTTATTCCCAAAGAGATACCAATCCATAAAACAAATTTGCAGCTTATTGAGCAGCCTTAGCTTTTATCAGTCTTATAAGGGTGCTGAATGATTACCCAAGAGATCACACCATAAAAATTGCAGTGAAGTGAGGTGACTCTGTCCACCAGCATCTCTATTAGATCATGCAGGTGAGTTCACTTAGTGTTGTTTCCAATATACCTCATGAAGAGTCCCCACTGAAATGCCTCCTTGGACTGTTTTTGCATCTCTTATCATTCATCGTGCTCAAATTGCTTATCATACTCAATGCCGCAGTCATAGGCTAAGTGTTTGAATAATTCACTGCTAGGGAACAAGTTTAAGTTCCTGTCATGGCTAAATGGCAGTACTATTGTTTTTACAGTTGACTGTGGGTCCAAGAACTTTTAATTTGCAATGAAGATCTCCTATTAGCTTTATACCATTCATATCTTTTCATAAATCAGAATAATGCCCTATACTCCAACCATGCTGAGTATGAGTTTAGTGCATAAAATAGAAATAAAGTATAAACCCATATTGTGGCATCAGCAAGCATTTAACCTAACTTCTTTTTTTTCTGTTTTAGTCTTATAAAACTAAATACAGAATTTTAAAGTTTTTTTTTTTGTTTTTTTAAAAGGGGGAGCTATGTCTATTTTCTGTTTTGTAACTAGATAGCTGACATCATAGTTCTATTATAAGAAAATAAGATTTTACAGTAATCTTTATTGAATCACTGGTATTCAGACTAAGATCCTGATACACACACACACAACTCAATGATAACACTAACTTGAGGCTATTAATTAATTTATGAAGAGCAGGATTCATATGGCTTTTACTAAAGATCTTTTCCGTTTTGTCTTATTCTGGGTTTGTATAATTCAGGCATCCGTTCCAAGTGTTGGCAAAAAGAGAGCATCTTAATCCCCAATGTTATTGATAGATGTAGCTTATGCAATGAATTATTGATCAAAATACTATTCTCTTTGATGGTTTGTCTTGCTTTCAGATGTCAGCCTTGTAATTGTCATCTCTCAGGAGCCCTGAATGCAACCTGTCACTTGGTCACAGGCCAGTGTTCCTGTAAACAATTTGTGACCGGCTCCAAGTGTGACACTTGTGTTCCGGATGCAAGCCATTTGGATGTCAAGAATCCATTGGGATGCAGCAAAAGTAAGTGGAGTTGGCCCACTGTTGATGTGTGAAACACGGGACCTAGAAAGGATATCCCCTTGTTTTTCTTCCTTAGTTAGAGTCCACCAGAATAGCTCAGATGAGAAAAAATATTAACATTAAACTTGGAGATTTTTTTTCCATAGATCAAATAATTGGAAATGATCCAATGTTTGTGTTTATAATGGGATGTTTATAATTATTTCCAAGAGAAAATAAAAAAATCACTAGTAGAGACAAAACTGGATGCTAGCGGCTTACATCTGTAATCTACTACTGTAATCTGTAATCAGCTACTTAGCAGGCTGATATCTGAGAATCACAGTTCAAAGCCAGCCTGAGCAGAAAAGTCTGTGGGAGTCTCTGCTCCAATTAGCCAGCAAGTCTAGAAGTAGAGCTGTGGCTCAAGTGGTAGAGCACCTTCTTTGAATGATAAAGCCAACCAAAAGTCCAAAGCCCTGAGTTCAAGCCTTATGCTGATACTTGCACACAAAATAATTTCCTGGGTTTTTCCAGACAAAGGGATTTCCCAGGAGGTAAAGCATTTATCTTTAAAAATTTGTTAGTAGTCTTCCCACAAAGACATTTCCAGGTAATTTTACATGACAAATGGAACATTTTCCTCATTTATTGTGAGTTTTATATTCTTGTAATCCCTGAATTCTGTGAACATTATTATAGTACTAGTTGTTTTTTTTTTGTTTACTATAGTAATTATTACTGCCACTATTTTCATAACATATTGCCATTCATTTTTTTCTACTTTAAGTTGTCTTGCCCTATAAAACACCTCTCACATTTTAGTGTCTTTTGACTTCTTAATGTCCACTGCCTTCTCTATGTTGATTTCAGTTCATGTTTCCTTACCTTGGCGCTACTCCCTTCGAAATGTGTTCTGGGAGCATGTGGTGAGGAGACCTGCTCGTCACATGGTGCAAGGCATTTTCTCCGTAGGTGTCTGTCCTAACATGGTCATGAATCTAAATGCTAGGAAATCTCACGTGTCATGTTAGACCATGTCAAGCAAAAGCATCTGGATTCTGCTATCCACAGTCCAAGGAAGAGAAAAATCATAGGATACTGGGATCCACATCAATAGTTCTTGATTTTGTGGTAGTAGAAAGCAGGGTATAGCTAAATATTGAGAAGACATAGATTTTATGTCTATGTAATTTCTCTGACTATACAGCATTCCATCAGTCAATCTGGGTGTTATTGTAAGGAAAACTGTAGCCCTTTCTGTCTGTTTCCCTTAGAAAAGGATGATCACAGTTGGCTTTGGATATAAATGTAGCCTAAACATAAAATGGATTTTCGTTGTCGATTTAATGAATATTTGTCATTTAATTATCTACAAGATTGATTGATTGATTGATGTACAATTCAAATTCCAGGATACACTTTTTGGGTCATGAGTTCTAGAGCATCTTATTTAATAGAATTGCGACATCTTTACACACACCAAGCATCATAGTATTGCTTTCATACTGGTTCAGCCACCAATTTGGGGTGAAAATACTGGTAGCTGTCCCACATTGTTTTGTTCCCCATAGGTGAATAGTCTGGTCCCAGGGAGCCTAACCTGTTTCTTAGTGATATATATATGTGATACACACACACACACACACACACACACACACACACAACTTTGGCCTTTTCTTCTCTGTGTAAAACGTTTTTGATCTTTACAAGTGATTCTGGTTTATCATAATTAAAAAAGAAAAAAAAAGATTTCATATCCCTAATGATTCTTCCCCTGGATAGATCCCTCTTGGTTTTATAACCTTTGAAATGTGTGATCACAGTGTGATCCTTCCTTTAACTGATTGCACTGGCCAATGCTACTGCTTTGGGTTTTAACTTAACAGAATTTACAGCACTGTAAATTTAAAAGCTCAGCATCAACAGAGTAGTCAGGCAGCATCATTTTTCCCCCTCTTTAACTATTTCTTCATTTTTCTCCCTTGAGATAAGGCCTTTTGGGGGTGGGGGACATGGTGCCTGTACTCTGGGCCTGGGCGCTATCCCTCAGCTCTTCAGCTCAAGACTAGTGCTCTACCACTTGAGCCACAGCACCACTTCTGGCTTTTTCTGCTTATGTGGTGCTGAGGAATTGAACTCAGGGCCTCATGCATGCAAGGCAAGCACTCTACCACTGAGCTACCTTCCCAGCTCGGCCTTTTATTTTTCTTGCCCAAGCCAGTCTGGGTTGACAGGCACATGCCTCTATTCCTTGCTTCTTCTATTCACAAAAGGACTTGTGAACACTTTTTTTCTCCTTGAGCCAGCCTCAAACTGTGATCCTCTGAATTTTTGCCTCCTTAGTAGCTAGGATTGCAGGTTTGAGCCATTGTGTATGGTCCAGCTTCAGATTTTTTCAGTAAAAAAAAAAAAAGGCTCCTGCTGTCAAAAGGGGTTTGAAACATAGAAGGGATAGTGGACACTCGTAGGGAAATGTTGGCTTGGATAAATGGAGAAGACCTGTCTTCTTCCCTGTGTTTCACACAGCAGTTGCTCTTTATCCTAGCAACAGTCAGCAGAAACAACCTGCTTCACAAACATGATGTGATTGAAAGGAACGTAGTGCTATCTATTGTTGAAACTGTGAACTACCTCAGGCTAATATTTGTCCAGTAGATGTCAAAAATGTGTTTTCCTTAAACACGAATATGCCTCCTGGTACCTTTCTCCGCAGGTTGAGAACTGTAGCATTGTAACTGCTATTATTTCCTACCTCTTTAGGGACCACAGACAAGAGTTTAGTTCAGCAATATCATCTGTGAAGGAGGGAGGAGGGGGCAGATGTACAGAATCAAAGCAGAATCCTAGAATATAATTTCCAAAGTGCACAAGAATTGAATTTAAATAAAGTAGTTAGACCATCTCAGACATTATGTTTCTCTACTGGGAAAGCCACTTCTTTCTTAACAATATTGGTTTCATTAGTTCAAGGTGATATAGTCCATTTTACCTGATAGGAGACCTAGAGTAAAATGGGAAGAAAATAATGTTGACTTTACATTCTATCCAATGAGTATAATATTCCAGTTTGTCCTGAACTTTTTGTAATATATAATTTTTTATTGTAAAGAGGGTTGCAGTTACATGAGTAAGGTAATGAGTACATTTCCTATCGAGCATTGTTACCTCCTCCTTTGTTTTCCCCTACCATCCCTTCCATCCCCACCTCCCCAACTTTTCCCTTTCCCCCACCCCGAGGTTGTAAAGTTCGTTTTCAACATACTGTCTTGTATATCTCATTGTTACAATGTGTCAACCTGTATCTTTGTTTCAGCATTTTGTTATTACCCTTCCTCTCCCCAAATTAGAAAAATGTATATACAAGATGCAGGGCACTGGAATCAAATACAATGAAATCAGGGGCTATCCCATGGGGGAAGAACATACGAAAGAAACAAAAAAAAAATCACATAGTACATTATAAATACATTTAAAACAACAGCAACAAAGATAAAAACCTCTTGTGACCCTATCTTGGGGTTCATTTTGCTTAGCATCATCTTATATGGTCATAAGTATATAGCTTTTGACCTTTTCTACTTGTTCTATATATACTAGTTATTGCAAATAAGGGAAACCATGGGACCTATGTTTCTTTGGCTTAGCTTACTTCATTTAATATAATTGTTTCCAAGTCTTTCCATTTCCTAACAAACGGGGCAATGTCATTCTTTCTGATGGAAGCGTAGAATTCCATTGTATATGAACTTTTGTGTACGAACTCAGCCAAAATCACATGTGTGTGTATTCTTTCTTCTTTCTTTCTTTCCTTTGTTCATTCGTTCTTTTTTCCTTCTTTCCTTCCTTTCTTCCTTTCTTAATTTCTTTCTGTCCCTCCCTCCCTTCCTTCCTTTTCTTTCTTTCACTCCTTCCTTCCTCCCTCCCTCCCTCTCTCCCTCCCTCCTTTCCTCTTTTCCTTTCTTCTTCCCTTCTTTCAATCTTTTCCTTTCTTTTTCAGTTCTGGAGTTTGAACTTCAATTCCTACACTTGTTACACACTTGATCTACACTACCAAATCCCCTCTTTTTTTCTCCTTTTTTACATTAGTTATTATTCTGATACTTGTTTTGCCTGGAGCCAGTCTTGGACTACAAGTTCCCCTAAATATTTGGAGGTGAGGGGATGTACAGCGTGTGTCTACTGTCTATTATTATTAATATTAAAATTTATTTCATTGTCTTATAATTTTATGTTGCAAACATTTGTTAAATTATTTTTAGTCATCTGTAGAGATTTAAAGCATGGAAAGCTATTTCCATACTAGTATGCAGCTGTGCTATCTCTTCACACTGTTTTAAATTTTAATTTTTACTTGTTGCCAACTTCCTAAGGGTGACCCTTATGTCTGAATCAGGCAATGATTTCAGAGAACTTCGTACTAAAATACTCCTAAACTTGTGGGTAACTTAAAGTTCAGTCCATCAGTATGTGTGTGGTTTGGAAATACATTCAGAGTCAGAGCTACTTCTGGGACCTTGTAGAGAAGACAAAGGAAATATAAGATTTCTAAGCACCTTCTCTTACAAAGAGCAATGTCGTAAACTGTGAGGAAAAAAAGAAACTTCGTCCAATGTTCCTGTTTTTTTCCCTATTTCTACTTAGTCATCTGGTTAGCAGGATCAAGTCTGGATCACAAATGCTTCTCGTCGCTATATTCTTTTACATATAATTGCCAAGACTATTCCTTAGAAGTTCATGATGCTTTTATTTTGGCTAAGGAGAATATCATTGAAATAGCTAGATGTTTGAGTCATTGTTATAAATTATCTCATCATGTGGACTTAGGACTTTCTTTTCTACAATCAAGAAAGCAAGAGTATAATTCCACAGTATTATTTCTGCTCATGTCTCCTTTGATGCTTACAGAGTTTCTTTGGTTTCTTTGGCATACACATATTGGATATGTGTATGATCAGTTTCTCATGAAGATATTAATATAAAAATATAATTTTAATATTAGCAAACATTATTTACATGTAACCTTTGCCAAAAAAATTTCTGTACAACTCTTCAGAGGTAATCATTAAGGAGGCTTTCCTACAAACATTGAGAGCGGATACAAAAGAGGGTATTTACTAAGCATTTATTGTATGTAAAAATCTGTATCGATTGTCTGTTTATAGGCAAATTACATGCACACACATTTATATGTACATATGCACAGATGTACACATATGCACGTATGCATATGTACAAAACATGTATATATACATATATACATACAAAATGCATGCATATGTGCACACTATGTACATGCACATATTCACACATCTGTATATACAGAAACTGACACATGTACACACCTTTTCTTCTCAGGTAACTCTGAGAGTAGACATCATCCTGCTCTTACAGTAAAGGAGAAAGGTTCTGAAAATCCAATCCTCATTTAGTTGCATTCATCCAAGCTTGGATTTAAGCTTACAGCCCTCAGACAGATGGGCTTAGTTATAATGTTATACTCTCCTTCCTCGTCTATCCTTTTGAAAATGCTCTTTTATTAAGCTCTGATTTAACTTGAATGCAATTTCTCTTCCCTCAAGAGACCTTGAATGAATCACAAGTGGCTGAAGATATTATATATAAAACACTGATAATATTTGATGGATTCACTTCTTTACATGAATTTTTAAAAATTCTTAATGAAAGTATTAATGGCTTAAAAAGTAAGATAAGACAGCAACCTGTACCCTTGACATTTCATTCAATGAGAAAGTCTGATTAGGTCTGTTTCTCTAAATGGGTGGAGATTATGCATGTTGGTAGTTGATTGACCTTAAAAATATTTAGATGTTGTTTTTCTCCTTTGTGTATTCTGGGAAAAATAAAGCTCACTTACAAAGGAATCTTCTTAGGGAAACTTTTACAGTGGAAAAAACACCCTACAATGTTTCTTTGATATATTTTTATATCATACAAATTGTCACCAAAGTTGTGAGATAAATGTTTTTACATGCATAAAAAACAGTTATGCTTCATCTGAAAAAGAATATTTAACTGAAAAGAATATATAACAAAATAACTATGTATTCACATAGTATACTCAAATAGTTAGTTGACAATACTTAGAATATGTAATGTCTATGCCTATTTTTATTGGAAAATATTGTTCTTTACATTGTGTACTGTGAAGTAAGACAAAACAGTATACTTAATGTCATTAAAACTTCCTCTTAAAAATCCAAGAAATATACTACTTAAATTTCAAGCTTCACTAGATTTTTGTGTCAAATATTAAATTAAATACAAAATTAGTGTCATGCATCCTTGGATTATTTCTCAAAAGAATAAATAAAACCATAACAGTGCTTTGTTCTAGCTACTGTGGTTTCCCCCAATAATATTTAGTCAGCTGCTTTGACCTGCAAATTTGTTTTATTCTTACAGATAAAGACTTTCTTTTATGATGCATAACCTTTGCTTATTATTGTCTTGGTAAACCACAGGTCTTGTTGATAAAGTAAACCTGAATCCGAAAGACATGGGTATCTTATTTTGGTTTTCTTGCATGCATATTGATTACTTTGCTGATAAATGCTCTGTCCATTGTAATTTAGCTCCATCCCAGCAACCTCCACCAAGAGGAGAAATTCAAAGTTCTTCTGCTATCAGTCTCTCCTGGAATCCACCTGATTCCCCAAATGCCTATTGGCTTACATACAATTTATTCAGGAATGGACATGAAATCTACACAACTGAGGATCATTATCCATACAGTGAGTTTCAAGGTTTGGTGCTAAAGATTACATGTTTTGACATTGAGGATAAGTGTTGTGGTTTTCTCTATTTAGCATGGAGGGTTTCAAGCAGAGAGAAAATTACCAATCGCACTAGTAATCAAAGAAACACAATGAAAAAGTAAATGCTTATTATTTGGCAAACAGTGATTATTAAATTTTCATAGATGAAACATGATGATCCCAGTGTTCAGAAGACTGAACATTCATGGACTTGTTTCTGTAAGGATTAATTGGTGCAACATTTGATGTCAATAAATTGTTAAAAATATGGGAAATATTTTTTGCACACCATTTGACCCATCAAACCAACTATGTATTTACTCAAAGGAATAGTCATACTTATGACCCTAACTTACGACTATTGCTTGTAAATAATGGAAGGGATCCAGACATTTAGCAATCTTTCATATTATGGTATATGGCATAGCAGTATCAATCCTGATTTACTGTTAGACGAAGTATAGGCTCTGATCATATGAACAACAATCCCTTACTTTACAAATCAATGGATTAAAAATGTTCCTAACATTTTGCTTGCATAAACTAAAAAGTAAAAAAAATCTGTGATTTTTTCTAATATTTATTTTAAGACTACTGGAAGATAATAAAGAGATCCTTAGTTTTCTTTGGGTATACATAAAAGTTATCAGATATTTCTATTGAAGTGGATTTAATTGTTTAAAATCTCATATTAAAAATATTTTAAGCTTTAATCTAGACTTGGAATGTGAATAGTCAAGCAAATTATGAAATTTTATAAATACATTGCCATTTCCATAAATTTACAATAAGATAAACTTAAATTGAGAGAAGTGCACAAATAAGCCAGGAAGACAATATTTGTATGTTACTTGTTTGAAAGATTTTAAATAAGCTTCTAGAAATCACAGTAGAAGGATACTATTCTTTTTATTAAACACTTAGATGTTTAACATACAACTTCCCCAAAGATCCAATGAAGAAATATAAAACTTTATACTCTCAACTTTTCATATTTTTGCTTTTAGTCCTGTTTACTTTTGAACTATTTTTTTAAATTAGCCCAGGAATTTAGAGCAATGCTAATTCATTTCCATTTTGTTCTCTTGAGTACACATATTTCCAAATTCTTGATTAACACATATTATTAGTGTTAAAGACCATTTAAAACTATAGTAGCATTCTATAACCTTCCTTGAAATGGACAGGAGAACATGTTTTAACATTCTGATTGACTTCAAAACTGTGTTGCATCTAGTTTGGTATCTTATGGTATTGGTAGGTTACATTTTGAATCTACTAACTGAGTTAAATTTGCGTGGTTGATATCTAATGTATTTTATTTGCCATTTTCTCTAAATTCTAATGTCTCTTTTGTGCTTCAAGTCTTCTTTGAAGTTAATGGAAACTCTGAACTTCATGATACAGATTGCAAAGGGAAATGAACATCTGTCTACATCTGCCATGTTGGCAAAGCATCCCCAAAACCTGCTACTAAAATGTTCCTTTTCTTCCAAAAATCAGCATGATGCAGGTGTCCTGAAACTTAAACTTTTGTGGTAAAGAAAGAGAGGACTCATAGAAATATTGAAAATGTTTTTGAAGTTGACAGTACTATAGGGAATAGCAAAGTTAAACTTAAGAGCTATCAATGTACCATACACTCATGCTTTCTATACTTACATATTGTGATCCATTTTATATAACATTACATATAAATACAATACTTTGGATCATTTTATGATTGCACTAATATACAGCCCCAGTAACAGTTTCTTACATAATAAATACACATTCATTCACTAATCAGGCATTTATGTAATCCTATTAAACATGATACTATTTTCTAAAACCTTATTTTTCATTAAAAAATATTCCACTTCTGGCATTTCTTGACAATCACTATAATTAATGAGGTGAGAATTATCTGCACAATGGCATTTGAGCAGTAAGAACTATTGGTTAACACTGTCAGAATGTTATATCATTCTAATAATATCCTCATGTTTATTACTCCAATTCCAGTGCATAGCTAGTATATATAATATGAAAGGGAAATACTATTTATATTCAGCTGAATGAGCACAAATTTCTGGGTTAAATAAAGGCATTAAGCATTATAAGTAGAGAATCATTGAACTTTTCAAAGAAAATTAATAGTGTTGTCTTCTAAGCAACTTTGATCATTTGGCTGAGACTATTATACAATTCTTTCTTAGAATAGAAACTTTTCCTAACTGGCCTTGCTCAAATAGTAGTTCTTGTTCTAAAATCCTGGTGTGCTGGTGCATTAAAAATTTTATATCTTTCAAGAAATTGGTTACAAGTAATAGAACTCTTGTAATGATGGAATAATGTAAAAGCTTTTGAATAATTAACTTTTAAAAACTGTTAAGGTATATTCAATGATTTTCCTAAGTAAAATTTAATTGATTTGTGTCTTCATAGGCTTTCAGAAGTAGAAAAGTATGGGAGTTAAGTTAGCATTTTGCAATTATACCTAATTAGACTTTCACACTGTTGTTATCTGGCTTGTGCAGAGGTAATTTAGCTGTCATAGATGTAAAAATTATCAGAGGCTTTTATTGGTTGTATAAGTGTTGTATTTGTGTGTGTGTGTGTGTGTGTGTGTGTGTGTGTGTGTGTGTGGACTCTGTACATGGAACCAAAGGAATATTAAATATAAGATGCTGCTGAAAGTATGAAATAAAAATCATCCTTATTATTTGTGAAATCCAGATTAGAGTCTAACAAATCCAAGTCAATATACAATAGAGATTCCTGATCACTCAGGAATTCCTGACATTATTTACAGTAGCCAAGTTAAAGAACCAGTCTAGATGCACACCCACAGATGAAGAGATAAAGAAATTGTGCTATATATGAGTGATGAACAATGTTATTTAGCCATAAAGAAGAATGAAATAATGAAATGAAATTGTTTCATTTGTGCAAAAACTAAAGGAGGTTAAACAAAAATCCACTAGGTTCAGAGAGACATATCACACACGTTATTTTTCTCTCATCTATGGAATCAATATTTTAAAAAGTGACATGCATTTTAAAAGAAGAATATCTAGGAAGAAGTGTTACAGGAAGAGGAAGAGGAACAATGTAGGATAGTGCAGGGTGAATGTGATCAAAGTACATTATATGCTCTTCTGGTGGTTAATTGTATATACAAGTCTTATCAATGATGGCTTCAAACCAGAATCCTCAGATTTCAGCCTCCTGAGTAGCTAGGATTACAGGCATGAGACATCAGTACCCAGCATTGATATCAAATTTTAAAGACTACAAGCATTGAGTAAAAATATGTAATGAATGAATCATAGGAACTTCACCAAACTTTTCCACCATCTAGTGGGCCACTATTGTACCATTATCAATCTCATCCTAGAAAACTTTTCTGAATATGTTTCTTCTTTGGACTTTAGGGCTAGTGAATTTTCCCTACATTCTTTGTAGAGATTTCTGTAATCAGTAGGAAGTCATTATATTTTAAACTATCCTCATGTAGATTGTTTTGTAGATTTTATGTGATTGACTCCTAATATAATATTCATGCACTATATATTTCCATGGAGCATTTGTGGTGAAAAATATAATAAAATGACAAAAGCACTATTCACTCAGAAATTCTTTCATTTTGTTTGGCTTTCTGTTATCCCTTTCCTTCAGCCACTACGATTGATGACATTTAGGGAAGGTCAGCTTCCCTCTGGCTTTTTGTAGTAATTATTCTGAGGATTCTGGCTCATTTGTGAAGTGTGAGCTCATATCAACCCTTAGAATTCTCATGGCATTAATTGCTGATAAAGCCAGTGGACAATTTTCATTCTTAGCTTGGTCAGGTCCTCATGAACACTCAACAATCCTATCTTGATATAGCTGAGAACTTTTGGAGACCATCCCTCCATATCCTATATCCAATCTTTGGTCCTCTCAGTGGGTGAAGGATCATCTTGTCTCAGCAGTGAAAGATTCCATAGTAGATCCCTTGGTTCTTAATATGGCATCCTCACCAATCACAATGCCAAGAAACCCCATAGAGTAAAATCAGATGCTAAATGTCTTACTGTGATATGGTATGCACATAAATAAGGCTAATGCCTTTATATGAATACATGATATCTACATACATAATCCTGTTAAGGAAACTGGCAGCAGCCCTTCTGGCATTTTTCTGGGAAGAAGAAAGCTACTCCGGAGGCTGAGATCTGAGAATCCTGGTTTGAAGCCATCACAGATTGGAAAATCCGTGAGACTCATATATCCAATTGACTACCTAAAAAGCATATAATGTACTTGGATCACATTCATCCTGCACTATCCTACATTATACTTCCTCTTCTTCTTCCTGGTACATTTCATCTCAATCCTACAATGTGTTTGCTTTCCCACAGAATGAGGACATTCCAAGTATATATCTAATCATAGCCTCTCTCTCCCTTTCTTTTTTCTACTTGCTCTCTTTCTCTTTATTTCACTCTCTCACTTGTTTAGCCCTTCCCCCCCCCCCACCTTTTTACTTTATGCTATACTGTGGCTTGAACTCCAGGCCTGAGCACTGGCCCTCAGATTATTTGCTCAAGGCTAGTGCTTTACAATTTGAGTCCAACACTACATCGGGTTCCTTGGAGATAAGATTCTCATAGACTTCCCTGCCCTGGCAGGATTCAAACTATGATCCTCATATCTCAGCCTCCTGATTGTCTCGGATTATAGGTGTGAGCTACCAGAACCCAGCAACTCTCTTTTGTGTTTTTTAAGCTCATCTTTATATATTCTTTTCTCTGCCCAATGCATAGAAATCCTGTTTATCTAGAATTTATAACAAATGTCTCCACATCTTAGCAACTATGAACAATAAGCATTATTTTATTTAATTTCGGTAGTCACAGAAGTGACCTGTGACATACTTGGTATTTGGCACTAGCTTGTTGGTACTTGGTCTAATGTATTCGCATTTTACTAGAAAAACAGTTTTGTAAAGGAAGTAGATTTGGATGTATTTTCTTGTTACATCTTCTATCAAAAGAACACTGCAAAATGCAAGACAAATATTAAAACAGACTTTTTAGGGATCCTTTCACTGCTAATGACACTTTTCTCCCATTATATTTAATAATAAATGTAATCAGTAATTTTATAAATCTTACTTTGAAAAATGTCACACATTGATATGTTTGATTGAATTGGTAGAGGTAATGTGGTTAAATAAGAGCAAGATGATTAGAAATGTCCCCCAAGTTGTGGAATGTCATTGTCTTCTTTTTTTTTTCTTTTAATTTCAGGTATTCAATACTTCAAAGATACTTTCTTGTCACCATATACCTCATATTCATATGACATTAAGACCACGAGTGTCCATGGCTCAACAAGGAGTATGGCTGTCATTTATCAGACAAAGGCTGGGGTCCCAGAGGGACACTTGAACTTAACTTATATCATACCTGTTAGTTCCAATTTTGTAACATTTACCTGGAATCCACTCTCTAATCGCTCTGGTCCTATAGAGAAATATATTTTATCCTGCGTTCCTCTGGATAGTGTTCCGCCATGTGTTCCGTATGAAGGTCAGGAAACCTCTGCCACTATCTGGAATCTGGTCGCCTTCAGCCAGTACAATTTTTCTGTCCAGGCATGTACTAGCGGGGGCTGTTTACACAGCTTACCCATCACCATCACCACAGCCCAGGCCCCTCCCAGAAAGCTGAGTCCACCCCAGATACAGAAAACCAGTTCCACAGAAGTTCATGCAGAATGGGCTCCACCCATGGATCCAAATGGTAAGAACTCAAGGCCTAGATTCCCCTTGCCTGATCAATAACCAGAACCTAACCATGTAGAATGGTACAGTAGGATATGGTATCTGCATTTGTTGATATAACCATATGGTATGATCATGGAGAAATAAGTTCCAAAGATGTGAGATTCTATTTCTCATGGTTAGTGGAAGGAGGCATATTTTTTCTAATCTAAAACAAATTCCATTCAATTAAATTGCCTCTTAAAAGGCTAATATTAGCTTTGCTCTTAATGACATCTGCCATAACACTAAGGGTGTTTATAATTGGAAGCTCACTTATGAAATGCATTATATTTGACTGTGTCACAAGTTAGGGCACCCAGAAGCAGCAAATCTTCTCTTTTAAGCAAGCAAAAGATATAAAATAATACAAAAATATGTATCTAGGCTATCTGACTCCATTAAGTTAATTTTTATATTTGTACAATTGAACCCTTGGTTATAGAGGCCAGACATATATGGATAAATGTTTCATAATTTATATCATGTACATAATATGACAGAACCTTCATTTATTTAAGTTACTTGGTAAAAACTGGGTAAAACGTAAGTACAATACTTATGCAAATATATTAACTTAAAATTCCCAGGTTTGACGATATACAAATTGGAAGTAGAATGTTCCGATTCCCAAATAGAATTAGCTATCCTTAGTAGAAATTGTGGCTGTTCATTCTAGAAAAGATTGGATTTTAATGTGATAAATTATAGCTACTTTTTGTACACCATTTCTTTCTTTTATTTTTATTTTTATTTTTTTTTTCTTTTTGTTTTTGGTTCCGGTCATGGGGCCTGAACTCTGGGCCTGGGCACTGTCCCTCAGCTCTTCAGCTCAAGGCTAGCGCTCTACCACTTGAGCCACTTCCGGCTTTGTTCTTTTTGCTTATGTGGTGCTGAGGAAGCGAACCCAGAGCCTCAGGCATGCAAGGCAAGCGCTCTACCACTGAGCCACCTTCCCAGCCCCTTTCTTTTATTTTTAAATTAAGAATATACCTTTAATAGTATTTCATGCAACCTATTAGGTAACACCTCTCATGGAACACACTCAGGGACATATGTGTGTGTGTATATATATTTATATATACATATATAAACATATATACATATATATGTATATATACATATATACATATATATGTATATATACATATATATATATATAGCCAAGCAGCTTCAAGTATAGTATATGCGGGAATGAAACTCCATGCTGCAAACCCTTTACACAATCAACAGACAGTTTAATAAAATGCAAATCAGGATGCTGAAGATTGCTGGGCGGTTTAGTGGGTGTAGTAGATGGATGGAAAAGGGAACAGTGGATGAATAGTCAAAATATTCAATGCATGGATATAAGAATGGAAGTAGGAAAAACAATACCATGTGACTGGTGAGAACAGGGGTAGGTGGAGAGAATGATGAAAGAGAGCGTCTGATTCAGGTGAACTGCACACATAAATGGACCTAACAAATCTTAACAACTGTACAACCAATGTGTATTAAAACAAAAAGAACACATCAACCAGTTACTAAATTGCTATATCTGGGTTATAAAAAGTAAAATGGCAAGTGATCTAGTTAGAATCATAAAACATCAGCATTCTGAATAACCTGTTCTTGCTCCACCCTAATGATGGCCCCCGTTGAAATAATTCCGCTCATTGTTGAACTTTTCTAGGAATAATTATAAGATATGAATTATACATGAGAAGACTGGGATCTACTGAAGAAAGTCGAGTGTTTCAGAGCAGCAGCTGGTTCGATCCTCACCCAGTCTCAGGATCAGCTCATGAAAATACACCAAAGTCTCCTCAAATGACTGCATTCATCACTGGCTTGGAGCCATACACCGAGTATGAGTTTAGAGTCGTAGCTGTGAATATGGCTGGCAGTGTGTCCTCTGTCTGGATCTCAGAAAGAACAGGAGAATCAGGTAATGATCAGTGCTTTGAATTCTACTTAAAGAAACAAACAACTCGACATGCATATAGCATCTCCTTAGCAAGTATGAGTTTAAAATCCCAAGTGCCTCCCCTGCAAAAAAACCTAAATAAACAAAACAAAAAGTTCATGCATGAAAGTGTGGCCTGAAATTAAAGTCCACAGTGCTGAAACACTGCATGTTGAACAGCAAGAATTGTGCCAAAAAAGAGACAATATAATGGGTTGATTACATAAGAACTTCAATATCATGAAGTATTTATAGTGAATTTTGGAGGAAAGAGTAAATATTTCAGATAGGAATTCCTTTGAGGGAGGACATAACCATAGTTATAATCTTTTAAGAATATGTTCCCCAAATAGCAGTTGGCTTCCCTTCTTGAAACATATTGACCACCACCCCCATCTTGTTCCATATACATCACAGTTTATCCTTAGTCAACGAGATCTGGTACCAATTTTACAACTCTGTGCTCATTTTTCCTTTCAATCAGTGTGAGTAGCAGTTTTTACCTATTGACATGAAAATCTATACAATTCACAAGATTTCTTATAAACAATTAGCATTAGGGTAAGGAAAGAGGATACAAGTGTTAGTTTTCCTGAGAGACCTTCATTAAGGCAAAGCGTTATTTTTCATCTTCCATCTTATTCTTTACTTGAATCATGCTTTGGATTTCATTAGCATATTTAAGGAAAGGAAAGCATTTTTTTGCTCTGCTTTGAATCTATAGATAGCCAAAGAAAACCTATATACCCTGATCTAAAGTTGATCTATTGGAGCTGCATAGGACGAGAGTAGTTTAGGTTGATGTCCAAGGGAACCATTTCATGAATAAAATGTACACTGTTTTAGCATCTCATAATGGGTACCAGCCATCTTGGACAAATAATAGTGCCACGGTAGCACAAGTGATGAGCCATGGCGTCCTGGAAGGGGAAACTCAAGGTCAGAAAGGAAAAGTAATGGGAGAAACTGCCATGCTGGACTCTCATAATCTTATGGGTCACTGGCTAATGAAAGTGCAATGATAATACACCTTTGGTTAGCATATTTAAAACCCATATTAAGATCTCAAGGATACCAAGGGGAAAATGTATAGTGTGTATGAACCTTGGACCGATCAATCAAAACTTAGCAAAAACTTTGAGGATTTCTTTGAAGTTATTTAGAACATTCTAGATTCAGCTCTATCTGTATAGCTAAATTTCCATGCCTTTTTTTGTTTGTTTGTTTGGTTGGTTGGTTGTGGCACTTGAAATGTGGATGTGCGCGCTGTCCCTCTGCTCTTCAGCTCAAGGCTAGAGCTCTATCACTTGAGCCACAGTGCCACTTCTGGCTTGTACTCCTTAGGTAGAGCTGAGGAATCGAACCCAGGACCCCCTGCACATGAGGCAAGCACTCTACCACTGAGCCACCTCCCCAGCCCCTAATTTTCCATTCTTGCCACTGAAAACATTGGTTTGGCTCAGTGAAATATTTTCCTTTCTATGAGAAATCCAGTATATCATTAGGTACTTTTCTGAACTTTGCAGACTAAACACACTCAGTTTTGTGATTTTATTCAAATATTCAGAATACCTATGGCTTTCTGCCCCATTATCTACTAGCTATCTTTTCACATACAAATAAATTCCTATCAGATATTTTTATTTTGCAAGTGAAAATTGTATTAGCTTATAACATAGAAAGTGGGTATCTTTTATATGTACCATTATATTCTTCTATTTGATTCAAATCTGAATTTTATGAATAGAGTATTTCAGAAACTAAAGTGTATGAGTCTGAAATTTTTTAGGGGTCATGTGCAGTGTTTTGCCAATATCATCTTTTTTTCTGACTAGTTCCTGTATTCATGGATGCTCCTTTGGTCTTCCCCATCTCATCCTCGTCTCTCAACATCTCCTGGGAGAAACCAGCAGAAAATATCACAAGAGGAAAAGTTGTAAGTTTTAACATCAATATGATTTCTGAACAATCACCTCAACAATCACAATCAATTCCAGTGTTCTTCACTCAGGTAATGTTATTTTTAACTGATATTCTTCCAGAGTTGACTCACATTTGACATTTTCTGACTTTACATATAATTTTGTAACAGAATTCTCCCAGTATACTCATTAAATATGGTATTTCCTTTCTCAACATGATATTATATGTACAAGGATCTCTCTATGCACACCGGTTGTTTCTGATATAAGTGTGTACTGAAGAAACATTGATATGCTTTTGTTTCATTAGACCTGCTCTTTCCACTTAAGTATTTTACAAGAAGTTAAATTATATATATATATATATATATATATATAGTATATATAGGATTAAATTATTAAATTATATATAGGATATACAATAGTACATTTAACCAAGTCACAGTTTGTTGATTTTATATTAAATATTCTTTTGGAAGTATAAATAATATTGGTAAGAACATCTTGTACATATATTTTAAACATTTTTAAAGTCCCTCTAAAACAATTCCTAAAAAATAGAGTTTATTACAGCTGATGACAAACGTTACAAATAATGATTCAAATGAATCATGTGAACATAATGAATATGGACAAAATCTTGATATAATCTTACATATTGCCTTCTGGTGAGTTATGTTCAAGCAAGCAGTAATGGAATAATAGTATGCATACATAGTTACTGAGACTTTACTGTGTCTAAGAACTCATCAATTGGATATTTGTAATAATCCTGGAAAATGAAAGGGCCTTTTTAGAACTAAGGATCTACCTCAGGGCTCTCTACATAAACACATCAAAACATCTTTCCCCAGCATTATTATCCTTAATAATGAATCTGTTAGAGTCTATGTCCCAAATTGTTCATCATCTTGAACCACAGTGTGGGTCTAGAACAGAGATTTTTCCTCTATTGTGATACATTAAAAATGGCAACCTTCCATGTTACGAGGTAACTTGGATAGAACAGTATCCAGACATGGTATATACACTTTTGAAATATGCTCCTTTTGGAATATGAGGAGGTGTACCAGACATTGGCCTCCTTTTTGGTGATAGGAAATGAAAGAGATGATGTTTTTTGTATTTTTTTTTAATTTGGACTGTATGTTCTAAACTGTCTGTGCTCTGTCAGATTCTTTAATTTGAACATGATGCATTCTCACTCTCTTCAGCACATATTTTATTTATTAAGAGCTCTATACACTTGTAGCTTCTTGCTTATTTGGCCCATTTAACATGCCCCTAACATAACATCTTTTACTTCTAACTAACATTATTATACTACAGTATAATAGATACTACAGAATCTAAAATATTATGCCAAATGTCATTAAACCTTGCAGCAATCTCTACTTAATATTTATTGGTGGAAACTTATTTTTTATGATTATATAGTTTAATGACAGAATAACTTCTGAGAAATGTATTGTTAGAATATTTCCTTATTGCCAAACACCACAGAAGTATACTTACATCAACTTAGGTAAAATAAACCAATAAATTGCCCTACATACCACTCTAAAATGATGACAAAATATAGAATAAACATATAAACCATTAGTTATTTGCTAGCATTCTTTAGTATTATGTACTGAATGCAATTGTAGTACCATGTAAACCATAGGGAGGGTAGTTGGTTTTTTAACAACAGCATCACTCCAATATCTAATTGTTGGCTGTGAGATCATTTTTTGATAGAAATTTCTTACTTCTCTGGGCACCGGTGCCTCATAGTTACTCAAGAGGCTGAGATAAGTCCTGTGAAACTCTTATGTCCAATTAATCACCAGAAAACCAGAAGTGGCATTGTGGCTCAAAGTGGTAGAATGCTAGCCTTGAGCGAAAAAATTCAGGGACAGCATCCAGGCCCTGAGTTCAAGACCCACAAGAAACAAACAAAAAGAAAAAAAGAAGTTGCTTACCACCTTTATAATGATAGGATCATGATCATTTATACTATCAGCCTGGTTCTTTGTTGACTCAGACATCATTGTGTGAAAAGTATCTATCAGTAGCCCTAAGGAAAAAAGTATTATATCCATGGTTAGTGTTGTACTTTTCTGTGTCTTTAAATTTTTAATATATATTCTTATTGTATAGATACTATACATAGAGGTTACAGTTATATGAGTAATGAGCATATTTCCTATTAAGCATTGTTTTCCCCTAAATATAATTTACACCAGTCTAAGCAAATTTACATGGTTCCTTTAGACCAATTCTTTGTATAATCATGAAACAAATTCTCAGATTTGTTTGTTTGTTTATGAACTATGGAGTTCTCTTCAGTCTTGTCTCCTCAAATCTGCCGCTTTGATTTGCAAGTGTGTGCTAAAGAGGATATGTCAAAAAAAATGTTACTGATTGAATCTGTATGTGGTCATTTGCATGAACAAGATAATTGAGAATTGACCTCTTGTGGATATTCAGCAATATGTTTCACAGGATTTTCCCCCCTTTTATTTCTGTCTCTTTCAAGAAAATGATATGATGATTAACATAGTGCGGGGCTCTGTTCTTATGCCATGAGCTAGCAGGTGGTATCCTGCGCTGGGTTACTTTGGGCCAAGCCTGGTGGTTTCCCCTGGACTTGTTCACAGTAGCAATGACAGTGTCACCATCTTTATCTTTACCATTGGTGACAATAACCACACCACCGTGCTGCTTTATGAGGCCATAACTCGCTTTTCTCATTTATCCACTTTCAGGAAGTAGATTATCACCTCATAAAACAGTGTGCATATACTATTATCAATTAAACCCTGGCTTGTTGTAATACTTTTGTTTAAAAAATCCCTTTTACTAATAGAAGTTGGGCTATAATTCCCTCTGTCTGAACTCACAGAACTTTGTTACAGTGGTAGTGTTTGCAGTGATTATCTATTATCTGATTTTTCTTATTATGTTTGCCTTGAAGCTGTTGCACACTGCTAAACCTCAAGACCTGTCTTATGTTGTAAATGGACTGAAACCTTATACGATATACAGCTTTACTGTTTCCCTCTGCAATGTGGTTGGTTGTGTAACCAGTGCTTCTGGAACAGGACAGACTTTAGCAGCTGGTAAGTGAGGCTTAACAGACATAGAAACTAAATTTAGAAACTAATGCCTACAAAACTTCTCTACTTTTGACATATTGTTTGTTTTATTTTTGTTCTCTGTTGCTCCCTTTCTGATGCAGATTGCTGTCCTCCTTGATATTTTTTAAACAGAAAAAAGATAAAAATTAATATAGTCTTAGCAAGATTTATTCCAGTGTTTGTCTAACCTCTATCTCTTACTTTCAATGGGGTCAGCACTACTAGCACAAAGGCAAATTTGTACCATCTTTGGATACTTGTTTAAAGAAGGAATTCCTTACCTGAGGACTATAATATAATAAAATCATCCTAGCTAGTTTGGAGGCAGAGATTTTGAGGCTCAAGATCTGATCCCAACCAGGGCAGAAAAGTTTGCTAGACTCCATCTACAAAGGAACCAACAAAAGTATCAGGAATGAAGGTGTAGCTGAAGGGAGAAAGTTGCCAGCCCATCTCCAGAGGGAAAAGAATAAACAAGTAATAGCATACACTGATTTAAAACTATCTCTGTGTGGTGTCTACTCACTGTTCTCCTGTGTTGAGGTGAGTTATCCATCTACTTAAACCTCTTGAAGACATCATTTTGGTGACATTTTAAATAGCAGCACACCCCTGGCAAGTACTCCCTCCTCTGGGCTACATGCCACAGAAAGCCATCACATGCCATAGTTTCTAGCAGTGAACAGGCATTCTCCTCTCGAGGCTCCAAGCTGTTTTTCCAAAGGCACAATAAATGAAAGGAACTGAAAGGAGGCACGTCTGATCTTAGGCACTAGATGGATTCTGGAGATCCAATGGAAGAAAAATATCTATAGAAGGAACCTCCCTGCTAGAAGTATCAATGATAGTAAGTACTCTACTATTAATTAGAGTGAGTTGCGCCAATGAGCTTGCCATAGTGTGAATAAGAAATGTCTTCTGTCGTCTCCTGTGTTGGAGGTTTGGTGCCAACTGATGGACTTTGGGAAAGTGATTGCATCCTGTGTGCTCTAATTTAGTCAGTGGGTTAATCCCTCCATAGAAGATAAAGAGTTGGAGGAAGCAGGTCTGTGTGTGACTATAACTGGTCTTGTCTCTTCTGATATTCCCCCTTTTCTCTACTTCCTGTCTGGCACAAAGTGAACAGCCTCTTCCTTCACACACCTCTGCCATCATAATGCTATGCCTCAGGACATAAGGCCAAGAGACTTTAAAACAAATGCTCTGAGATTGAGAGCCAAGATAAATAATTCTTTCCCTAAAGTTGTGTCTGTTCATTATTTTATCATGGTGATATAAAAGTAACTAATACGGAGTTTCTGTATCATGGAAGAGAGTACTCAACACACCTACACCTGTGTGCAAATCACATTCACTTATGAGGGGAAGCACACAGGCTTTGGGCCATCTCTGACTACTAGAAGGACTGGGGAGGAAAACTAAACAAAGTCATTCAATTCTCTCTTACCTCTTTTTCTTAAAAAAAAAATAGATCCTGGACACATCTCACATTTGCTGAAAGCCTCATGCTTTCACATAGGCTAGTTTTGTTGTTGTTGTTGTTCATTATGTATTTTTATTTGTGTGTTTTTGAGACAGGCCTTCTCTGTGGAGCCCAGGCTCCACATTCTTGCCCCAAATTCTTGATCTTCTTGTCTCAGCCTCCTGTGTTCTGAGATTACAGATATACATGGCCATGCCAGCCATAATTAGATATTCATATATTATTCATGGGGTGATAGGCAATTTTCTAAATTAAAATTTTGCATTATCTTTATTTTAAATTTAAAAAATGTATGTACAGAGAAAAGGAAAAGCTGGAAAACAAGGGTTTGGCTTTCAACTCAGCCATTTACTAATTGTGTGGCCATGTGTGCATTATGCAACCTTTGTTTTTGCTCTTGCCTTATTTTGTTTTGAGTTTTCCAGTTTATAAATAAGGATATAATATTTTATCAGGTTTTTATGAAGAATAAAATGAATTAATGCATTATTTAAAGCAGTACTTACCATATAGCACATTCTCAGCAAAAATTTGGTATTGTGATTATAGTCAGATTATATATTTTTAACAAATGTATAGGAATTACAAAAATTTCTATTGTTTCTCAGTTATATATTATTACAACATTTATGTAAGAACCAGAAAGAATGACATTGCCCCATTTGTTAGGAAATGGAAAGACTTGGAAAAAATTATATTTAGTGAAGTAAGCCAGGCCCAAAGAACATAGGTCCCATGGTTTCCCTTATTTGCAATATCTAGTATATGTCTGAGTCAAGCAGAAAAGGTCAGATAAAGTGATGTTAGGGAAATGAACCCTAAGATATGTACTCAAATGTTTTTTTTTCTTTCATGCGATTGTTCCTAACACATTTATAAGATTATTTCTTCGTTGCTTTATATGTCCCTCCCCCACAGTATAACCCCTGCTTTCACTGTATTTGATGTCGGTATAATTTGTGGAGAGGAAGGGGAAAAACAAATCATTTAAATAGAGATACAGGTGGACCCATTGCAACAATGAGATGTACAAGTTGTTATGTCGAAAACGAACTTTACAACTTTGGTGTGTGTGTGGGGGAGCGGGGAGGATTGGGTGGGGGGGGCAGGGAGAAGATGGGAAGGGATGGGAAGGGGAAACAAAGGAGGAGGCTACAATGCTTGATAAGAAATGTACTCATTATCTTGCTCATGTAATTGTAACCCCTCTGTACAGTATTTTCACAATAATATATACATATATATATATATATATATATATATATAGAACAGTCATAAAACTTAGTTTATTGTGGAAAAATAAAAATGAATGAAACTTTAGAAAGCCTTTTTTTTTTTTGGTCAGTTGTGGGGTTGAACTCTGGGCCTGGGTGCTGTTCCTCAGCTCTTTAGCTCAAGGCTAGCACTCTACCACTTGAGCCACAGCGCCACTTCCGGCTTTTTCTGCTTCTGTGGTACTAAGGAATCAAACGCAGGGCCTCATGCGTGCAAGGCAAGCACTCTATCTTCCCAGTCCTTTAGGAAGCCTTAAATCTGATGGGAGATTTAAAAGAAAATTTTCTTCAGAAAGTCTGTCATTCACAACTACAATGTACATTTCAAAACTTTACCAACCAAACTATACCCATTTCAAATCTGTTGTTTTTGTAATATGGACTATGAGTCCATCATTATTACATTTACATCATTACTACATTTTCTTGCAATGGCTTGATTGTGAAAGCACCTATTGCAAGCTGAATATTTAAAGTACTGTAGGAGGATTGCTAGTGAACATAATGTTTGGCCAAGAAGTTGACATCTAGCAGGTAGAACTGATATGATAGGCCTGTGCAAAGGATTCTTAGACAGATTGATGCAAAGTTGTAAGAACAGAAAATGATATAGATGACTTTTGTGGGGAGACTGGGAAATTATCTAGTTACATGACATTTACTTGGGCTGTAATAGTTATTAAAGGTTTTCCAGGTCTTTTGTTTTTTTGTTGAGGGGTGGTCCGGTCGTGGGGCTTGAACTCTGGGTCTGGGCGCTGTCCCTCAGCTCTTCAACTCAAGGCTAGCACTCTACCACTTGAGCCACAGCATCACTTCCAGCTTTTTTCTTTTTGCTTATGTGGTGCTGAGGAATCAAACTCAGGGCCTCACGCATGCAAGGCAAGCGCTCTACCACTGAGCCACCTTCCCAGCCCCACAGTCTTTTTTTTTGAGAGTCAGTTTTTATTAGTTTATGTGTGTTTATGCTACAATATTTATTTTTCAAATTTTATAGCAAAGGTGATATAGAAAGGAGTTACAGTTACATAAGTCAAGTGATAAGTATATTTCTTTTTGAACAGTGTTTCCCCTTCTTTCATTTTCTCCCAGTTTTTCCCCCTCTTCATCCCTTTCCCCAATGTTGTGTACTTCTGTACCCTTTGTCTTGTATATAAGTTTATCTGCTTTGGGAAGGAGGAATGGAAGCAGAGAAGCATGGGACAAAGGGTGAATCCATTCAGCAGTGATACTCATTAGACACTATGTTGGAAATGAACTATGATAACAGTCTTGTCAGACATGGCACTCCCATTAAATAAAATTGGAAAGACTGATCATTTAATAGACATATAGTAGGTTTTTTTTTTTTTTAACACATTTGGGTTTAGACAATGATAGCCAAACAGTCTCAGAAGCTGCAAAGTTAGAGCTTAAAATAGGGTTAGGTTTGTGATTCTATCCATATAGATGGAAAAGTGTGGATGAGAATGAACTAGTGAGGACAGAGAGATTTTACAAACTGAAGCTGAAAGAAGATAGCTCAGCAAAGATTTGTATTTAGGGGGAAAGAAGAAGTAGAGAAAATGGAGGAATTTCCAGGAATACTACAGGAAAAGCCCATGGAGAAGAGAGAAGACAGGATATCCATTCTGTCATAAACCATGGGAGCAAGCAAGGCTAGCATTAATAAACGTGAGATGGGGTCTCTGAAGACCCTCTGGGGAGTGCTGTAATTAGGACAGCCAGAGTAGGAGCAGAAATAATGTAGAAAATGGAGCAGTAGCAGGAGATGCAGTAGAATATTTTTAAACATATGGTTCGTTGATTCATTGCCAAAATTTTCCATGTGCCGAATTTCCATTAAAAAGTTTGCACTAGCTTCTGTTCCCTGTAGAACTTTCTTTGCTGGAATGGAATTTGTTCAAAGGTTTTAGGGAAAAAATAACATTCTTTCCCTTAATTCCTTAATATACTCTGTCAGTTATTTCAATTTTCATCTGCCAAGTAGAAAATAAAATCATCGGCATGACAGTAATAGAGGAAATATTTTATTATAAAATCTACCATTTTTGATTATTCTCAGATCCATAAAAAGTGACTTATTTTTACATGATTATAAGGAAAAGCCCAAATGTTTTCAGCAGATGAATAAATTTTATTATCTAAAATTTCCCAAGATTTAATATCTAAATTAAACTCATGGACATTAAGTCATAGAAATATATACAGTGTAAAGATCAATACTTACAAGTAGTTAAGTTGGTTTTAAGAAAGGGCTAAAATTTGAGTTGCTTCCTTATGATCTTTCCTGCTCTGTTAATGTATAGTAACAATACTTCAATGTGGAGGAAATGTATTACTACAGTAAATAATAGATACATGGGAAATGCAATTCTGAAGTATAATACAGTGATAGGATCTCATTAGCAGAGATGAAAGATGATGTCCAATAACCATTCAAAAATTTTGAAAAAAGAAGTATCAAACATCTGAAGTGACATTTTGCTTTTTCAAAGCATAGAGTCAATGGGAAAGATGTTTTCTCTTTCGATCTTAGTTGCAAAAATCAATAGGTACAGATAAGGTTTTGTCTGAGTGGGGCTTATTATTGCCTCTTTTTTCCTCGGAAGTGATTTTCTCCCAAATAACGATTATAATGGGTGCATTTCATACTGAATATTCCAATGTTGCTCTGTTGGGTTTTGATGCTTGTGACAGTCTGAGGACTGGTTATCCTATGCATCTACTTGTCTTTCCATTGCAAAATCTTTTGTAATGTTATTGGTGGCTTGGAGTTTGTTTTGAGGTTTGTAGGAATATTGAGTTGATGAACTCTTTAAAGAGTCTTTATTATTATTTTAATTTTTAGATTACATTTATTTATTTGTTTTTTGGTGATGGTGGCTTGAACAGGACCTGGGTGCTGGAGCTCTTCCACTCAAGGCTAGTGCTCTATCACTTCAAATCACAGCATCACTTCCAGTTTTCTAGTAGATAATTAGAGATGAATCTCTCAGACTTTCTTGCTCAGACTGGCTTTGAACTACACTCCTCATATCTCAGCCTCCTCAGTAGCTAGGATTACAGACAGAGCCACAGAAACCTAGAACGATTATTCCCCACATCCTTCCTTTTTAAAAGTTTAATTTTATGATAAAGGTGGTATATAGAGGGCTTAAGTTTGCATGAGACAGGTAATGAGTATATTTCCTTTTGAACAGTGTCATCCTCTCCCTCATACTCTCCCAATTTTTCTCTCCCCCAACAAGGTGTATAGTTCATTTCCAGCATAGTGTCTAGTGGGTTTCTATGCTGAATCGGGTCTCCCTTTGTTCCTCTGTTTCTGTTTCCCCTTCCCCTCCCCAGATCAGATAAACTTATACATAGGACAAAGATTACAGAAATAAAAAACAGTGAGACAAAGGAGGAGGTAACAATGCTCGATAGGAAATGTACTCATTACCCTACTCATATAACTGTAACCCTTCTATACAGTATATTTACATTAAAAATATATTAAAAATGGAAGAAGGGAATAAACCAAAGAAAAAAGGAAAGGAGGAGAAAAAGGAAGACAAAGAGGAAGAGGAATAAAGAACTGTAAATAGTATAAGAAATCTGCTTCCATTTCTTGAAGTTCATTTCCATAAGTTTCCTTTTATATGGTCATATGCACATTGCTATTGAGCCCTTGTGTTCCCTGCAAAGATGACCCTTTTAATTTGAGAAAGTTGTTCTTTTTCATGACTCACAAACTGAATCCAGTTTAAATTTTTTAAAGAAAATTCTTGACCATTCCTGAATGGTCAATTCACTATTTCTTTTGCCTGTCATAAATGGACCTCCATATTACAAGTGCTGAAGTTTCCCAGCTATCATTCAGCAAATCAAGAGTCTTGCATTAGGTTTTCTCTCTGAGTCTAAAGTGAAATGTAGAGTCAGTTGGCTCCTGGGTTGCAAACACACATTGTTTCGCATGCAGGTACATAAGTCTTTTCGTTGTGAATTGGACCCAGAGTGATTAAACAAGCACTCTTAATATGTTAATTTATAATTTTAATTACAACAATCTTGTATATAAAGTCATTAGTGAATACTAATACAAATATTTTTCTGCCTTTTTATTCATAATGCATAAACCAATCATCCAGTTACTTCTTGGAGGTTGCCTGTTTTTGTTTCATAAAATACAACCTTTGTTCTTAGTTATGAGTGCATTTTCTTCTTTCCTGTCTTGAATAATCCCTTATTAAGCTAGTCACTTTCTGCTCCATGCTAAAAAGGGAAAATTATCATGCAAATGTGGCATGCCATATTAAAAAAGCACATTACCAAACACTTTCTCATTGCTGTCCTTCAATTAGTTTCCCTTCTTTGAATTTAATTCCATTTGTTGTTAAACTACTGACTTGATGTATGGATTCATGAATCCGAGGCTGATGCCAAGAAAGAGAAGAATTAAAAAAAAAATCAAAGCTTCTTGGACGAGCCACAGAGGCGGGCTGAAATGAATTTGCTTCACCTTTTGACAAGAACACTTGAATAGCACTGGAATCCTCTGATGATTCAACTTGGCTAATTATCCAATTATTTATTCCAAGAATAAAGGGAGCGTTTTACAATTAGAGAAGTGTAAAGCAGCCTGAGAAATTCAGCAATGACAGATGACTCAAGTAACTTCCAAGATAAACAGTATCTGTGAAAAAAAAAAACACAAAACCTTGTCTCGGCAAGTGTTTGCAGGCTGTAGTTTTATGTCTTAGCAGCCATGAAATCCCCAGTACACTGAAGGTTTGTTTTTTGTTTGTTTGTTTGTTTGTGTATTTTTGCTCTTCCAATAGAGATTATTTTATACTTGTAACTACCATGTCAAATTTCCATGACTCTTCAGCAGTGTTGAAGTTGTATTTCCCTTGATTAAAAGCTTTTGGTTCAAAGCAATACTTTTTAATTGCCTAATGATATAAGTCAGTTCTTAGGAAAGAACCGCACATTTAGGAGTTCATTTGCAATATAACTGAAAAATTCATTGCATGGCAGTAAAACAATTTACTGTTAATTACAAGGAGAAGAATTTGCTGTAGCATGCCCACAGATTGCCATGAATCATGCAGCACTCCTAGAGATTTATAACAGATGTGTAAGTGGGATGAATTAGCAGGGTTTAATAACAGAGACACAAATCATGTAGACTTCAAGGAGCTTTAATTGATATACTAGAATGTGACGGGCATGAATCACTCAGCCATTCAACAGCACTGTAACATATGGTCAGCTCAATATGCTGCATCTTAAATCGGTTGGTGAGTCGTTGGTTGGCCCATATGGTGGAAGCAATATATTTTTCATGATTAAAAAAAATACATCCTGTTTTTAAAGAAATATGATTGTAAAGCATGTTTCTTATTGAACAGTCACCTGAATGCCAAACTGGTGGTGTTATTTAAATTATATTTTTTAAGCCTGGCAGCTCGTCCCAATGAATAGAGGTTACTCCTTGTAATGTGAGATAGAGAGACATCTTATGAGAGCCAAGCAGGTGCGGATTGGCACGCTTGCTTCCCAGCAAGCCGAGGGAAAACACTGTGGATGGTAGCTGGGGTTGTCAGAGAAACCTTTTGAGATGAAGCAAAAGAAACATCTTTTAAAAAAATGATATCACTTGTAAAGAAACTTAGGAAAGCCCACCTTGCAAAAGAGCATAAGATGAATTTAATGGGTATCATTGCTTAGTATGGGAAGAGAAGGGGCTGTAATAAAACTATGGCCCCCTAATATATGTGGCATTTATGCTGTCTTTCTTTTTACTTTATTTATTTATTTTGGTGTGTGTGAGGGTGTGTGTGTGCGTGCGCATGTGCGTGTTTTTGCATGTATGCCAGTAATGTGATTTGAACTCAGGTCTTCATGATCTTGCTTAGCTTTTTCTCTGAAGGCTGGTATTCTACTGCTTGAGCCACATGTCTACTTCTGGGCTTTATGTTATGAATTGGAGATAAGAGTCTCACAGACTTCTCTGCCCATGCTGGTTTTGAACTCTGATCCTCAGTAGTTAAATAACAATTGTGTACCTCCAGTGTCCAGCTATACTGGCTTCTTAATTCAATATTTGGTCTTTTGGAAGCAATGAAAGAAAACCCACTAAAGCACTGGCAGGTCATCCTTTGGATAAGACCACAATTCTGTGTCCTTCCTGCAGAGTTATTTCTGTGGGTGGAAGCAGGTATCCTGCTTGAAGACCATCACTGGTAGTGTGCAAATCTGTTTTTATTGGAACTGAGATCTGGCAGCTTTCAGAAAAGCTTTTGCAGCATTAGTAAATTTGACAGACTTGAAAAAGGAATATTGCAGCCTCCGAACTGTGCTGCCAGGATTTAATGTCAACAATTAAAATTTATTTTGATCCTTACCTAGTGTTTATTACTGTTTGTATACACAACAGACCTTACTAATACAGAGCTGCACTATTAGATGGAATTACCATCTGTTCAGAGTGAAATGCTGGCATCTGTCTTAGATGCTAAAACTAAAATGATATTATTTCTAACAAAACAAAATTAACTGCTTTTTACTCATCACCTTCTACTCGAAGTGTGTGAATGCATCCAAGGTAAAGGCTTTATTTATTTACACATATTTTTGTGCATTTAAATACATAATGACCTCAATTGCCAGGTCTTCTTAATCTAAAAGCAGACTTTCTCAAGTTTTCTATTGGTTTTCTTAGCTATAGCAACAATACTCTTAGCCTTTCTGAAAGTTCACTCTTAGCTTTATAATGAAGTTGCTGTATATCCTATAACAACCATTAAAATGCCACAATTAAAATACATAAAAAGTAAAACATGACTGAATCAGACAGGCTGTAGTCGCATTTTGACATATGAGACCCTCCCTCCCCAAAAAATCTTGCAAACTAAGAAGTTAAATAGACAAAAATTCATCTGAACAAAGTTGCTGTAAGTCCCACAGTGACACCTTTAGGAAAATATAAACTGTATCATCTCTGATAGGTTATTTAACTTTTCTTCCTACACAGACGCATTTAAAAGATGTATAGTTAACTCATTTCCCTTTTCTTTTGGGAAAAGCCTAAGCATCCTTTTTGTTTTAAGTCCTTAGCTTTTTTTTCCTTTTCTTACCATTAGAAATTTTGAAGGAGCAAGGACACTGGTTCTTCCTGATGTTAGATCACTGAGATGTTACTTTCTGAGAATCGTAGCCTTCAATTCCATATATCACAAAATAATAAATCGTGTCACACCAGCCTTTAAAGCATGTACATAGTGCATTAACTGTAACTGTAGTACATTTATTTGTGCTGGAGGAGACTTGAAAATGATTAAAAAATCAATACTTTGCTGTCAGAGAAGCAAGTGTTACGATGCATTTAAGTAGTTAATTGCAAAAGGCTCATAAAAGCTTCAAGTTTGGGTAGCAGAATGCCATAATTACAATCCAAGCTCCTACCTTTCATTAAAGGGGTGGGCTTTAGGGAACAGCAGTCACTGTCATCTCTGCAAACATTTTGGGCAATCTCGAAATCATGGATCCTTTGTCCTAGTTACCTCTCTCTACGATGCTAGTTGTATATGAAATTTTCAGTGATCACCAGAATGATGGCGAGTTGAAGCCTGGCTCACTCACCAAGTCCACTTAAGTTCTCTAAAAGCAGTGCTAGTCTTTCTTGATGACTCGGAACATTTAGGTGAAGCTGCTAAGAAGTGAAGGAAAAAAGTTACAAGGGCTCTTCATGGTCTTCTCAAAGGTTCAGGGGATCCCTTTGAGAAGTGTTTCATGAACTATTCAGTTGGAGGATTTTGCAACTAGAGACATCCTAGACATAATCCCATCTCTTACTCTCACAAATGAGGGAGACTGAAACAGAGAGATCAAATACTGGATTAGCCAGTGTGTCATGATATGGGTCCTCAAGAGCTAGTTTAGAACCTAAATATTATCCTTCTGCTGGTTTGTGCTACTGTGTGTGTTCTTCTCTAGAATGTGACCAGTAAACAAGGAAGGAACTGACAATATATATTTCACTGTCTTCTCTCACATCTGGAAATGAATGGTCAACAAAGTAGCATCAGGTGACCTCTTTAAGTTGTGGGAAGAAGCCTTCCCTTTCCTGAGCACTGATCAGTGAGCAGTGGTGACGCAGTGGCTACTGAGACATCATATTTTTGTCCCTAGGATGCCTCAGCAAACTGGCCCCACCATCTTATGAAAGTCTCTTGACTTACAGTGTTTGGCAAATTGCACTCTCTGCCACAAATTCTCATCTTGGAGAAAAATTCGAAATTATTTTCTATTGAGAAAGTACCTAGAAATGTCAGTCTCATGTTACTCTGTTCCACGAGTGGGCATTTTCTCTGTAATAGAAAGTAGATGATATTTTACAATAAGAAATGATGCAGCCATGTAATCTTCATAGACAACACATTCTTCCTTAGAAACAAATGATTACAAAGACATGAGTGCCAGTAATAACTTCACAGTTCTCCTGCTATGATGCTCAAAACTTCACAGGACATAAATTGTGCAAGAATAAATTTATTCATTATGATACGCTATTAATCAGATTATAAAGTAATAATGCTGCATGAAGAATGTAGATTAGCACAGTATTTTATAAAAGGATCCCTATGAATACAAGAGACTAGAGATTCGATTACAGGGCTATTGAGAAAATACAAGAACATTGCAATTTTGTTCCAAATAAAAACAAACATTCTGTTTTATTCTTTGACACGATAGCTGTTAAAAATGCACTTCATGCTTTATATTTAAGAGGGTTGTCTAAGCAAACAAAGGCAGGTCTTGAATACAGATGAATTTTCTTCTTCTGTGATATGTAATTTGAAAGATGTGTTGTTATCTAGTAGCAATAGTGCCTTACATATTTGTATTCAAATTTGTTTTATAAACTCGAGAGTAATTATGTGTTTGTGTGGTATGAGCAGTTATTGTTAAAGCTTTGCACTGAAATTTTAGACTCATGATATACATAGTAAAAGAGAGACAGATATAGATTTTAAGAGATTCATCTAAAATCTGGACAGAATTGGAAATTAAGCAGTCGAATATCATCTCCAAAAGTAAACATGACCCTCACCATTATTCTATGTGATCTCTTAATCTATTCTTTTGTAATTAAGTGATGTTTAAAACATTTATTGTATCTATAATCACTTCAACAATCTGGCAAATAATCCTTGATTATCCCAGTCCCTCAGTGCCTTGCTCCCTCGGTGTTTCTGTCTCTGTCTGTCTCTGTTTCTGTCTCTGTCTCTGTCTCTGTCTCTGTCTCTGTGTGTTTGTATGGGGAGGGCACAGTCTACTTTAATTGATCTATAGCTTCAACTTAATGCTTCCTTCTAGTCTCAGAGGAACTTAGCAAAGGATAACATCATAGAGCACTCCTCCTTTCAAGCAAACTTGGTTGACTCCTCTGTGTGACACTATACACCAGCTGGAGGGGTTCTTTTTCTATTTCTTTTCTTTTTTTTTCTGTGGAAGGGTAAAATGTACACCATGGTTCAACTCATTCTCTGTAGGAGACTTCTTGAAAACAGTCTAATTTCTTGGTGGCATAATTCCTTGTGAACTGAAAGACTATTCCACAACTTGTTAAAGGTCTGAACAGTCAATGTTCATTTTTGCGCATGCTGAACAAAAGAGTGCCCTAATTAATTGTAATCTGTTTGCCAAATTTGAACAAAGATGTGCTCTTACTTTTAGTTGGTATTCTATCTTTCCTTGTTGATTTCTTGTTTTACTCTGAACTTATAATTTTAATTAAGAAGAGATTGTAGATTGTGCTATCCTGGCAGAAAGGATTCTGAAATTGATAGTTGTACTGCCTGCATCCAGTAGGGCAGTTAGAATACAAGAGTAGCAAATATTAATTGAGGAAGTAAGTGCTTTTTTTAAAAAAAAGTTTTGTTCCTTTTTAAAAAAATTTACTTTTATTTTTTTGTAAAGGTGATATACAGAGTGGTTACAGTTACATAAGTAAGGTAATGAGTACATTTCTTATTGAATGTTGTTACCCCCCCCCCCTCATTTTTCTCCCACAGGGTGAACTAATCCAACAAAAATGCTAAGTTGGAGCCAGGCACTGATGGCTCACGTCTGTAATAGTACTCAGAAGGCTGAGACCCGAGGATCACAGTTCTAGGCCAGCCTGGGCAGGAAAGTTCCTGAGACTCTTATCTCCAATTAACCACCAGAAAACTAGAAGTTGCGCTGTGGCTCAAGTGGTAGAGTGCTAGCCTTGAGCTTAAGCGCTGAGGGACAGCACCCTGCCCAAAGTTCAAGCCCCACGACAGAAAAAAAAAATGCTAGGTTGGAGATAACTCTATGACTTAGTCGGGGAGGGGGTTACGGACAAGGAGTTGGGGAAAAGGGAAACTGAGGATGCTTTTTAAGTAGTGAAATTCTCTTGTTTATAAGACATATATGAATTTTAGTCATGCTTCTTCTAAACTTTTGGTTAAAATGGAATGAATCTAGGACATTTGTAGCATCAGTGAAAATTTTATTAGTTAGTTCGGAGCTTCCCATACAAAAAAACATCAGGCCCCTTCATCCCAGAACTCTAGAGAATCTTAAGTCAGAAATGAAAAAAGCACAAAAATAATAGGACAGTTCAAAATACTATGTTTGTATTTCTGAAAGCAAAAGAAAGAAAGAAAGAGGGGCTGGGAAAGTGGCTCCGTGGTAGAGTGTTTACCTTGCATGCATGAGGCCCTGGGTTGGATTCCTCAGCACCACATAAGCAGAAAAAGCCGGAAGTGGTGCTGTGGCTCAAGTGGTAGAGCGCTAGCCTTGTGCTGAAGAGCTGAGGGACAGCGCCAGGCCCAGAGTTCAGGTGCCATGACCAACAAAAAAAAAAAAGAGAAAAAGAAAGAAAGAGAAATTGGGAGATTAAAAAGTCAGCATGTAATTGGTCCTGCATTTATATTTCTGAGCTCAAGACTTAAAAAAAAAAAAAAAGACAGCACTTTACCCTTCCCAAGTTCATCATGAATGACCTGCTAAAATTTTAATATAATGTTGGATTTCAAACACTGAAAACAAACTTACTGAAAGAAGTTTCTGGATAACTTATTCTTTTATTTGGGTTTAAATTAGTTTGAAATAGGATCATAGATTTTAGAATGAGATCTTTGAGAACTTACCAATTAGTTGATTCTTGGCAGGAAACAGCAAGAGAAATCATGCAAATAATTTTGAAATATATATATATATATAAATACATATATATAGTGGGTTTTAGTGATATAAGATGATCAGAATTGTAATTTTCTTTTTAAGCTGCTGAACTTTCTGCTCAGTGCTTTTATTCTCTACTTAAAGTTAAAATAGAATCACAGAGAATTGTTTCCTAATTGTTTCTCTTTAGAAAGCCAGAACCTAAAAGGTAACAAAATTTTTTCTCAGTTCTTTTAATGAGAATTTTCTTTCACGGTTTAAGGGTTTCAAATTATTTCATTTACATCATTGAGATTTATGTTTATTGAAATAGATCATGACTTTGCATAAGGCTATGGTAACACAAACACAGCTAAAAATCCACACACAGCCTTGGGGTGGGTATCTTTAGTAATACTGTAGTGATTATGACATCAGTCCCTTTTTGTGCAGACATGGGCCCTTAGAGCTCCAAGCTTGTGACCACCACGGACACTTCAGGACCAGTGACTCTCTTGGTTACTTCAGGGCCCTAAGAGCTGTCCAGAATATATATGTCTAGCTTGGTGTTTATTAACTGATCTATTTTAGATGCTCTGTCTAACCTCCAGAATGAGATATACTTCTTCATTCTCAATTTAAATCAAGCCTAGGACATCAGAAAGATGATTTTCTTGCCACCAAAGTGTAGAGATGGCAAATAACTCTATAATAAGATATTTCTTCACATCATAAGTCACATGGGAGGTGCAAACTAAAACAAGACGCCACTAGACATCTTAAATAGGGATTACTGCTGGGTATCAGTGGCTCAGGCCTGTGATCCTAGCTAGGTACTCAGGAAGCTGAGATCTGAGGATTGCTGTTCAAAGCCAGGCCAAGAAGGAAAGTCCATGAGACTCTTATCTCCAATAAATCACTCAGAAAACCAGAAGTGGCACTGTGGCTCAAAGGGTAGAGTGCTAGACCTGAGCTCAAGAGCTGAGGGACAGTACCCAGGCTCAGAGTTCAAGACCTACGACCAGCAACAACACCAAAAAAACATTGGCATAACTGACACCAAATGCTGATGAGGATATGGAGATAGAGGAACCCTCATTCATTTCTGGTGGGAATGTGATATGATTAAGGCACTGTGGAAGACAGCTGGGCAGTTTTACACACAACTTAACCTGCTCTTATATGATCCACTAATTATGATCTTTGATGCTTCTACAAGATGCTGAAATGTTATATCTACAGAAAAATTTGCATACACACTTTTTATGGTAGTTGTATTAGTAATTGTCAAATGATGGAGTTGACCAAGACATTCTTCAGCAGGCTAATGGATGAATTATTCATAACAAATAATGGAATATTACTTAGTCCTTAAAAGAAGTGGAATAACCTAAAATGTATATTACTCAGTGAAAGAAACCAACCTGAAAAAGATGCACATGATGGAATACCAACTATTTGAACAAAGGCAAAACTCTGTGGGTATAATAAAATGATGTGTGATTTCCAGGGACTCAGCATAGGGATTAAGTAGCTGGTATAGTGAACATATTCTGTATTACATTCAAATACTAGATATATGTAATTATATATATGCTAGATATATGTAATTATATAGTTATCCAAACCCATAGAACATGATGCAATATATTATATAATTATATATAATGTGGTAACATTAATATGAATGTATAGATCATTAAATTTCATTAGTAAATGTAAATAAATTATTAAAATAATTGTTCATTAGTTGGCATGAATTAATAACTTAGCCCTGCCTAGTTCTTCTCAGGCCCTTCTACTTTCTCTTTGTTTCCTCAATTAACCCAGCTCAATCATTTCTGTTACCTGTTCAAACTCTATGATTTATAGCACCAAATTGACACATCATGTTAATACAACAGGATCTGTCTTTTGTCACCATGATAGTCATGGGCTTCTGTTTTTCTAGGGGATTTTTGTAGCTTTGGAGAGAAGGGGTGCTTCCACTCAGGCCAGGGAAAGTCTCCAAAGGAAACAAAACATAAGCCTTTAGAGACCAGTGGGTGCAGAACCTGGACATTAGGACACCTCCTAGCTTTGTAGGACTCAGTGTACATCAGGAGTGACAACCACCAGGTATAGTATCTTTCATCAGTCAGAAAAATATTGAGAAGTTCTTTCTAAAAAAACAAAAACAAAAACAAAAACACAAAAAACCTGTCATCTAAACTTGAAAGTTCCATGATAAGCATTTATTAACATTATTTTAAATTCTGTTTGGTCCACAATACAGAGATACGCTCTGTATAGTGGTTTTCATTCTTAGTTACTTTTGAGGTCCACTGTATATTGTATCTTCAGTTCTTAGTCCCCTGTAAATTCTTGTGACCACAACTTACTTGATTTGAGTGCCCAGATGTGTGTGTGTAGGTATGAACGAATAAGATGTCCTGAGCTAGAAGACAGATTCCTAAATGTAACACGTGTTTTTTAATGTTTAGCACCGGCACAGCTGAGGCCACCTGTGGTAAAAGGAATCAACAGCACCACGATACATCTCAGGTGGCTCCCACCGGAAGAGGTGAATGGGCCCCCTCCTCTCTACCAGCTGGAAAGAAGAGAGTCGGCTCTGCCAGCTCCGATGGCTGCCATGACCAAAGGAATCCGCTTCATGGGAAATGGGTATTGTAAATTCCCCAGCACCACTCACCCTCTCGGAACAGACTTTACTGGTAAGCAAGTATATTTGATACGGCTTCATTTATCAGAGACTAAGCTCCAATGTGATGTCAGTTATTTTGCTATTACATTACAGTGAATGTTTCCTGTATCTATTTGTAGAAATGTTCTTTTATAACTAGACCCTGATTGTGTCCACATAGCCATCCATCCCTTACATATTCTGGTGGAGACTGGGTCCGGGAGAAGTGATGCCAGTGGAGGAAAGAAAGGAAAAGAAGGAAGTGGAAAGACAGCCATAATGGAGCCAAGCATGTACTCAGGAAGGCTCTCAAATGCCACTTACTAAAATGTGTTTCTCAGAATATTACTCAAGGAGTATAGTGGATGAATGGACTTGAGAAACAGATCAACTTATCTGGGCTTCTCAATGGATACCAGGTCATTGAAGCAGGCAAAACAAATAACAAAGATATCCCACTCTATTTTGGTTAAAGTTTCCTAACAAGTCGTTGAGATATTTTCTGCCTTTCTTTTCCTTGAGAAACATTATTAATATTTTGGGTCTTGTGGAAAGTCATCTAAGGAAATCTAATGTCAGAGAACATACACTTCTCTGGGCCAGGATTATGTTGAAGCAAATGAGGATTTTGTTTCAGGCAAGAAATACAAAGGCACTAAAAAACTCATTGTTACTATCAGTAATGCAAACCCCTCTAACCCTTAAATCCACACAAAACTTTATAGGTAGGTTTGGGCCCTATACCTGTATCACTTACCTTTTTACTTACTCTGTTCTCACCCTTGATAGTATTAGTAGTCTGAATGCCTATGGTATCTATTTCTTACTATTCCTAGTAGTTCCATTCCAGTGTATTATATAAAACAGTGATGACTCATTCATACTACACATTTCCAATTTTTAGAAAAATGCAGGAGTTCAGGATGGTGGAAGATATTTGTAATCCAGTTTAGGAGTCAGAGATCAGGAGGATGAATTTGAGATCAGCCCAGACAATATTTAGCCAAGATATCATCTTAACAAACAAGCCCTATGAGAGGTGTAAGTAAGAAAATGGAGGTATAAAGTTGGCATAGATAGATAGATACATAGATAGATACATAGATGCATACATGCATATATACATACATAAATAGATGATAGAATACAAAATATAAAATATATATAATTCTATGAACTCCAGAAAGTATTTATTTAATGTATGAGAAAATCCTTTTTGTAGCAAACGGGAAGTCCTTAAAATATGGCTTATGGACAAGACAAAGGAATTTGAGCTCTAAAATAAAGTTCAACTATCTTTTAATTTTACCTAAACTAGTATATAATTTGCATTTTCAAAGTACAAATCATTATGTGCTGCTGATATATGTTTGTAATGAATCATTTTAACTGATAATATTGAGGTTGATGCATGCTTAACCCTTAGTATACAAAAATCATTACTTCATATTAGAAATTGCACCATTGAAATCCCCTAAAACTCAACTTCTCATTAATATTCTTATAATGTGAGAAAGAGCTAGCATATGGAAAGGAATGTGTTTGGCACACATGGCTCATGCCTGTAATCCTGGCTACTCAGAAGGCTAAGATTGGAGTATCAAGGTTTGAAATCAGTCTGGGTAGGAAAGTCCATGGAAACTCTTATCTTCATTTGGCCAGCAAGAATCCAAAAGTAGAGGTGGTGACTCAAGTTACAGAGTGCCAGCCTTGAGCAAGAAAGCTAAGGGATAGTGCTCAGGTCCTAAAATGCAAACCACAGTATCAGCATTAATTAATTAAAATGTACTGCTTAGAAGAAAACTTATTTTTTTTACTGAAAGTAGTAATCACCTCCTCTGTACATTCTGCTTGTGATGTGTTTCTTCCAGGAAAGAGTATTTGTTTCCATTCAACTAGGTCTAGCTGTGGCAGAAATGGCAGCTTGAATTTGCAGGCTATCCTGCACACAGATTTTTATGGGATCACCTCAAAGAGTCCACTGCTGATAAAGTAAGCCATCCTAGCTATCTCCCTTGCAGGCTGAAAGTACAAAGGCATGGGGCAGAGACTGCATCTGGGACCTTTTCCAAATTCTGCTTTTAAAAGTTAAGCCATAGATATCAGCCTCACTAAACAAGATTCTTCTGTCTATACTAGTCTCAGGCTTCACAGATAGATAGATAGATTAGATAGATAGATAGATAGATAGATAGATAGATAGATAGATAGATAGATAGATAGATAGATAGATAGATAGAATGTATATGTACATACTTGGAGTGCAATACAAGGAGATCACTCTTTTGATTGACCTGTTTCCTGGATGGAGCTTTGGTGATTCTTCGGATCTGGAAAAAGTCTCAGCATATTCAGGCCCATTATCTTCACCTTTGATTGGTAGCTTGCTGTTAATTTTAAGGCTCTGTTTGACTTTTGAAGTCCCTAGGTCTGCTTCAAGGCATTAGTTGTATTATCTGGCTTAATTGCCAGATTTGGATGAATAAATTTATTCAGTTGAGTCTTTACTAAAGTACATTTTACCTAAATGATGCACTAGATGACATGGCAAGACCAATGACTTAATAGCTTTCTTTAAATTTGTATCTTGCATGAGCGTACAACTAGCATCACAAATAGTCATGCTTGCATATTCTTTCATTCAGTCATTCTATCAGCTGTAGAATAGGTATATTCACTACTATGGTACAAGAAGATATGTGATTGCCAGACATGGCTGGCCCAATGTACCACTACTGAATTTCTTAGGTTAAATCATGAATTGAACCCTTGATTTGAAGGCCAGGCTGTTGGCCACAGGTAAAAATAACTCTTCAAGATTATTCTTGTATGTTTATTAGTTTACAAAAAACTACTCATAATTTAAGTCATACCCTCAGCCCTTTACATTTTAGGGCTACATGTTTTCTAGGGGCCAGCCTTAGACTAGGATCCTGGCTGGCCCAATGTACCACTACTGAATTTCTTAGGTTAAATCATGAATTGAACCCTTGTTTTGAAGGCCAGGCTGTTGGCCACAGGTAAAAATAACTCTTCAAGATTATTCTTGCATGTTTATTAGTTTACAAAAAACTACTCATAATTTAAGTCATACCCTCAGCCCTTTACATTTTAGGGCTACATGTTTTCTAGGGGCCAGCCTTAGACTAGGATCCTCTTATCTCTCTCTACCTTTTGCATAACTGATATTACAGAGTAGATCATTACACCCAGCTTTAAAGACTCTTCTTTGGAAGTTATAGAATGGAAAGTACATAAAAATGATGAATATCAACAGATGAGAAATCATTATCACCCAAATGTTTCTTACCCAGCACTTGTTGTATTTATTACTCAATCATCTTATAGATAACCAACAGTAAATAATGTTATTATTAATTTTTATGCATTATTTATTTATATGTGTCACCAGAGATAATAGAGATTATTTTTTCATAGCAATAAAAACCTCAGGGTTCTTAGAAGGTAAACTACGTGCAGAATACTGCATGTTTCTTCATATTGTATAATCTTTCTACATTTTTGGACAAATCTAAGGAGCAAATCCCAAAGATCTTTAATATAAGTCTACGTTAAAAGTTAATAATTTTCAGGCAAACTTTATATTGAATTATGAATTTCAAATCTCCAATGTTAGCTAAAATGATTCCTGAAATATGAATGGGAATGTCAGTTAGCATTCAAAGACATATATATGATATTATGTATATTATACATTTGTATTATTAAAAATAAGTGATAGTTCACTCTTCAATGACTGGATTGGTAAATGTGTTTGTACCATGTTCTATGCTCAAAACAGGTACAATGAAAGTTTTGTTATAAAATGTTGTCACTGCCGTCCTAAAAAGGCAATGTCATACAACTTGCTTCTCTTTGACACTTTACATAATATAAGGAAAACAATTCAACAATGTCTGTTTTAGATATGGTACAAGTATAACTTATAAATTATTATGATAAGTATTACTTTTGAGCAAAACAGTGAACCAGACAAATCCTTGTTTCTGTACCTGCTCTATTCTTTTTTGGTGCAATTATTCTTTCAAAACTGTGATTTGCAGAATGTGTTAAAGTATCAGTTGTTTTCATAATTGTATAAGCTTAATAGTTTGTATTCCCTTTTTTTCCATATTGTTAAGAATGAGAAATTTAGAAGTAGAGTCATAAGTAAGTTTGTTTTTAAAATTAAGGCTGTTTTACTAACTAAATGTAATCAGAGAAAAGCACTTAATCTTGTCTGTGGCTCCATTTCTTTTTCCTTAACATTGGTATAATAAGCCCACAGTATTAAAAAATCTAGCAAGTAGGTGATGATTGAAAGAGATGCCACACAGGTTACTTAGCACATATTGACATTAGGTAGTAGTTATTAATCATTTAAAAAATATTTGTTTAAGTACCTACTATGAGACAAGAGCTTTCTCTAAGTAAGAGTGTTCATCAATGTATGGAATCAAAATTCTCTCTGAATTAGCATACATCTGCAATTTGAGGGATTTGTTCTATTAATTCACTTTCACTTAAACTTACAACTCATTTATACTTATAACACTTGGTTAAGTGTTATGTCTGTAGTAATATTAAATATTCCATAGTAAAATGTTATACTTAATATTGTTACTGAAAATAGCTACTGGTCTTCTGAATCTCTAATACTGGTTGTTAATTGGGTGGAAGGTTATGTTATGTGAATAGAACTTTGAGCTTCTACAATCCCAGTTCTGTGAATAGAGACTAGGTAAGACATTATTTCTGAAGTATTGTTCTTCGGTTTTATCAATACGTGTAATGAAGCCACATGTTCAACTCTACTTCATGATCTTGTAATTAGACAAACATGTAAGCACCATGGAGATATGGTCCCCTGATTACATAGATTCACAGAGTACTTCCATCCTCCAAAACCAGAAAAGAAAAGAGCTTTCCCTTTCCTTGCTGCCAAATGGGCTACTATTGCATTTCTGGAGAAAAGAAGATCATACTCAATTTTTTTTTAGGAATGCAGAGTAAATCTCCTTGATTTGCACAAGTTGAATTCATGCTGTGCAATACTAGTAATTCAAATAAAAACCTGATAAAAATCCACCACTAAAATACTGCTCAGGGAGGCATTCCAAAGGTGACCCTCTATCTCCTTGTCACTTTCCCTCCTCCCCACCCCCATTAGCAAAAGCAGATTTGTGATCATTTGGAGGAAGGTTTGACTATTGTAGCATCCAGATGCCAATCACACCAGCCTTTTTAACTTCCTTTACTGGTGACCCTGCCCAGAAATCAGCAAGTGCCTTTGGGGAGATCTTTGTAGCCAGCCACTAGGGAGATGAGCACACATGTGCACCTGGATGTAATTTCCTTTTATTTGTCTTCACGAGAAATGTGATTACTGATGTTGAATATCTTGCAGATGAGAACTGTACAGTTTCCTCATAATAATGCTGTTCAAGGACACTAAATGATTGTCATTCATTTTTGTCTCAGTATTCACTTTCCTCCAAATGGCTAAATTCAAAAGCATTAGGAAGCAAAAAAAAATACGATTAATTACTGAGGTACAAAAAGGGAAATGTGCCTCCTCCCAAATCAATATTCTTTAAAGAGCATATATTTTATATCTGTTACTATTAGGTATTTGTGCTTTGTGGCTAATTTTTTTCATAATTTTCAGTGAATTGGGACATTTAAGTACTTCATTAAAAGAAAGCTGATTGTATGCAGTAATAGTAGAGAAAGAACTAGGGCAAACTTTTCCAGAAAGACTAATTAGTAAGAGCATATTAATTCTGACCTTCAACACCCTTGGTATCCCAGTATTTGTTTTCTTTGGAGTGGGAGCAAGTATTGTTGCCAGGAAGTGCTTTAAAAAAAAATAAAGAAAAAGAACAAAAACAACTAAACAAAACCCAAGTCTTACCAAGTCAGATTTAAACCCCAAGTTTTGCTTAACCTTTGATGTTAGACTAGGCCATAGTTATACAAAAAACAAACAAATATATGGATCTGTTTCATGACTTAATCGTTTCTCATGCTGGCATTAAGGAGACAGGTAATCCAATGCAAGTATAAAACCAGTGATCAAGTGAAGGAGAAATAGACAATGATGAGCGTTAAATATGTTTCTGTCATTGAAAAAGTATACCTAGTAGAGTCCATTTGCATAGACAGAAGGGGACTCAAATGCACCTCTGCTAGAATGACCAAAGTAAGACTAACCCATGATAATTAGAGATGTTGAGAGCAGATGTAATGATCATCTAGTTTTTGCTACAGTTAGTAGTTCATGTGTAGAGGTGTTCAGTAGATAGATGTAGGTAAATATTTAGGAAAGACCTGCAGATGGCATTGATGGAGAAAGAAGGCCTATCCATCCAATTCCTCAGTAAGACAGTTTTAATCTTTTTCAGCCTTTGTACTGTAATGAGATTCACTTGAAATATATTTCTATACTGTTACCCTTTGTTTGAAGTACTGAGTACAGGTATCCTTAAACTGAATTGGCATTGCCTGGTCATTGACCTCTCAGAATAGTATTTTCACTGAAGCAATTTTAGTTAGCTGAAAACACTTGGTCAATCAACTTCAGGTCCCTTATTTTTATAGTTCTTTTCTATTAAACAACACACAAAATACACATACCTGACATACAAACTACACATCTTCATGTACACCCAAATCGCACTCATGAGCAAATGCTTTCTGCCACATCCCCAGCTTTTCTCAACAATCTCTCAAAATTTTCTTGATTAAATTGTCCAGTGTTTTTCCAGCTAGCAATTTAGGGACTCCAGAATAATCCACAAGCCTTCACTGTTGATACAATGTTGATAAATCGTGGTGATGATCTACATTACATAACACAGATTAATTTTTGTTCCCTTTCCATCTTGATGCAATGGGTAGAAAGAGAAACTCTGAGAAGTAAACAGAACCAGGAGGGTTAGCAGGGGTTAGCTAGTAGAGACAAGGACTACTGAAGAGGAAGTTTATGATTTTATAAAGAGAACTATTTTGTACATATTTTCTTCTCAAAAACTTAAAATATTTAAAGACTTGAAGGCAGTTATTTTCATATTATGATAAATACAACCCTCATCAAAGAGTACTGATTAAAGTGAATTTCATTTCTAATCAAACGATTCTAGTAAAATCATTGTCAAAACACTTTATCTTTAAAACCGATTCTCGTAGTTCCAAGATTTATTTTAGGAGATCATGTACATTAGTAGTGAAGAAATTTCAGAAAATATTTTGTAGGCTGCATTGAAAACAGCGGTAGATAGATGGTAGGTAGGTAGGTAGGTAGATAGGTAGATAGATAGATAGATAGATAGATAGATAGATAGATAGATAGATAGATAGATAGATAGATAGATAGATAGATAGATAGATAGATAGACAGACAGACAGATTGATTTTGATGAAATAGCAAGTACGGTCCTCCTTCCTTTGTCTGATGACGTAGCTACTTGTATTCTGTTGACTGTGAAGAAGTTGGTTTGATTTCTCTTTGATTTGTCTTCTCAGAGGAGAAATGTTGAGAAGAGGCATTGAGGAAAAAGAGGAAGGGAAGGATCCCTCTAATCTTGTTATTCTTGGTAGTCTCAGAGGTATTGTTTCCAGAAAGGAAAAATACTTTAAAAGCAGAGAAAGACACATGGGAAATTCATAGAATGGTGTGATGGCCTACCATCCCACAGAGGCAGAAGATATAAAGGCAATGTGGGTACTTCCTCCTCCATGTCTCCTCTTTGGTTCCTTCCCATGAGCCATTTCTGCCTTTGTGACTGTGTGAGGCAGAATCCTGGGAAGTGACCTAGAGTACTACTTCCTGATTCCTTGCAACTTTCAATAATTGTCCCTCCTCTGATGCTTTTCATTACAGCTCTTGGAACTGCTTGTTTTTCTAGAGCTACTGTCCGGATCTATGCTTGGGGCGCTCCATGAAGTTTCCTTTTTCTCTATGCTATTCTTCAAAGTGATATTCTTTCGTATTTTCTTGTTTAAATGTTTTCAGTAGTTTCCCCATGAGATTCTCTGCACAAACTCTTCTCTGCTTACTTTTCAGCCTCATAGCTCCACCATGTATTACCTGGCTTACTGCCCAGCTAGTTGACCATCTTTCAATCCAACTGTTTATTCATTCTCTGTGAATTAAATGCTCCCAGATGCCCAGGTTTGTAGAGATGCTGGAGTTCATGGCTGTTATGCCTTTTTCTACTTGCAAGTCATTTGCTTTCTTCGTAACCTGATGAGTTACTAGTTATAAGTAAGGAGAGAATTTAGTAATTCCACTAAGTAGCCTCCTAGGAGCTACAACCTCCCTTCTATGCCATGTCTGGATTAGGGCCTCTCCTATACGACCACTTGAAACAAGAATTTCCTCATTTTATTTCTTACCATATTCTATTGAAATTGAAATTGGTAGTTTACTTATCCATGCCACAGAAACTGAAATTGTGACTGTCTTCTTGACAATTATAGCATGCATGTCTAAAATAACAGAGGAAAAATATCAGTGTTCAACAAGTGCTTGCTGAATACAGACCAAAGTAAGTTAGTGGTACTAAAGAAAAATCCACCAGAAAGATTGTTTCACTATGAGAATTGCGTAATAGTGAAATTAACTATGTTCTTGAATATAGTATATGTATTCAAAAGCTACCTTTTAAGAAGTATTGAGAGCTTACAGTTATACCAAGTTTATTTGGTTTCCATTGGCCTTACAGGTAGAAGAGGATATAATTAAGCTGCATAGAAGTAGAGACAAAAATTTTTTTTACTCATGATCCCTAGTTATTGGTAATGGTTATAGCTACAGTGTTAGGTCAGATCAGGGCTTGTGTTTTGTTTTTTTTTTTTTTGTTTCGTTTTGTTTTTTGCTCCAATACAAGTCTCACACTGATTTGTTAGAAACCAATTGCTATTAGATCTATTAGATACAAGATTCCCTTAGGCTTATTAAATTTTGAGGTTAATGAATATTTTGACACACTTACCTATTCATATCATTAGGCCTTATTGCAATCGGTTTAAGATGACAGTCATAATAAACATATATTGTCAATAAAAAGCACTTTTAATCTTGGAAGTGCTTTATAAACAACAATGATCAATGCAATGGATAGATTAACAGCATCATACTGATTGGATCCCATTTCAAGGGCAGCCAAGGTACTGATGCCACAGGTACCCAGCTTATACTTAAGTTTTTAACACAAAAAACAGTCCAGGCTGAGATGGTACTACTGGTCAGTTTTATCAAAAATAAAGGTAATCCTACCCAGACTTTCCTCAGTATTAGAAACTCTCCCTTGATTTATGAGGCCAGAATCACTTTGCCGGGATTCTGGCAAAGAAATATGACAAAAGGAAATATAGGCCAATAACAATTACAAAATTAGGTTAACAAATTCTAAATCCCCCCCACCCCAGGCACTGGTGACTCACACTTGTCGTCCTAGATACTCAGGAGGCTGAGGTCTGAGGATCACAGTTCTATGCCAGCCTATGGAGAAAAGAGACTCTTCGATCTCCAATTAACTAGCAAAAAGTAGGAGTGGAGCTGTGGCTCAACTGGAGAGTGCCAACCATCAGCAGCAAAAGCTTAGGGGTGAAGCACAAGTCCTAAGTTCATGTCCCAATATTTACAGACACATTAAGAGGAATTTGGTACACACTTTAATATACAATTGGCCTGTTCTTGCTCCCATCCATTTGTACCTCTTTAATGTTTTTTTCATAGCTCCTATAATTGGTGTTAATATGCTATGTTATTAAGTTTAACTGTGAGAAAAATAGTTTGCTGATAACTGATTCCTTTGGCATACTTACAAATTCAGTAGTCAGAAAAAAAATAGAGAAATATAATTAAAGATTGCAAAATCAATTTGACACTCGCTTAAAATGTACAGAGGGAGGCAGCATCTGTAGCCTGTGTCAGCTCCGTGATCTCTGCATGTACTTCAGGCAAATTACAGCTTTAATTTCCAGCACTGTTAAACCTCATTAAAAACTTCCAGAAAATATCTCATCTCAAGTATTTCCCCCTAATGTCTGATATGCTATGTGATCTCTATAACGCGGTATCTATAGGGCAATTCATTTAGGTATTAGGTATCATCTAAACTGCAGATACAAAATGAGAAGTTTTAAAATACCACTTCCTAAGAAAGGAGGCTAGCGGCATCTTTTAGATGTTTTCCAAATGATTGATTTCACCATTTGCCTTGTTCTTACTCTTGTAAGCCTTTAATACGCTGGATACCTGATTGGGTTAGGAGCATGTAGATGGAATTGAGCAAACTTGTCCCTGGCTCGTAACATGGAAAATGGTGCTATTTTTCTGCTTACAAGTTTTTTTTTTCCTTCTGCTCAAACCAACAGTTAAGACAACCTATTTCAAAAATCCTCTAATAGGACCAAGCTTTGAAAGCAATGGCTGAATTTCACTTCAGATTGGTGGATATTTCAGGCATCTTTTAAGCTACAGATCTCATTTAGGACTGCGTCTTAGCCAATTTGCCGAACTTTTGCCAAAGAAGAACACATGACCACCCACTTTGTACCTTGGCTTTACTGAATGCAGTTGGGACATTATTTGATCCATGCAAAATGGACTCTTTCTATGAGAACTTGTAATTCTCATTCCAAGCTCACTAGTCATTTTCGGTTACCTCTTGCATCTACAGGGGAAACTAATTGGAGTGAGAGGCAGAGACAAGTGAGAGGGTAGATGACAGGAGGAGAAAATGGAGAGCATAAAATAAGAGAGCAGAGGAGAGGAGCAGGGAGAGGAGAGGAGAGGCGGAGGGGTGGAAAGGAGAAGTGAAGGAGGAGACTGGGAAGGGGACAGCAAGAGGCAGAATGAAGAGGAAGAAGCGAAATAAGAAAAGACATTGTCTCTAGGTAATACTTTCCATTTTTACTTGAAATAAATTGGTCAAAATATGCAATCAGAGATTCTAACAAATTCCTCTTGCATATGAATGGACAATGGGAATAGTTTAAAGGACTTGGGATCAAGGAAAGAACTTAGGAGAGAGGAAGGCATATGGTGGTAACCAGAAAGCAACAGAAGGAATAGCCAAATACATAAGGGAAGAACTAAAAGAAACTCAAAGAAATTCTCATGAATTAGGCAACTGTTACCAAGATAGATTCTTGTTTCCTGTGTCAGTCATGAGGCTTGAACTCAGGGCCTGGCACTGTCCCTAAGTGTTTTTGCTCAAGGATAGCCCTCTACCACTTTGAGTTACAGTGCCACATCTGGTTTTCTAGTGGTTAATTAGAGATAAGAGTCCCACAGGACTTTCCTGCTTGGGCTGGCTTCAAACCTTGATCCTCCGATCTCAGCCTCCTGAGTAGGTAGAATTTCAAGCATGAGCCACTGGCATCTGGCTAGATTTTTACTATTTGTAATGGAACAGAGTTAAAATGGAACAAACAGTGCCTCAAAGTTTAGTTTCAAACTATGTTCAATTATTTTAGACAGTGAGATTGTTAAAGCTTGGATGAAGTTTCCTTTGATTAGTTTGTCTGCATATGTATCTTGTTATTAAAAAGAAAATCTGTGATCCAGGATGCATAGTCATCCTGAGATAGAGTTCTAGGAAAACTTACGTGCTCTTTCTTTCCTTGATGGTTCTTTATTCTCCCAAAGTACAGTGTTTTAACTGTGGGTTATTTCTCATCTGAGTATCTCAGGAAGATCAGCCTGGTGTGTGTATGCGATCAATGTTTACTCTATGATGTGTTTGGAACACATTCTTAGCCAATCTGATCAGATAAAATGTTTATTATACTTAGAATAAAGGAGTACCATCATTACTTTTTATGTGTTTGTATTGTGTTTATGTATGTCCATATGTGTGTGCATGTGTCAGTCCTGAGGCTTGAACTCAGGGCCTTGTGCATCTTGCTTAGTGTTTTTTGCTCAAGAATGGCAGTCTAACACCTGAACTACACCTTCACTTTCAGTTTTGTGCTGGTTAAATGGAAGTAGGTGTCTTGTAGACTTCTTGATCCTCAGATCTCAATCTCCCTTTATAGCTAGGATTATAGATATGAGCTGCTTCTGCTCAGCTTAACCATTACAAATTTAGATCCCTATAACTCTAGTACCTTGATCTACAGATAGCTGCATTTTGTGTTCTTATTTGCCAGTTCCTCCACATTCCCAGGGAAAGTCACTATATAGCTACTATTTTCCTACCTTATATTTTGATAGTCCAAGCAGCAGGTTGATTTTTTTTTCTACCCGGCAGGTTCAATAGTGGACCAGGACGTTTTGTATTATAGTCACTGACCTTGCCAAATAATTTCATATTTTTCTCTTGCTTTAGCCCTGGCAAATTAAATGTCGTGCAAGTTTGATAGCCCAGCTCAATTCTATAAGGTTTATCTATCACGTCATACCAATTAATTTTAATTGATTTTAAATTAATTGGTTCATGTTTCTGGCTTTTTCTTTGGTAGAATTTACAGAAACATTCATGTGAAATAGCAAACCATATTATATAAATAAAATTCATTGAAACCTCTCTTGCTCTCTGGCTTGAAAAAGCAAATTTTATTGGGCCATTTAAGGCAGAAGAATCAGACATCATTTTCTTTCACTCTTCAATATATCTTAATCATAAATCGAGTATATACGTTTTTGTTATTTTTTAAGTTAAGTCTGGTGGTTTATACCTATTATGCTAGCTACTCAGGAAGCTGGGTGGTAACAGTTCAAATCCAGGGCAGAAAAGTCTGCTAGATTCCATCTCCAAAACGCTCAGCAAAAATCAGTACTAGAGGTGTGGCTCAAGTGGTAGAGCACCAGCTCAGCACATGTGAGGCAGATTTCAAAAGATGGTACCATTAAAAATAATAATAAACCCAGGTGCTGGTGACTCACGCCTGTAATCCTAGCTACTCAGGAGGCTGAGATCTAAGGATCGCAGTTCAAAGCCAGCCTGGGCAGGAAAGTCTGTGAGACTCTTATCTTCAATAAACCGCTAGAAAACCGGAAGTGGTGCTGTGGCTCAAATGGTAGAGCGCTCGCCATGAGCTGAAGAGTGCAGGGACAGTGCCCAGGCCCAGAGTTTAAGCCCCATGATGGACCAAAATAAAATATAATAGTAATAATAATTGCATAAATAAACTAATACCATTTGGAAGTGCAAGTAGTATTCTTTGGATCCCAGCTTGTTTATTCAGCACTCCATATTTACAAAGAGTGAGACACTGCCCGATGCACTTGGAAGAAAAAAATAGCTAATAAGCTAATTTAACTAATTATCTTGAGGAGCTTTAATTTTTGCTAGCAAACATCTGAGAAAAATATCACTAGCGTGATACTGGTTAAAAAAAAAAAAAGAGGAGAAGAAAAATGGAATCCACTCCCTGTGTTGCCCAGGCTAATATAAATGAGATGGTGATGAGACTCCATGTGGCAATCTTCAACCCTTGAGGAGAGTGCCATGTTCCGTTAGGGAAGACACACTTATTAACGCATAGACAAATTTGGCAAAAGTTACAAAAGAGAGCAACAAACCCTGATAAAAGGCTTGCAAATGGGACCTAGAAGAAAAGGCTGAGAGACAGGAGGGTACTCAATCCTAAGGAAAGCACACAGAAGAGACCCCTGATAACTGTTTACAGATGCATAAGGAGATGGAGTGGGGAGAAGAGGGACCTATTCTTCTCATCAGCCAACAAAGACCCTTCAATAACTAATGGGTTTATAGCATGTGGGGGGGGGGGGAGGGAGGAATTCAGGTTAAATATTGGATTGAATTAGATAAAATTTAACTATTTAAAATTTCATGATGCCAAGCATCATTGTGCCAGCAGAGAGCAACTCAGATTTGAATTGGAATGTTGGAATGTAAAGTGAAAACAAATCATATCTGAATACAAGGGGGGTCAATAATTAAAAGAGCTTACATTTGCATAGAGTGTTCGCATATTTCAGAATATCCTTACATATGTTGTTTTACTTGTCTCTGGATAGTTTTAGAATAGAGAGTGGATTGGCTAGTTTATAGCGGAGGGAAATCAATTTTGGAGAGGTTAAATATTATTGCCTGCCTGCATGCATGCTTTCTTTCCTTCCTTCCTTCTTTCCTTCCCCTGTCTCCCTCCTTTCCTCCCTTCCTTCCCTCTCTCCTTTCCTCTTGCTCTTCATCCAATATTGTTGCCTGCCTGCCTGTCTGTCTGCCTGGCTGCCTGCCTCCCTCTCTTCTTTCCACCCCTCCCCTTCCCTTCCCTCCCTCTCTCCTTGCCTCCTTCCTTCCTTCCTTCCTTCCTTCCTTCCTTCCTTCCTTCCTTCCTTCCGTTTCAGGACCAGAGAGCCATCATTAGGCAACCATCCATCAGAAATTTTCTGACCATGTTCCTACCATGACTTGCTGCCATTTCCTTTATAATCTGATTTTCATTTTAGAGGACTATTATTTTCCCCCTTGCTCTTGTTTTTGTTTTTCTTTGGTATTTTTAGCATATATTAATTGTACAAAGTAAAGGCTTTCATTGTTGTATGTGTATACATGCCTACAATGTACTCTAATTATTTTATAGTGACAGATAAGTCCCACAAATTTCCTTTTTTCATACAGATTACCTAAGGTGAGAATTGGGCTGAACATAATGGACAGGCTAATGAATAATTTAATTTACATAAAGGAATAAGAAACAGGATGGCTCTTACAACTGTCTTATTTATTTGAATCTATTATTCAGCTTTTGTTATTTGTAGTCCTGAAATAAACAATACTTTTGGTGTCGTGCTTTGACAGATTTTCACCAAGCCAAATACAGACTCAAGAGTTAGTTATGGTGAGAATCGACTTAGAACATTACCAAGTGGTGGAGACAATCATTTCACCTTTATAATGTTCATATTCCTTTTCTGTAGAAAGGGAAATCATAACTTATTCTAGATTCTTCCATGATTACAATAAGAAAATACATGTAATGATGTCCACTACAAGTTATAATTTAACATTTGTTTTGATAAGAAAAAAAATTGTTCTTTTGATTTTGGGGCAGGGGAGAGAGGGCATATGTATATTATGAGTAGGTAAATGGATGCCAATCCTAATGCTTGAACAAAGGCTTGGGCCCTGTCCTTGAGCTTTTGTTCTTCAGATTAGCACGCTACTATTTGAGCCACAGTTCCACTTTAGGCCTTTTTGGTTGTTTAGGGTTTAGTGAAAATAAGAGCCTCAAGAATTTCCTGCCCAGGCTGGTTTGAAGCATTACTCTCATATCTCATACCTGACTAGGGATTACAGGACTGAGTCACCAGTGCCTGGAAAAACTTAATTTTTAGTGTATCATTTTATTTTGATAACTCATTCCAGTTTTCTTTTCACGCCTGCCTTTACATTTTTTCTCTATTTCCTATTTTTGAGGTCAAGGTCAAAGTCATTGTTCTTTCATTGAAAATTTACCAACCTAAGTTTTAATTGTTTGGTGTGTGACAGAGTAAATGATTGGATGAGTAAATATTTCTATTTGGATTCCATTACTGGTTGCGTGGCATGCATTCTTGAAAGACGTATGTGGGAAACATTTAGGCCTTATCTTGACTCTTGATGGGTCATGGGACTGTTAAGAGGTAAGATTTGGTGGGAGGTCTCAAGGCCACTGAGGAAATGCCACTAAGGGGATTGGAACCCAAGCCCTTTCTTCCTCTCTTTGGAGACAGTTTTGCTCTTCCATATTCTTCTACCATGATGTACCACCTTGCCAGTGGCAGAGGCAATTAGGGACTGGAATTTACATATTCCAAATCCCTCCAAGATGATGGACTTACATAATTATCTCAGGTATTTCCCTATAATAATGAAAGGTGAATGACATGGATGACAATGTTTTCCTTAATGAAATGAGGTATGTTTTTGGAAGACAAATAAGGGTAGGTCTAAGATTATCCATTAGATCCTGCAAATACCAAGAATTGAGTGCTTAGTGGAGAACCTGTAAACCAATGTACACTACTTTGAACATAGAGAACTCTTTTCCCAGCAAAGGGGGTCTGGCTGTTACCCAGGGAAGGCCACTTGATTGGCTGCACAGAGTGGAATCTGAGAAGACTCTTGACACTCCCCCCACCCCTCCACCTCACAGTCCTGGGCTCAAGTTGTGTACAGGGACCTAAGAGGCAGGCTAGATGGAAAGGCTGCTGCTGTGTTTGCTGAGGGATGGGGCAGGTTGAGGGGGAAATGCCAACCTCTGTAGACTTCTGTGATGCTCCCTGGGATGCCAGCCTCCTCCCGTGGAACCCTCAGTCCCCCAGCAGTGTTAATGAAGGAAGACTACAGCAGGCAGGCTTCCTGGGAGCATGTTGAAGGAGCTTAATGGCCCCCTGTGCAGAATGTCAAAAGAGGTTCTAATTTCTGTTTTCTTCGGAGATTATATTGCAGGTTCAAATGGTAATAATCTTAATTAGAGTCTCAGGAAGTTGCATAATATCTTCTATGCCTTGCTTATTCGGCACACCAAGCAACAGAGACTGTGTGCCAAATCACGAAGGGTGGGTGGAGCAAGCAAACTGTAATTTCAGTAAATGAGATCTGCCTCCCCCAAACACACCCATAGCTCTAATTTTATTTTTTCTTAAGTTACATCCAAAGTTGAAAAAGCAAGGAAGTAAATCTCCCAAGGGAGTCATTCTACTTCATCAGTGGAGGAAAGACATATGTTGTTACTGATGAAACCTCTGGAGTGGAAGCAGAACTAACCCCAGGGAAAGCTCCAAGTAGAAGCTCCTGCCTGTGACATACCCACAACCAGCTCTGAGGCCCCCCTCTCAGGAGCCTGCAGCCATCCTGATCACCTAGCGCTGGCCTGGCCTCTTCCCCAGGCTTGATCCCAAGGCCTGATCTTTCTGTCTGACTCCTTGGGGGACAGTTGCTTGTGTCTATTAAACCCAAGTGTACCTGTCCTGTGCCCCACCGCTTCTAGGGCTCAGATCAGTGGACAGTAGATTGTCTGATGTGACAGATGTCACTTTGATGGCATGTCAATGGTGACTACATGTTCCTGGGCTTTTCTGGGTCTCAGCAGGATTGTCTATTCACTGCCCTCAGACCCCTAGAGAAAATTTCAGCATTCAGATACTGTGGTTCTGTTGGAGAGAGATTTCATTCTAGCACATCTTTTTAAGGCTGTACCTGTACAGTCAGCCCCAGATGAAAGTTGCATTTTGAACTTTAAAAATTATCTTTAAGACCATAACCCCTCAGTATATCACCTTTATAATCTTCAACCAAGAATGGTAGCTCATTTCTGTAATCCCAGCTACTCTGGAGGTAGAGATTGGGAGAGTTATCATTCATGGACAGCCTGGATAAAAGCTAGCAAAATCTTCATCTTATCTAAATCAATAAGCTAAGCAGTGTTCTTAATGCCAGTAACCCCTGCTATCTGGAAAGCAAAAATATGCAGATAATGGTCCATGGCAGGCCCTAGGGACCCATACATGAACCTATGTAATAAACAAATAATAACCAAAGCCAAAAGGAGACCTAGTTCAGATGGTAGAGCACATGCTTAACAAGCCTGAGGCCTTAAGTTCAAACGCCAGTACCACCAAAAAAAAAAAGAAATAATTAATCTATGGGCCTTACATTATGAAAGTTATGTTGACTTTGACCACATTTGATAATAATAACCAAACTGTTTTAAACATGCATAAAGCATCTCTTGTGTGAACAGGTCTTGTGTTGAATTTTCATAATGTAAGTCAATTACCTTCTCATTAATTGTATGTGTGTGTTTTGTTTACTTAAGTAAGCCTCTCATGCTGAATTTGCTCCCTATCAGAAGAGGAAGAATTCCCAAGTATGTTCTGAAGAAGATAAGTTTAAATAGAGCTGGAAGTCATTCCCAGGAATGATTAAGACACTGAGACAGCTACTGAGGCTGTTGGAGTTTAAAGGCAGACCATGATTTTAGAGTTCTCTTAAGTAAAGCAATGGTAGGACAATATTCATGTAAATGAGAACTGGGATAAAGTACTGAACAGAGGATTATATTATAAAAAAATGTGGCTGAGAGGTTTTGAACTCGCGGAACTGAATCTGTTGAGAAATACATTGTAGGAAATCTAAATAAACATCTATGCAACCGTCTCTTCTCATTCAGGATTTTACTTAGTCTATTTCCAGATGATAAAGCCCTTGATCACTCTTAGTGCTACCGTCAGGCATATTGAACGGTCAGTCTGTACAGTAATAGCAATACATATCCATATAATCCTGGCTCGAGGGGAAAAAATGATTTTTTTTGTCTAGGTTAGTTTAAAAAAATTTTTTTGGAAGAAAATTCCACACCTTAAGTCAGCTGTGACTCATGGGTCCATTATAACTTCAAGATTTTTAACAGCCTCTGCCTGGGGCATGGGAGATGAGTTTTGCTCCGAAGTGGTGACATGGGCATATGTAAACCTCCGGGAATCATTGCAAGAAGCTGAGAGTCTGTTCTAAGCACAAATGGACAGAACATGGAAGATGGAATTCCCCGGCCACACTTGTATGACCTTGGCCGGCATTCTTCAGCAATTTGGTCACTTCAGGAAATGGAGACACAGAGGAGATGGAGGAATGCAGGAAGTGAGAGGAACAGAATGGGAAAAACCTCAGCAGGTTCCAAGAAGAGGCTGAATTAGGCAGTGAGCTACTGAAAAGATCATGTTGAGGTAGACATATATAGATATGAGGTTGTAGATATAATTATATAGTTATTACATATACTTATATAATTATTCTATAAAATTATATAATGTGATATATATGTATGTGTATGCATGTGTCTGTGTACATATATATGTGTGTGTGTGTGTGTGTGTTCATATATATGTGTATTTGTGTCACAGCTAGCTCCGCTTCTAGCATTTTGTTAATTTATTGGATAAAAGAGTCTTAAGGGCTTTTTTGCCTGATCTAGCTTCAAACTGTGATTCTCAGATCTCAGCCTCCTAAATCACTAAGATAACAGGTATGAGCCTCTAGTTCCTGGTCATTTATATATTTTTCATGCTTATTTATATTGAATTTAGGTAAGACAACACATCAGACCTTTGATTTCCTGTCTGTTTTATTATTTGCCATTCTAACTGTGGTTGAGTCCTATTAACCATCAAAAAGCTGGAAGTGAAGGTGTGGCTCAAGTAGTAAAATGCCAACATGATTTAATAAAAGCTAAGTGAGAGTATTGGGTCTTGAGTTCAAGTCTCTATCCAGGCACATAGACAAAATTATCATTCTTTTTGCCACTGATAGGAATATTTGACACAACTTAGAGATTTTTTTCACTTATAATTATTAGTATATTTGTTTGCTAACACTGCTGTAACACTGAGTGAATTTTTAAACTATATTGTTTTTATTCTCTTTAAGTAGTTGTAGAAAGGGATTACCATTCAACAAATCAGTTGACGAATACTGTACATCTTGATGGATGTCACCCTTTTCATTGTTCTTCCCATCCTTCCCCACACAGCTCATCTTTTCAATTTTCTTAATTTCATGGGTGTGCATTGAATAGTAGGACTTTACTCTTCTGTTCTTTTTTTGAAATTTGCTTGACCATTCTAGAATCTGGACCTCATATGTCAGGCTGATGTAGTGTGAGCTCTGACTGAAGGTAGCAAGGGTGAAGCTGTGTAAGCTGTTCACTAACACTGGTTCCCTGGCCATCTCTGGTGTATTCTGGTTTCAAATGCATTTCTCCAACATTTTCTCATGTTGTTTTCCCTGGAGTGTCTGTCTCCTTATTGAAATTCTTTTTAGAAAGACACCAGTCATATTGAATGAGGGGTGTTTCCCCACTCCAATATGACCTCATTCAAATAACTTACATCTGTGATGATCTTCTTTGCAAGTAAGATCTTATTCTAGGGTATTCGAATTAGGGAATCGGGGATGATTCAATCTGTAAAAACCACTCTGTGTAACTAAGGGAAAATAAAGAATAGATTCCATTCAGGAAATAATAATTTAATTAAAAAGAGGAATTAAAACATCTTCCAAGTACTCCCTTACATTTAGTTTATTTTTTAAAAAGTTATCATTTCACCAACATGGCCTTGTGTTGGTTACTAGAACAATTGCAAGGTACGTACGAAGCTTAAGAAATAGTATTTAAACAAAGATTCTGAGTGTTTTTTTTTAAATCTGAAGTACATCGTACATCTGGAAATATAACATAACTAACTGGATGATTTGTTTTAGGATGAGGCCTTTTATATTTGTAGAGATGGCATAGCCAGCTCATTTTAGGTTTCCCTTGGAATGATTCGGTTCAGATATTAATAGCATGGAGACCTTAGTTTCATTGTCAAGTCTTGTTAACCTGAGTTCACTCACAGTAACAACTATAATTCACCAGGCCCAGCTATTGTTTCCTATCTTCCTCATAAAGTAGCTTCATAAAGAGAGTTTTTTTATTCTAATCAAAGATACACAATTGTCTCCACATCCACTACAATCTATAATCATATAAAATACATAGAATGATAGACTTCATGTGTATTTTTATCACAAAAATGGTAAAGGCTAAGCATTAATGAAAGTTAGGGCAGAAACTCATTATTCAATACACAGGAGATTCATTGGGTGACTATAAATGCTGAATCACAACAAGCAAAATTTCTGATTATTATTTTATTTGTCTTCTAGTCATGCTTGCTTATATTGATAAGGTTTACATAATAAAATGCATTTATAGGAAGATATAATCTTGCTAAAAGATCAATGAGTACATCTCTAAGTATATACCAATAATACACAATTATTTCCATATATAGATAGATATAGATATGCAAGCCCAGTTAAAAGACTTTTTCATAAACAGGAATAGTCTTCTCATTTGATGCATTTTCCTAATTAATACGAGAGGTAAATAATCATAAAAATCCAACTGTAGATATAATATCTCTGATAGTTTGTTGATCATCATAAGTGATTCTTTACTCAGTATGAGTTTAACGTAATGGAAATTAGAAATCACAAAAGGAATTGAATTGAATGTGAATGGAGAAAGGGTTGAGTTACTAAGCTTTTATGTGGACAGGGTACTTGTGCTTGTTCAGCTAACTTTTTTATTGTGCGGGAAAGGTTCAGAGAAGATAAGTAAAGTGTTGAAAGTTATGTAGATGACCTGTTTTAGTGGTAAAGTTGCATACATACACCTGTCTCAGGCTGCATATGAGATGATGGGTGAAGGACTGCTTTTGTTACAATACTGCAGCGGTGGTAGAACACTATGATTTCCATCTTCTCTGTCTATTGGCCATTCTTTGAGTCAGTGGCAGCTATTTGATGGCTATGTTGTGTGTTACCTGCAGCTGTTGCTGCCTAGATAATCACAGTGATAGAAATATTATTTTTATTTATTTATTTTGTTGTTATTATAAGGGTTATTGTAAGATTTTGTTGTTATTAGAAGGGTTACAGTTACATAAGGTAAGGCTGTCTACCTGCATACAGCTAGGCTATGAGCATCTCTCTTCACTTTACCATAAAAAATAGCTGTTTGCCTGCTCTCCAGTCTTCACACGCTTAGTTAAGAATTCCTATAGTCAGTGTCTATTTAATTGAAATAGGATTAAGCAGTATTTTGTGAGTATGATTGGTTAATAATGAGACAATAGAATTAATTTTCCAGGCAAAACATTTCCTTTCAGCTATAAATGCTGACATTGAATTTCTCCCACTATGACTAAAGCCGTAAGGTATGAATGGACTATTTTGATCTTATTTTCTCTCTCCTTCAAAGACAGATATTTAAGTTAATTCAATAAATTTTATGTAAACCTCAATGAGTTGTATATTTTTAAATGCTGATTGCCATGAAACACCTTTATCAAAACTGTTAGTACACTTAACCCAACTGGAATTTCAGCATTTTCTGGTTTATTTCTTTTTCTTTTTTTTCTTTTTTTTGGTCGGTCGTGGGGCATGAACTCTGGGCTTGGGCACTGTCCCTGAGCTCTTCAGCTCAAGGGGAGCGCTCTACCGCTTGAGCCACAGTGCCACTTCTGGTTTTCTAGTGGTTTTATTGGAGATAAGAGTCTCACGGACTTTCCTGCCTGGGCTGGCTTTGAACTGCGATCCTCAGATCTCAGCCTCCTGAGTAGCTAGGATTACAGGCCTGAGCCATTAGCGCCCGGCTTTGGTTTCTTTCTTAATAATAGGTATCTTGTTCTTTCCTGCTACCTTATTGCTATTCTCTTTAGGTTAATTAATATCATTTCCTAAATTTGTCTTTTAAATCTGTCATATGTTTAGCTATGTGTATATACACACACACATATCTAGAATGAATGTGTGGTGTGTGTCCATATAGATGGTCTAGTATATATGGGGTATGTGTGCATGTGGGGTATGTCTTTTGTGTCTGAATTCTCTCTTGCATGAAATTATAAATGTTCCTTGATTTTTTAATAGAGAAATGTGAAAGGAATTTTCAAAACCATTTTTCTCCTTATGCTATGCATTGGTTTGCAAATTATACTTTAGATTAATTTATGTTTTAGATATGGTGTAATAATTTGAGAATAAAAAGTTATTTTTAGAAATTAGCAAACAGATTTCACTTTTTATTATTTCTCTCCAAGTTTCTGAGTCAAAACAACTCTACATTAAGGTTCACTGGCATGACAGAGGAACACACTGCAGATCAGATATTCTATGAGTAACACGATAGATCCAATCATCTGATTCATTATAATATAAATATTGTAATCAATCATAATTTTTAGTGTTCCATAAATCCACAAATCTGTGAATAGGATAAGAATAATGGAATTAAGCTATCAGTGAGTTTACTAAAAAGAAAAAAGAGATTTCCTGATTATCATCATTCAGAATTAGTCAGACATACACATGGTAATCATTCATATTTTAAGCAATAAAATGAAAATCAACACCTACTCCTAGAAAGAAGTCTTTTTATTTTTTCAGCTTTCAAAATGTAAAAAAGTCCTTTAGCACATAAGTGCTAATCTAATTTCCTTTTCAGTTGATGACATACTGGGTTTCTGGAGCATTAAGTAGAAAATAAATATGGTCTTATACTTCCATGCCTGAGCGCAATATATTTTCCTCCCTCCACCTCTACTCTCAAAGATGGGGAAAGTGATCAGTCATCAAGAATTATAATGAGAGAGCCACACTCTCACCTGAATCTTGAAGCATGCTTAAAACATCTTTTCCATTTGAATTTTGCTCATGACTACCATCTTTGATGATGAACCCTTCGCTTGTAACATCTTAGATAAGTTAATGTATCCCTTCAGAACTCAATGGTACATTGAGTATGTCCTGTTCTCTTGACAAAAAAAAACTAGTCTCTATTTGACACTTCCTCAACCCTTGTTTCATGGAAGATTGGTCTACATGCAAAATCTATTCAAATAAATTTTAAAAGTATCATCTTAGGTGAGCTAGACTCATGTTGATTTTATTATCAATTTCATTGATGATTTCTAAGTTATTTAATATGCAAAAAATATTTGTACTAAATGAAGACAAAAAGGTGATGGTTTTCTGTATGTCATTGACCTTGAATCTCTTATTCTTTCTCTCCTAACCCACTTTGCATTTATTTTAACATGGCACTTAGCAGGTCCTTACCTATCAATATTTTGGGAATTTGAAGATAGAGGGGTTTTTTTTCCTTATTAAAAATGAATTCTTAGCCCACTGGGAGAGAGCAGACATTAGCTTTTATCAGTTTTTAACATTTTAACATGGATTAGCCATTCTGCTCTTTCTGGATTATAAGCATTTATGAGAAGGCTTTCTCTTTCATAGGAGAGATATAGATGGTCTGACATGCCATATATGTCCCAATGGAGGGAACTTCCAAATGAAATATCAACCTGGAGGTTCCTGGGCTTAAAGATGTTAACTCTGTATATTGTAGGGTCATATCAATGTCACTCATAGGAACTATATATAGGAAAATTTGTTTGCCTTTGTTTCTCCAGATGACAAAAGAAACTGACTAGATAGCAGTTATCCTTCCTATTACCTCTAATCATAAAGATAGTCTGGTTATCTTGAAGAACCAGGTGGTCAGGATATGTGGGAGATAGAAGATGGATGGAGATCATCAGTTGAAACCAACAAAATTAGCAACAATGTGGTTTTTGATGGCTTGCCTATAGTGAATTCTGTGGGCGTCATAGCACTCAATTTTGCGGGGGGGGGGGGAGGAGGGGGAGATTAAAAACTATAAAGGATATTCAATACTATAAATGCTACAAATATTTAGAAAATATATACAAGATGTATGACCTATTTTGGCCTTCATGGTGCCTATAATGTAAAAACTTGGGTGGATAACTGTAAGCAAGTGAACTATCCTTGGAGTCTGGGAGTGAATAGTGAATTATTTTTCTTGTTTGTTTGTTTGTTTGTTTTGCAAAGACATTCTTTCTAGACTAAGGGCTAGCAAGACACACTGGCTTTCCTCTCAAGTTTAGGAAGAGAGATGCAGAGAAAGACAAACGTCATATCACAGCAAAGGAAAGAGAGCTATTATTTACGGTGCTTATGGATCTGAGTAGAAGTCTAGGGTTCACCTTTCCTTTTGGCCTGTGACATATTACTACTGCTCTCTAACCCACCACGTGCCTCAGTCCAGCATATGACATGGAGATGGGAAATAAGGATTCCCACATGATAAAATAATTATAAAGTTTGAAGAAATGAATGTGGTAAAGCAGCAGGAAGAGCACCTGAAATATAGTAACAGATATAAGTTCTTATAATTAATAATAAATTATATCAAATAAAAATTGCCTTTAGGGGATCTAGAGAGAAGGTAGCAGTGACAGGATCTATGAAAAGTGGACAGCAATGAAATGATATTCATTTATTTATTTACACACATTTAATCAGGGCTTTGTATTCTTGCTGGCTAGGATGGTCCTATGGTGCTCTACTGCTTGAGCCACACCCTCCAGTCCAGCATTTTACTGGTTAACTGGAGATGGAATCTCATGAGTTTTTCTGCTTTGGTTGATTTTGAACCAGGATTCTCAGATTTTATCCTCCTTACCAACTAGGATTACAGACATGAGCCATTGCCATGTGGCATATGTATATATATATATATATATGTACATTTGTACATATATATGTATATCTATGTATATACATGCACAAATGAACCAAAACTGAAATTATTCAGAGAAGGACAATTCTGGATTCAAGAGAAGTTAAAGTGCAAGTCTAGGAAAAGACAGAGATCCCATATTACAAAACTCTAGTCCTTTACTCATCATTTTGACGACGTTTGCAGGAAAAGAATAAGATAATTTTGGAATGGCTGTTATGCTTTGGAAATTTTTGAGATAGCTATGGAATGTATTTAGTACTAATTTATTTCCAATGAAACCCAGACAAAATTTGCCCAAGGGAATGATATCAAAACAATTGCAATTTTGGAAAGTTAGTGTCAAAATAGAACATTATTTTTTTAATAGCTAATTATTATACAATCAAAACTGTTTGAGAAGACCAATTCAATTTACCCATCATTTAGTTAGAATAAAACATTAAGCCTCAGTGCCTTAATCTTTAAAGTAAAGAAACTGCCTTTAAGTCTCATAATTATTCTCAATAATAAGCTAGGTAAGTTAGAGAATCTAGTGTAATGATGAATATATATAGGCTTCCCATGTACATTTATCTGGACTATCCTCCTCCAAGAGTGAAATATTAAAATTGTGAATAATGAAGTTGTAAAGCTAAACATATCACCATGTTACAACAACAATCACAAAACCTATCTGTTTTCTCTTCACAACTGTAAGTTTATGTGACTCTCCTCACTGTGCTGTGCAAACGTGTGGCTCCAGGGTCATCGATATACATATTCTCTCTCCTTTCTGAGTCACAGTGAAGTTCTCAAAGTTTCCAGAATCCCTGGGGTTATTCATCCTGAATTGTATCTTCTGAGTTGACAACTACATAAAGTTTAAAAATACACTGGCTTCTGACTCAGCATTTTCCCCTTAGGATGGAGAGAGCATATCTGGTTGGTAGTGATTTTCCCATCATTCCCTGTGACACCAGGCTCTTTTCTGGCTCTGAGGAAAGCAGTCACCACGGTTCTACAAATAAAAGCAAAATTAATCATTAAAAAGCCTGCCAGGTAATTGACAGTATTGCTATAACAGCACTTAATTTGAATTCTTTGATACTTCACTCATGGATGGGTTTTTGTTTTTAGGTTCACCAACTCTTTGTTTGTGAAATGATAGATTGTTTCAGTAATTTTCCAGAATCACCCGTTTATTATTTTGTAAGTGGCCTACAGCACAGATGGATATGAAAGGTCTCTGTATAAGTGCCAGCAATAGAGGTGGCAACTTTGTCCTGAGAGTTGTCTCATGGAACAAATCAGATCAAGAAGAGGAAAAAAAAAATAATAAAACTTGCCGCCAAAGCTGGCCACAACAGAAGAAACATATCCACGGATGTCCAGGGCTGTGTGACCTTTCCCTTCAAACTCACTTTGAGGAAATGTTTTCTAAAGAATTCCAAGTAGACTGTTTCCTACTTCCTACTTGCTCCCCTCTAGCTAGTCAGTACTTCAGAAAATAATTTGATTCATGTTAGAGAAAGAAATTCTTAATCATAAAACCATTCAAACGAGCTGAAGCATATTCCAAGCTTTTAAAAAAAATATTGTAAAGGTAATGTACAAAGGTATAGTCCAAGCTTTGACCCACATTGTTTCCATGTATACTAGTACCACAATTCTGAGAACTTATGTGGCAGTGTGGGCTGCTTTGCTACCTAAGTATTCAGAGTACTTACTGCCAAGTATTTGGAGTACCTTAATGCTAGGTACCATACCTAAGTATGGTACTTAATGTAAACATCCACTGTAAAAACAGATTTCTACACATAAGACAGTTATATTACAGAATTATAGTATCTACTCTTCTGTTTATTGTCTATAACTATTGACATAAGGAAAGCCATAAATGTTTATGCAAGTACCTGGATTAAACATACCTTATAAAACCATTCAGAGATTATGCCAACAAATCTCACTGTCATGAATGATGAATGACATTTTCTATCGGATTATTATAACACAAACAGTACTCTCTTAAATAACAACCATCTCCACACATTGGGCCAGTGAAATATGGCCTGTAGTGAAGGCTTCAATTACAAGTAAAATTATTAAGTAAAATACGGATGGACCAAGTACATTGCTAATGTGACATGGAGGTTTTTTTTTTTTTCCTTCAAAATTAGGAAACCCTGATTTGTGAACTTATTCAAAACAATTTCATTTAGTTAGATATATTCTCTCTTGGTCTCAGATTCCTGTTACAGAAAATGGGGAGAAAATGTGTCTATTATGAAGATTACCTATTGAATACATGTCCTTAGAGTAAAGTCTATCAGAGCAATAATCTATTAACTGACAAGGAGCAGAGTGAGTCTGCATGCATATATATTCTTTAGATTGTATTTCTATTCCAGCTAAGGGAAAAAAGCAAGTATCAAAACACATTTTTGAAATGTAAATTTCCAAAGTTGCATAAATTAACCTACCACATCATATGTTCTTTGAATCAGTGAAATTGGCAGCTGTCTTGGGGTGATGAAAGACCCAGGCCATTCTTAGATGATGTCCTCATGATGCCAAACAGCTAATTGAATTAAGCCCTTGTGGAAGAGATCAGGTAGTCCTACTCTTCATTCCCCAGATAAGGAAATGGAGGCCAAGAAATCTGAAGTGATTTATTTACATCAAAGCCGGGTCTCTGTTGGTAATCAGATCTGCCAGCCTGGTGATTTTTTCACCGCAGCTCTTTTCTTTTTTTTTCTTTTCTTTTATTTTTTTATTGTGAAAATACTGTACAGAGGAGTTACAATTACATGGGCAAGAGAATGAGTACATTTCTTATCAAGCATTGTAGCCTCCTCCTTTGTTTTCCTTCCCATCGCTTCCCTTCCTCCCCCACTCCCCCCCCCCCCCCCCCCGCCCTTTCCTCCCCCCCAATCCTCCCCCACCCCCATCACCAAAGTTGTAAAGGATTCCCTCTCTCAATACTGTCGGACTGAAGGGACAGAACCACTATGAAGAATACTAGTGTCTTTAACCAGAGGCTACTTTCACTACCATCAAACTGTTTGGAATACAGCTGAGACATATGAAACTGGACAAAAAGGCCCCTGTCTAGTCAAAATGAGTATTCTAATCTCACCTATTAAAATCTGTACACTGCTGGCTATTTTGTTGCTCATTTATTTAACTCCTTAGAATGTCTCTGATTCAGTCTCTTTATGTAACCTATGTCCTCTCACTTAGGAAAAATCTGATATTTGATTTCCAGAACATTGAAGATTAGAAATTACAACAACTCTGGGATGGGAGATAGTTTTGGATTTGATGGATAGCTTGGTGAAGAGCTGTGGGTCCTGAAGTATTTTCATGTTAAATAGTATTTAAAGACCATTCTTACCAATATAATTTATTAGGGCTCAATGTTTTTAAAAATAGTTTAAATAGAAACCAATTTAGGGGCTGGGAAGGTGGCTCAGTGGTTGAGTGCTTGTCTCACATGCATGAGGCCCTGGGTTCATTTCTCAGCACCACATAAACAGCAAAAGCCAGAAGTGGCGCTCTGGCTCAAGTGGTAGAGCACTAGCCTTGAGCTGAAGAGCTGAGGGGCAGGACTCAAGCCCAGAATTCAAGCCCCATGACCCACCAAAGAAAAAAAAAGTAAAGGAAGGAAGGAATCAGAATACCCAGAAAACTTTTATAGCCTAATTCTTAGCTCCCTAATCACTTTAATAGTAGTTTTGGAGATTTCTTGAAGTATCATTGATATTCAAGACAGTTTAAAAACAGGGCTGTGTGAGCACCTTATATCACAGTAAGCTTAAAGTCTGTTAATCATATGCTAGAAAACAAGGGAATGTACCACATGCTTTACAGAACTTGTATTAGGATTGTTAAGATAATTTCATTTAAAAATGTATTTCTGTTAATTAGCAACTTACACATGTGAAATACCTTATTCTCTAATGGCCCAGGTGTCACTATTCACCATTGTGCGGTAGAGACATGTAAATCACTCCTCCACACCAGAAACTCTTAATTATGCCCAGTATTTGGTGTGTGCCTCCGGAAGGTCACCATATCAACAATAATTAGGGGAGATAGCATGTGAACATGACTGGGTGAGAAATAGTATATGTATTCCTTTCCATGATTGCCTTTTTGTTTGAATCATTAACATTTGGCAGGTTTGTTACTGAGTCTGTTGTTCTGATTTAAAACTTGCTGTAATATTGACTATGTTCTTATCTTGATTTTTTTTTTTGTCATGACTTGGATTTTCTTCCTGAGTTTCTGATTTCAATGGTCTTCAAAAACAAAAAACCCCTGCTCTTTTCCATTGGCTTGTATTTCTTTCTGAGGTGTTTCTTACTCTCCTTGTTTGTTATATTTCTACCTTGGCCTATTATATTTTCTTTGACCCATTCATTAGCTTTTTCTGAAGTTCTTCTGCTCCGCCTAATCAATACACTTCCTTCTTGCTTCAGGATCACCTGTTACTGTGTTTTCTGTCTGCTTTGATACTACCTGAAAAGGAATTCTGTGCTTTGGTTAATGCTCTGTTGTCTAAATTTGCAGTGTTTCAGCTCATTACACTGACTTTAATTTTGATGTATTTGTATTTTATCCAGTTCAAGTCATGTTTCGTTCCTCTATCAATTTAATTACTTTCTGCCTGGGCAACATCGTGTGTTTATACAATTACCTCTAAAGCAACAAAAGGTTTCTATTTAAATTACCGCCCAGAGCATCAGTGATGCAGCCTAAAAGATACCGAGAACACTGCTGATTGATGTCTTACCTTTGTGTAAGTAAGGAAATCTAGAATATTGAGGAGTTTTCTTTATAGAGCTATTCAAGCCTGGTTTATGGCTGTGGAGTCAGTAACACAGGAAATGAGTTAGAGGCTAAGAGGTTACTGTTGCAGATCTATAAGAAATGCACACACATATGTCACTTGTGCAATCTCTTGTGCAAGTTCTATCCTTAAAATAGGAAAAAAAAAAAAAAAAGAGGTAAGTTTCTTAGGTGTTTTACACTTAACTTGATGACCCAAACTCAAGCTCTTATCTTTTTGGTGCTTGTGGATATTAAAGTCCTGAGGTCAGATTTTGTTCTCGCTAATGATTTTGCTGTTTGGTTTAACAAGACAACAACATTGATTGAATTTCTGTTGTATGCGCTGCACTCTAGCAACTGAACTTAAAACAAATAACATAGGAAACATGGTGCCTGCAACTATTTTCCAAGACTTCCAATAGAGGGGCAAAAGGAAGCATATGTGAAGTCGCTTTGAAAATAGAAACAGTGAAAAATGCCGGATAACTGCAGAATTGAGTATTTGTAGGGTTTTAAATTGTAAGTCTCCTCTGGGCACAAAACAATTGCAATAACTCTTAGAAATGTTTAAGAGACAAGCTGATGGGTGTAGCTTAATTCATAGTATAAAGTATATCCATTGGCTAATGCACAAGATTGGCAAAATGTTTTGTTTAGTTCTATTTTACAGAACCTAATACACACAAACAGGAACTTGGTCTTTGTCCTAGTCTCTTTGTATCACTCTATATTTCCTTCCAAAAGCAATTGTAAAAATAAATAAATAAATAAATAAAGCAATTGTATCCTAAACAAAACCATAACTGCTATTGCCAAAGGGAAGAAGAGAAGACTTTTTCTTTTCTTTTCTTGGTCAGTTGGTTTGGGTAATTGTCCTTTCTCTAAAACTAAATAATATTTCTAGGCCTCAGTTTTCTCATCTGTATAACAATACAAGTAAAATATGAAAAACAGACCAAACAGCATTCTAAAAATTTGGCTTGTATATATTGCCTAACTGGTTAGACCTCTCTAAGTGTAAGGTATTTCTTTTTTACTTCATATTTTCAGTGTTCCACCAACAAATAAACCTGAGTGTCTGGCCTCTTCACATCTAAGAATTTTATGACCTAGATCCATTCATCTACTGAGGGACATCTGGGTTGGTTCCATATCTTAGCTATGGTAAATAATGCTGCAATAAACATAGTTGTGCTGGTAGCTTTAGTATGGTCTTGTTTGTGATCATTCTGGTAAATGCCCAAAAGTGGGATTCCTGGGTCATGGTATAACCCCTGTTTTCACTGTATTTGATGTTGATATAATTTGTGGAGGGGAAGGGAAAAAACAAATTGTTTAAATAGGGATATAGGTGGACCCATTGCAACAATGATATGTACAAGACGTTATGTGTGTGTGGGGGGGAGGGGGGGATGGAATGGGAAGGGGAAACAAAGGAGGAGGCAACAATGCTTGATAAGAAACATACTCATTTCCTTGCTCATGTAATTGTAACCCCTCTGTAAAGTATTTTCACAATAAAAAAACGTATTAATAAAAAGTAAGAATTTTATCACCAACTCTGTAAATAGACTTGTTCTTGTTTGAAAGTGATCTTCTGCAGCTAAGTTATATGACAACAGGCTTGCAAATTCTATGGTGGCTACTCTGTAGTTCTCCAAACATGGAGTCAGTTAATCTCTAGCTTTTGGTCCAACCTACTCCTTTCCCTAAATTCATCTAGAAGATTCCAACTCATGTGAGTCTCAAAACACCAATCTAGTTAAAGAATCTGACCTTGACTTTGTGTACAATTTGACAAAAGTCTCCTTATCCACTTTCCCAAATCCATAACTGCTTCTCTCATTGTTCTCTTAATTCACTCCCTTTGTGTATTTAGATGCCTGTCCACTCCTAAACTTATATAGCTGCCTAGCTCTTTCTAGGCTCTACTCCTAGACTGAATTCTGCCTCTATGTTCATCTGCATTCCTGCTATATACACCCCTAGGCTACATATGAATTGTGCTAACCTGGCCCAAGAGCCGTGCATGTCTTTCAGTTCAGATTTTTATATTCCAATCTTGTTCCTCTTTCCTTAGCCTATGCCCATCTGTCGTATCCCTATTTTGAGTACAAGCATATTGCTATACCTCGCCTCTATGATTAAGAATGGTACATTCTCCCTGGACTGGCAGCTGAGTGTTCACACCACCTGCCCACCCATGCAAAACATGCATAGATAAAAGCCACCTTCCATTCTAGATCTGATCTGCAATCCTCCACAACTTCACTCCCTGATATAACACAGACTTTATGTGAGGAACAAGACATTTTGGTGTTCAAAATCTGACATTTTTGATACAGCTTTTATGTTGGAGGTCTTGCTCATGACAATTCCTTTTAGAAGCAAATGTTTCTGTATGAAACCCTATCAGAAAGGATCTGGTATGAACTTACCTTACTCGAATTATGTTTGATATGGAGTAACATTGGAACCAATATTGAGGGCTGTAGAATTTTTATGAAATATCAAGTCCTCTGTTGTAACAAAGTACTTCCATAAAAACATATGATACGTGATTTTCTTGTTCCTCCAATAGTCTAATTGATTGTTCATTGGGCTCACTCAGCCAAAAGTAGAGAGAAACTTTGTACAGACATCATTAGTTTTTCTCCATTTAGAGATTAATCATGAAGAGCTCTGGCTCTTTAATTCTGTAATTTGTATATTTAATGGGCTGCTGCAGAATCTATGACAGTAATTAGCATAGCCTGAAAACTCATTAATACGCAACAACATGATTAATGCAGCATTAATGCAAACATGACTGAAGTTATTTGGGTTATGTAGTAAGAAGATTAAAGCTAAAATGTCCTGTTTGTTTTACCAGTGGTGAGGATAATAGGGTAGCAAAAATAATAATAAAATAAAAACAGATATCCAATTGGTTACTTAAAAATGAAAGTTTAAATCAAGATGATTGCCTTCTTTCTTTGGCTTTGCAGTAGGGCATATGCATGATATTCTCTACTTTGGTATTTGCTAATTTATTTCTGTTTATCATTACTAAAGGTAAGTTCACATGTAACCTTTTAGTTTAACCTAGTTAACCTTGCAACTTTTATCAGAGTATTATTAGTATTGCAATGAACATGTGTTGAAATTATACTAACTGGACCATGCATTACACGTTTCTGTTTTGAAACAAATGTAAATTATTATATAGACTAGATGCTTGAAGGATGTCTTATATGTTATACTATCAGCTCAATATATTCACTACCTAAATAAGTATTCACGTATTTTATAAGATAGTATCACCAAACTCATGCATTTCAATACATCTGCCCAGAAGTAAATGTAGAATTAAGAAATGTCTGATAACATTTTTGCAGCTAGAAGTATAAAAGTTGTGCTTGTTATTCTTGTCCTGAAGTCATATAAATTCTTTTTGCTCTTACTATAATGCTTTATTAGTTATCTCCACCTTAAATGACATATTTCTCATTCTTATAGTTGTGCCTAATCACATGTGAAACAAAATATCCATTTTCAGCCTGGAAAGACAAAAAGATGACTACATCAGCTTTCTTGTGCTTGTTTTATTTAAATCTATGTTGGGAGAATGCTTATTTTTTAATAAACATATCAAGTATACACATACTATGTACCTGGCTCTTAACTAAGCATTGAGGAACAAAAATAGTATGAAATAATACTGTATTTGCTATTGGAAATAGCCCTTCTGAAAAGGATGAAACACCTTCAAATTAAGGTACTTCAGTAGGCAGGAATAAAACTCGAGCAGAGCAAAGCACAGCACCGGTACCTGCTACCAATAGATGGCACTGTTTCTGGTTTAACCTGGCTGTAATGAGACAAGCCTTGTTCATGTAGTGAAATGGCATCATTGCTTAATTTTATTTACATTGCCTGTGATATCCTCTAGGATCCTGCACATAGACTTTTTTTTAACTTAATACCTGCATATAGACCTTTCTATTTAATTCCAACACTTCTTCCAACCAAATCTGGGAATACATCCGTTGTGGTAGCACTTTAAAGCCACATGTTTAAAATTCCTACTGCTTTGAGAAACTTCTCTTTGCATGTAATCTATACAGTATTATGGATTTATAATTCTACTCCTTCCCCACAACTGGCTTTTGGCTTATTTTAAAAGAGAGTAACTAGAAATAGAGAGAAAATGCATTATAAATTAAAATCATATGCTTCTAAAATTTTATTTCGCTTTTATGGTTTTTAGGGTACTAGGGAATTATTTCATCAGTTTATTACGAAATTGAATGCATGATTTCTTAGTAATTGCTGAAGTATTTAGTGTTGAAGTTTAGAGAGCTTCCTTTTATGTACAAACTTTCTTTGAATAGTTCCTGTAAGTTCTGTATCCTAACAAATGAAGTGAGACAGGATGTATTTCCTACACAGTATCTCACTCCATCCTATATTTCTGTATAATTATGGCGTTAAATAGGTAACTTAAATGTAGCTGAATGCATGAACTGGGGCACTCATTCCATTCTACTACAGGACAGAAACTTGACCAATAACCAGGAGGTTATATCAGCAAAGTTTGGGGATCAGGCATTGCTTTGGGTCTGGATCCAGGGAAAACAGAAAGAAACATGGGAATAAAAACTAAGGAACTGACATTATCTCTAAACTCAATGCCTTGGAGATGCTGGGGAAATTTCCCTATCTTTTCCAGATCAGTTACCTATAGGAAATACTCAATCTACTCTTCCTGAATAAGGTAAAATCTTACTTAAGAGTAAGACTTTACATAAGAAAAGAGTCTAGGCTCATGAAGAATTGAACTGTATTCTACTTTAAGGCAAGAATGCTAAGGCTTCCCCCCCCCCTTTTTGTTGCTCTGAGCCTCCAGTAAAATAGCATGTTTTTGCTTTGGTAAAATAAGTCTAGAGAAGACTTGGGTCGAGGCTCTCTTGATTCTTGGAGGTATGCGTGCATTTAAAGAATATATTTAGAAGCTTTATGTTTTCTCTTAAGTATAAATATTGGAAACTTATAGTTACAATATAGCATTTTTATGTTTATACCACCTACGGATCTCTGGAAATAAGTTTGAAGGATGAATTAGTTAATGGTTGCATAGGCCCAGTGGTTCAAAGTATTTTTCACATATTAATTCATGTAATTAACACATTTTGGGAGGACTGCTCTCAAAAGACTTATGAAGGAAGAAATTGTCATTATTCCACTTATAAGGGAGAAAATTAGGTACAGAAAAGTTAAATGACTTGCTCTAAATCACACATTAATTAAGTACAAGAGCGAATATCTGAGCTGAGGAAATTGAGCTCTTGCATTTGCTTTTTTGTTTTTGTTTCACCATGAAGCCAAGCATCACCAAACTCCTTTTCTAAAGATCTATTTTAACTTTCATGGAAGAACTGCCCTAACATAGTAGCATAAGGCTTTGGGGGCGTTATTTGTGATTTTAATGCTCTAGGTTAAGGTGCTTCCCGTTCAGCAAAGAGCGAGATATGGCTGACTCCCCCAAGAGTATGATAGTAGTATGTATTACATCCTGATGATTCTGACCAGCAGATTCCAGAGTGAGGAATGAAGAGCTGCCCATAAAGTAATGAATCTCTTATTTCAGCCACTGGGTGAGGAATGAGTAGTTAAACCAACGCTCTCTACTCAAACTTCCACTTTTGTAAATTTAGATTGGCCCAGGGCTAGCTTAAGGAAATAATGGGAAAATAAACCAAAGAATACATCCCAAGAAGTAGATAACGAGATCAGGAAGTACTGAGGGAAGCAGTTTTGGTAACACATCCAGTATACCAGGGACTTCTCCTGTCTTGAGATAGCATTACTGTAGAAGACAAGACATTCAAAACTCCCATGTTTTTACTGAGACAAGAAAAACAACCCTACAACCAGGGTGTGGCTGTCACCATTCATACTCCAAGCAAGACAGGTGAATCTGTCTCCTGCCACAGTCTTAACTGGGATCTAGGGTTCCCATAACATCCTAATCTTTTTTGTGATTCTTCCTCCTGTGAAAGGCTCATTATATCTTAAGTGGTTTGACAGGCGATGCAACCAATTATATTAAATAAAACCATACAATGTTCATAAACGTATTTGCTCACACAAAGACACGAGTCTCTCAGTTTCAAAAACAAATTTTCGGTTTTTCTTTTTGTTTTATTTTACCGAACTGAATTTTTTTGTGTGCCATGTTCATTAAATTATCAAGGACGAATACCAAATGCAAGTGTTTATATTGCTAACATGCAGAGCTAATGTCCTCACTTTCCATAGGAAAGGGACCTAAAGTAGAAGTAACTTGCAGCAAGCATTTACTCAGTATGAGTCATGTCCAAGACTAAAAGTGATAATAAATGACATGAACCACTAAAACCTGTTGTGGAATTTTTTTACACTTTCATTTATTCAAACCTATTACAGTTTGAACACTTTTCAAAATATAGCTTTGAAATAAATTTTGCAATATAGCTGTGGCACTTTTACAATTTATTTTCCTTAGTTTAGAAAAGGAAGGCATATCACTAAACTATCTCTTTTTTTTTCTCTAATGTCCTCCAAAATGCCAAACTTAAGCAACTTTAAGCAAACTCTAGTTACCCAATATCTGTAGAGGACAAACAGAGGCAAGGTATGAGCAGCCAGTAGGATTCTCTGACTTTTCTCTCTGACAAGCCAGGTCACATGGGGTTGAGTGGAATGGCCAAACCTTGGTCATTTCACCTCCATTGAAGCAGAGGTGCATTTCTACTCTTTCCATCCTCTATCTACATAAAAGAAAGCATGATTGAATTATTCCAAAACACTCAACATCAAATGCAGGATCAAGGTGGGATCAGTAGAAAACCCTTACTACCTGCTGAGGTTGCATTTGTTTGTCCAGATGTTGGAATTTGTGCCAGCTCCTTCATTTTGCATTTCCTTACTCTAAAAGGCAGGGCGCTCCCATGTGTGAATGCTCTGAGGTGACCATAATATTGTTTCAGGATATATTGTGGGAGTCAAAAGTCCACATCTAGACATTTTCTTTGTGAGCTAACACACAATATCTGAATGTTGTTTGCAGTCTAAAACTTTAGTTTTCATATTGGTCTATTACTTGAGATAAATCATATTGCTCCTAGACAGGACTTTGGGGTTGATTTCTTTAAGACTGTCTCATTGTACATGTTCTACCTCTAGATTTCCAGAAAAGCTACTGAAATCATTTCCGAGGTTTAAGTCAAAAATCACTCAGCAATTGTACTAAAGCTACAGGCTAGCAAAATTTGAGTGCTTTGTCCCCACAAATTGTTATGAAGTAAAATATAGGCTATTTTAGTCCATTTGGTCCATTTAATATATTTAAACAATTTTTGAACTCTCATTTATTTCACAGGAATCAATATAAATTGAATTCCATAAACATATGTTTATATATACTATGCAAGATACAAATGACATTTGATATATAATACATGGTATATACAAGGTAAATATATATGCACATGCATGTATATATGTATATACCTAGATTTTCTTTAAGATATAAAATATTGAGTGATATTGGTGTGTTTATTGATTAATTAGAAAACATTCCTCTTTATAGGAGCAAAGAGTAAAAGTTCTTATTTAAAAGTTCTATCTTATTTAAAGACATCTTCATAATTTAATTTTTTTTTTACCTAAGCTTAAACAATCTATTTGCTAGTCACTGGTTAAAAATGGAAGTCATTTTACAACACAAAAGGGTAAAACATATTTCTGGAAACCAAAATGCATACTGAATATTCTGCTTTTGCTCCATGAGATATTCTTGTACAGATCAAAATTCAAAGCTCAGTTAGATTATGGCAAAATTAAATAGCATTCAGCTCATATTTTAGATCATCATGACTTATGTCTAAGACACAAGAGTTTCCAAAAATAAGTTCAGAATGCTGTGTATGCCATAGAAGTATGTATAAGGGTTTAAGATGGTTGAAATCAAATATACAATATGTATACAAGGGAGGAGGAAAGTATACATATACTAGATATTAATAGAATCATCCTGGTTAAAATAACATCTTTAAAATAAAATACTGAAGTATTTCTGTGAAATCTTTGTATTAATGATTCCATGAATGTCTTGATATTCAAAAGCAGTCCAGATGAGTAATCTGAAGAGACACAAATACATGATATCTGTGTTTATATAGCTAGACCTTGATTGATACATAATGTAGATATAAGAAATATTATGTGTTACTCCATTATAAATATGTAAGTAGATATCTAGCTACATAGGTAAGTATAGAAAATTTTATATGCAATTTCATGCACAGATGGGCCTATAAGTTTTATATTTGTAGTTCAGTTAAAAGCTTCCCTAAAGAAGAAACCATCTGAGCTGGGTTTTTTTTTTTTAATGCCAGTTTGTAGCACTTGAGAGTTTGAGTTGCTCTTGATGATTGTGTTTGTATTTGGCGGTTCTCTATCAGGATTTCCATTTCTTTATGGTTTATCACATAGCCTAAAATATATCTGCATCTGAAAACATCCTCTGACTGGGCCTTCAGTCTCTTTTAGCTTATATTTTTCTAAACATTCGAAATGCATTGCAGTTATGTTTAGCTCTGACTACCTTTCCCAGAATAGCAACATATGAAACATATGCTCAGAGAAAGAATGAAAGTGTGTGGAAAATGGACAGAAAATATAGTGACCCAAGACAAAAATAATGGTTGGACGAAATAGTAGTGAACATGGAACCTAATAGTTTGAAAATTATATCAATTCTCAGTAAGTCAGAAACAATAAATAATGATTATCACCTTCACCATTATTTCATATTTTTCTGGAGGATGCAGTCCATGTGATGAGGGAGAAATATGAAGTATGCTTGTTAATAGGAGCCAACAAGTATATTTAGAAATGTATATATTTCTAGGAAAAAAGTTAGCGATTGTTATTATAAGCATATGCACGAAATACATATTTTGGTGACTCATCCACAACATGAAATATCTGATATTACTTGATGTGCAGGTTCTATTTAGCCCATAAAAGATTACTTTGATATTCATGCAAAAAATGAATGAGTGGAATTTTAAAAAACAGAAAAAGAACAGTGTTGGGAGAAGAACAAATAGATATCCAAAATATTATGAAATAATAATAGCACTCTACTGCCACAAGAATAAACCAATGAAACAAAACTGAAGGCACAAAGATGGGTCATGAAAATATATTTTATTATTCTGAGGGTGGTATTCCAATCGTTAAATATTTATTCAGCAAATATTTTGGGCCATCTTTTATGTTCAAGATCTTGGAAATACTGAAGTAAATAAAACAAAGTTCTCTTTTAATGCCTTCCTTAGTAAATTTTAAATAACTATGGAATAAGCTAGAATATGGTGCTATCTCATACTATATGTCAAATAAATTATATGGTGCTATCTCATACTATATGTCAAATAAATTACAAATGGAATACAGGGTTAAATGACTGCTCCACATAACGGACCATGAAATAATGCCCATAACATGAAAAGAGTATTGCAAATCAAGGATGAAGACAAAAATCCTAACATTAAAGATATGACAAAAAGTATCCAAAGGCAAAACTATAATGTAGAAGTTCCAATTCAGTGTCACTCTAGAATCACAAGTTAAAAACTAGCTGGTTTCTCCCAGAAATGTCAGGTGAGTTCTTTGCCTAACAGTGGAAGTATTTAGCCTAACAACTGTTGCTAATGTATTAAGTTGCAAATGTATGGGACAGAAGTAAAACAATTCAAGATAAGCTCAGAAATGAAAAGGCAATTAGATAAAAGCTTCATGTTACTAATTTATAAATTTGCATACAAGTACAGATTTTGGAGCTCGCTCAGTTCAGTGCTTCTTTACTGAGAAACCTAAGACCCATTCTCTCCAGGAAATAAAAGCCATACTTCCATGTTTTGAGCCATATCTAGTGCATATGATTTTCTGTGTCTTTATCATCTGACATTATAAAGCACGATCAGCCTTTGTAATGTAATATTAACACTTACAATTTCATCATTTTTAATTGTTCCAAGATAGAATTAGAGGATTATTTTAAAACATGAAAGAGAACATTCTTAGTTTTACCAAATTTAAAATTAAATGTTTGTCTGCATTCAAACTCTTTGTTCAGAATTCTCTTTAGTTTTTCCTTCACTTTTTAATCTGAATTTCTGCTTCTAATGATACTTTTGAATGCTGATCCAATATTTTTACAGTTGGTTTGGGATCAGGAGCTGAAAAACAATATAATTTTTAAAATAAATGCATAATGTATATTTAAATAAATAATCAAGTTTCAGGGTTCTAATAGAGTGAGGGCCTTTTGTAATAGGTTAGACTATTTCTCAATTGTTATCTTGCAAGTATAATCAATGAAGATTTTGTTATTCATGTATTTATAGGGTTGGTTAGCCATAAATATTTTATGAATGGAGACATTTCTAGCACCACCTAATGGCAGTCATGTAAAAAGAAAAGGCTTTTTCTATTTTAGAAACTCATCTCCATAGTTCAAATTAAGCTATATAAGAAGAGTCACTTCTGTAGGAAACTGGACTTTTGCATTCCCAGATGCACCAAATAGAAAGCTGGAAATCCATCTGAAGTCATAGAATTGAGTGGGAATGTAGCACAGAGACAATCAACAATGAAGCCAAGTGCTGTCTATTGTCTTTCTGGCTTCAACAACAAGAAAATATCTATGCAATAGATTATATTAACTTTACATGAAATTTTCTTTTTAATCTCAGGAGTGTATGTACTGACAATAAGTTAATTTCCTGAAAAAAATCTCAGATTGATTATTGTATTGATGAATTTTATTTGCATTTTTCTATCGTTAGTCATAAACATTTGACAAATTTATTCCATTATCCTAATAAAGCATCTTTTCACTCCCATAGCTGTTTTTTTTTTAAGAATGGAGCCCTATCTTCTTGAGCATAGTATTGGAATTTTCTGATGAATATGACTCAAGGGACAGGTTTAGTGATGAGTAAACTCTTAATTCAGGCTGTATCTATTTATTTTGTATTTCCGAATGAGATTGAAAAGTGTGTTGGCTGTCATATCCTTAGCATTAAAATCACTGGGATAGATTAATGTTCCTTAAAGCCATGTTAGTGGTGACTCAGAATTCTGATTCATTTTCTCTTCCTCACAAGGTTTTGGGTTGATGCTCTCCCTCTTCCATAGGGAGCAATAGATCTAGGAAATTACAGAAGCAGGTACAGCTAGACTGCAACTGGCAAGAAAACTAGGAGAGGAAATTTTGGGGTAGTGTCTTCTTTTTTGGCTAATCTCATTCTTTCTGTGGTCATTAATCCACATCTATTACTCAGTGCCCACAGTGTTCTTAGCATCGTGGTCCACCCACTGAAGTGCAATTCTCTCTCCACAATCCAGATCCATCACCACAGCCACTCTGAACTCACCCTGAATACTATTTTACTCTCATCAGAACAACATTAGTTGCTGTTGTGTACTGTTGTATCTATAGCCTCCATTTTTGTCTTGTACTCATTTACATATTTCATACTCATTTAGATACATCTTCTACAATAGACTATATATGTGTACATATGACATACTTCTTCTACTATAAGACAAGTTTCCTAAGAGTGTGATGAAAAGGAGTATATTTTGTTCAAATAGAAGCAGGATAATGTCGTTTGTTCCATTTACTGTCTAGTGTCTGAATTTCTCAATTTAATCTTGTAATGTGGTTCATATGTTCTTCCATTTCCAAAAATGTTGATTAATATTTATTGTTGGCTCTTAACCTCATATGAAATTTGGTTTATTTTTCCCCAGCTGTGGATCAAAATCTATTCATGAAGAGTTGACTCAGTACTAGTATCCAACTTTTACCACTTATCCTAATTTGAAAAAGAAAATCTTGTGATATACACCCATATGAAGTATACATTTAGAAGATAGACACATACTTTTAAGCAAGAGAGACTTAATATTTAACTAAATTTTTTAACATAAAGCTATCAGTTAGGCTGGGAATGTGCTTAGTGGTTGAGTGCTTGCCTAGCATGTATGAAGCCCTGGGTTCGATTCCTCAGTACCACATACATAGAAAAGGCCAGACAAGGTACAGTGGCTCAAGTGGCAGAGCTTTAGCCTTGAGCAAAAAAAGCTCAGGGACAGTGCCCAGGCCCTGAGTTCAAGCCCCAGGACTGGCCAAAAAAAAAAAAAATCCATATCAATTAATTGGGTAAATAATAGATGAGAATTTAGCAAAATATAAAAATACTATTATGGTTAATCAGTGAAATTACTTATTAATCTCCTTGTTTATATATTTATTCTAGTTATGTATCATGTTATAAAAATAATTTTGCAAATATTTCTGTCACTTACTTGTTATGCTACTCTTTTTCAATGCTTCTTATTGGAGAAAAGCTGTTAATTGCAATACATTCCAATTTATTAACTTCATTTATATTATACCTTTGCCTTTACTGTTAAAATAAACAACAGCAACAACATCAACAAAACAAAACCGCTGATTTGGATAAGAATGGTTCCTGATTGTAATCCTAGCAACTTGGGGAGGCTGAGTTTGGGAGGTTTAGGGATTAAGGCCAGCCTGGATAGGAAAATTTGAGGGACCCTCCACCTCCACTTTCTCAGTACAGAACTGGATATGGTAGTGCACACCTATAATTATAGCTATGAAGAAGTCCAGCATAGGCAGATCACACCATGCACAAGTAGGGCCAATGGAGTAGCTCAGTGGTCAGAGTGCCTGTATAACAGTCAAACAAACCTACAACCAAATCCTACTGTTGAAGGTATATGTCAATGGTATAGTACTTCCCTAGCATACAAGGGCCTAGGCTCAAGTCCCAGAAATGTACTTTTTTACTAAAAATCTTTATTATCTTTAAGTAGTTTTATAAAGGCGTTGCTACTTAGATCTTGATCCAGGTTACCCATTCAAATTCTCACCAAGTCTTCCCAACCCACTCCTTTCCTCCCTCATATTTCTTAATTTTATAGGATGTATATTGAATTCCTTACTGTATTGTAAGCCCCCTTTGTCTCTTCATTCATCTACCCAGTTCCCTTTGGGTCTACTATACCCCTTTCAAGGACCCATTACCAACTACTTATTTTGTTGAACTTAAACTTTGCCTTTCTAAGGAATAAAATTTTAAAGTTCCAAACACATTTACAGGGAAGTTAAGCAATTCCCTGTGAGACTTGGATTTTCTGATTTTTGAACGGTTAGGCCTTGGATGTATGTCTATTCATTTATCTGTGCATCACCCTAGTCTAGAGTAGTGGCAGTATGAGCAGTGGGACTTAAGTATTTCTTCAATGAATAAATAAATAGAGATGCAATGTGGTGTATTATTTCTCTAAACACTGTAGGCAAAACACTAAACCTTAGAACAGTCATTGTGTCTTGTTTTTTTTTTTTTTAACTTGAAATATATATTTTATTATGTAAGAAATGTGTGGATTTTTTTCTCCTTGCTATTCATTTTAGGCACTGCTGGTGCTTAACATAAACAGTTAAAGCCAAAGACATTGGCATTGGGTGTCTGTGGTTCACTGGAGTTCTGAATCATAGGCCCCCAGATGAAAACACAGGAAACAGAAGGTAGTCAGGGAGGTTAAGCTCCACCCACAGTTGGTTATGCTCCACCCAGCTGTCTTCAGTCTTCTGCTCTCCAAGGTCCTGCCCATCTGTCATCCTTCCCTAACCCACACAAGTCACAAGACTGAGCCAAAGTCAGAGAATGGAATATTTAAGGTTTGAATAACTTTAAAACATTGTAAATTTGACTAGTTTTCCTCATGGTAAAGCGATAACATTTTCTTAAAGTGCTTTACACATTTATCAAAAATAAATTACATTTATAGTTAAAGACATTCAATTGTGAATTTTGGTACCTTTACATAAGTACCTACATGTTGCTGTTTTAGGATTTATAATTAGGATTAATAATTATTTAGGATTACAATGTTAGAATTTATCTGTAATTCATCAATAATTAGCCAGTTGTCAAGAGCATATTTTGATAACTATGAATTTTTAATTTCCTTATAGAACTCATATGCAAAAGAAAATCATTTGTTATTTATCTTGATTATGTGAAGGGAAACAAAGCAAAACAAACAAAAAGACAAGTGTAAATGATTTGAAAAAAATGGAGGGAAATCTACCGGACAATATTAAATCAAATTTCTTTCTCCTGCACTGTCTTCTTTTCTCACAAGAAACTTTCATTGATCTGTGTAATGTTTTATATATTAACTGAGCCATTTGTTGACTAAGGCTTGGAAATTAAATGTGGTGTTTATGGAAATGTTTGCCTTTTTATATTCCTTGACTGGCATATAAATAGTAAAATAATTCCCGATTTGGATGAATACTCCTTTCTTACTCTGACTCATTATCTTTTGATAGGTTTTCCTGGAGTTAAATGTAGGCAATTGCATCGCTAACTGTCTTCATTCTAACTAGGAGCATTTTATTCCCATTCTCTGTCTTTTTTTTTTTTTTTTTTTTTTTGGCAGTCATGGGGCTTGAACTCTGGGCCTGGGCGCTGTCCCTCAGCTCTTCAGCTCAAGGCCAGCACTCTACTACTTGAACCACAGCGACACTTCCGGGTTTGTAGTGGTTATAAGTGTCTCAGGGACTTTCCTGCCCGGGCTGGCTTTGAACCACGATCTTCAGATCTCAGCCTCCTGAGTAGCTAGGATTACAGGCGTGAGCCAACAACACCCGGCTTCTCCGCCAAATTTTTAACATCTTCCTTTTTCTTACCTATAATATGAATTTCATATCAATGTCTCTGTCAGTGCACACGTTAGAGGAAATGAGAGCAAACTCCCTGAGTTTGGGAGTTTAGTGAGTTGAGGCAGAGCACTACCTATGCAGAGAAAGAGGAGAGGGGAAAATTCAGTATACAATCTATCAGCAAGAGCATCACATCCAAGCAGGCCATGAGTACAGCAATCAATCTGAGGTAATCAGAGATCAAAAGGATGAGAATAAATGTATGGAAAGAGCCAAAAGCTTTTAACACTTAGAAGATGGAGAAGTAGAAACTAAGAAGGGCAAGAAAAATTTAGTTTTAAGCCAAATTGTATGTCACATATGTAATTTATGATGTATGTTAGAGTTTCTTTATTGTATTTTAATGCATTAGAACTTAGGTCACTGACCTGCTGATCATACTTCTCTCACCAGGCATTAAGGCCAGCTTCCGAACAAGGGCATCTGATGGGCTGATTGTCTTTGCTGCATCACCTGGCAACCAGGAAGAGTATTTTGCACTGCAGTTGAAGAATGGCCGTCCCTATTTTCTCTTTGATCCTCAGGTACATTATTAATCAGGATAGTTGTGACTTTTTAGGGCATATTAGTTGCCAGATACTGAGGTGTTTGTTTTCATGGCAGATCATCAGAAAGCCATAAGGTAGTAAGTATAAATGCATTTCTTATCCCATTTGACTAATGAACATTTCCAAATTGAGGTGGCTTTCTGACAGCTAAAATAGCAGAGCTAAATTTCAAACATGTAGTCTACGCATCTATGTATTATAGATGCTACTTTATAACAATGATTAGAAAATTTAGCTAAATTTGGTCAGCTCTATTTTTACTGTTTTGAGAGAAAAAGAATTTTCTTTGTTTCCCTTCCTCCTTTTCTTCTTCTCTATGTCCTGGTGTTTCTCCATCTCTCCCTTCATTCTTTCCTTTCTTCTTTTTTTCTTTCCTTCCTTCTTTCTTCTGCCCATCGCTCCTTCCTTCTTTTTTCCTCCCTCCCTTTCTTATTTCACCACCAATAGAATTTAAATGACCCAACTAGTGCTATTATGCTGCAGATTTCAGATTCCAGTAATTTGAAGTAAAATGTAACTGGAAAGTATACAGAAAAGAAGTAATCTAAAAATATTCATGAATGTTATTAAAGAGAAAGTTTGAGATGTTATTAATACCAGAACATAAAATATGGGTAATTTTTTCCTTCTAAGTTGTCAATCTTTGAAATGTTGCACTTAACAGAGACACAAAATAATGAGGAAAAGTTGGTCAAGATGAGCATACTGCGGACAGGACAAGGAAAATACTAATGGTGGATGAGAGAAGCTGCTGGAATAGTTTCCAGGAAGAGCAAATATCTAATGAGAAGTGTTAGATTTAGAGATCAATTTTCAATATATTGAGTTCAATATACTATGGATAGAGATTAGGATCAAAGGGAAAAGTCCTAAGTTGAACAAGAGAGTGGAGGTTCAGTCATTTGCCTCATAAGCAAAGACAAGGATTGGAACTTCTCCCATAGCCAATGGGAAGCCACTGAATAATTTTTGAAAAATATTAGTAAGCATTTGATATTTGTCAGTGTATTAGACCTGTGAGTAAATGAGGAATGAGTAAGAATAGGCAAGTTTACTTTCCATTTTCTCAGATTTTGGTACCTTGCATCTTGTGTATGTGTGTGTGTGTGTGTGCGTGTGTGTGTGTATTTATGTATATATATGTATATATATATATATGTAAAATTTGGGGAGGGGAATGGGAATAACAAAATGCTGAAGCAAGATCATAGGATGACCCATTGCAACAATGATACTTTTTGAGGGGTGGGGCAGGTAGGGAAGAGAAGAGATAGAGAAAAACAAGGAGGGGGTAACAATGCCTGAATCATTATCTTACTGATATAACTGTAACTCCTCTGTACAGAATCTTTACAAGAAAATGAAATTTAATAAAAACTGGTGATGGACATCATAGATTATTTATGCTAAATAAATGCTTTATATTACATTCACAAAATTGTCACATCTTTCCTCTCTGTATTCAAGTTTCAACTAGGCTCATCAATTAAGAGCTCTATGTGGGCTGTGAAGGTGTTTCAGTGGTAGAGCGCTTGCCTTGCATGCTCGAGGCCCTGGGTTCGATTCCTCAGCACCACATAAGCAAAATGAAAAAAGCCGGAAGTGGCGCTGTGGCTCAAGTGGTAGAGCGCTAGCCTTGAGCTGCAGAGCTGAGGGACAGTGTCCAGGCCCAGAGTTCAGGCCCCACGACTGGACCCCCCCCCCCCAAAACAAAAAAAGAACTCTATGTAAGGAAAATAACTTCATGTACCCTAGAGACTAAATGGAGGGAAAGTTAGGGCCTGTTGGACCAAGTATGAAGTCAGGTATAAGAGGTATGCTAAGTTCTTCCTTCTTAATAAGATTCAAATTCCAACTCAGAAGACCAGGGGCAGAAGGCTTCTTAGCATCTTGACTAGGATCTGATTACTCCTTGTTTAGTGTATTAAGTTCTACTTGCTTCCTGGAGTTGCAGCTTCCTAAGGGATGCTAATGGGCAGGGTATAAGCAAAGATAAACGGCATTACACGTAAGCAGACTCAACATGCATGCCCACTGAGACAGGAAGAAGATGCAACCATCACACACAGCAAGGCAGATGGTGATGAGGAGGAGGCTACAACACATTAAAATGGATCCAATTATAGAACTGAAAATATTATTTTTCTCAGTTGAAAACTTGAAGGAGATCAATTAGAGAGACATGTTGAGCCTCAGATTGTTAGAGTGGAAGACAGTTGAAAATATCACTCAAAAGTATAACTCTCTATGAAAACTGAAAGATATTACCAAGATAGATACTATTGTATTTAAAATAATAATAATAATAATAACAATAATAGCTGGGTTCTGGTCTATCATCCCAGCTACTCAGGAGGGTGAGATCTTCAAAGCCAGACTGGACTTTGATTCTTGCCTCAAATTAACTACCAAAAAGCTGGAAGTGGAGCTGTAGCTCAAGTGGTATGGCACTAGCCTTGAGCAAAAAAGCTCAGCGACAATATCCAGGCCCAATGTTCAAGCCTCAGGACTGACATATACAAAATAAAATTACAACAAAAATATAAATTCATTATTATCAAAAAATAAGTAATAAAGTATTTAAAAACATACTATATAAAAGTAATGATAGATACTACCAAGCATTTCAAAAGAAAACAAAATTACATGCATAATACAAAGGGTAAGAGAAAATAATTTAAAATATAAATAGGAGAAAATAGATGATTTCAGGAAGAATTCATTATAAATTTATTGGAATAATTTAGCAAGTTCTTATAAAGAGTAAGCAACCACTTGATCTCTATGTGCTAGGCTTTACTATATGTGTGCCACATCTTCGTAAATGTGAATCTCCACCTGCACCCTTCTAAACAATTCTATCATCTTGCAAGTGAAGAATCTGAGCCAGAAGTAAATTAATTTTTTCCAAAGTAATAATTAATCAGACAATCCATCTATAAAGACCTTGAGCAATCCTTCTACACTGCTGTCTAGCACAAAAGAAAGGTAGTTTTACTATTCAAAGATTCAGAGAAAATGCTACGCATGTACTGTATTAGAGAACAATATTTCAACAAGGCATCCAAACAAAAAGTTAAAAATAAGAGAGTCCAAAGTACAGAAAAGAAAAGCAGCGATGAATAATAAACTTAGCAATGTTAAGTTCAACGTAAATATTTAATGACACCATGACTAGAACTTTGTTCTTCTGTGCCAAATAAGAAGCTTGTAAATAGGAGAAAAAAATAAAGGAAGGACAAGAAAAAAATACATCACAGCAAAACAAATCTGCAAATGCAATTGGTGAGCTGAGAGAGGGGGAATAGAAGAGTAGATTAAAAGGTTTAAAATACATCAACTTAATTGATGGAGGTAGTACAAGAAAAGACCATAATGATTGATGCCTTTTCATAAAAATAAATAATCAAAATATTTTAAATCTTGTGGAAAAAAACAAGTTGTTTATAGGTAGGATGAAGTATTTTATAGGACATCCAAATGAGCATAGTGAAAAAAAAGAGATATAATGCAAAATTGTGACAATATGGAGGTAGAGGGAGTCAAAGAAACAGTACAGTTTAGAAGAACGTGGGTTAAAAATATTGGCTTTAGATCACAGAGAAATTAGCCTCTGTTGTGTTCCACATGGACATGAGCCTTTATAATTTGAGCCCAGATGAATGAATTCAGGCCTTGCTGGCAGCTCTGGAAAACCCCAACTGAATCCCACCACTGATGCAGTGGGTAGCTTCTGCCTTGCTTTCCCATCTTCTCTGGTCTCTTAAGTTATAGCCTTGAATTTCCACTCTCTTAGGTTCTATAACAGATCAAAAGAACTGCGATGAAGTCCTCAGAGTCCTTCCCATGATAATTGTTTTTTCTTTGTAATAGCTTAACAAATAAATCTAGATTTTCTATATTAAAAAAAAACTATTGGCTTTGTTTTTCTTCCCTTTCAACCTTTTAAAATCAGGATATTTGAGAAACCAGATGGAAAAAAGATCTCAGCCATATAAACCCTTCTTTATAGAGCTTTAACGTAGATGGCAGAGGTCCTCATTAATGAGCTCATTTCATTCTCCAAGCAATCTCTTGAGTCAGGTATGGTTTTTCATCCCCATCTTAAACCAAGTGGCTTAAATAGTGTGAGACAGTGGTTTAGTGATGGACATGGCCCTGAGTTTGTTTCATCTCTTGCAACTTTGTTAAAAACATATTATCCTTCAGGCAGTAAGGGGCTGAGAACACAGAACTGGGAAAATGGACAAAACATCACCCCTGAAAACAACTGACCATAGGTTATTCAACTCAGATGTTGAGTATTTAATCAGCACAGAGGCACATGGCTACACTAACACACTCTCTGTAAACATGAAGCAAAGTGTATGGAAAATTCAAAGGTGATGCCTGCAGGTCTCAATTATAATGGTCCTCCCTCTGGCCAAGGTCCCATTCCTCTTTTCTGAAGGGTGTAATACTTTTAAAGATAAAGGAGCATAGAGTAAATAAGTCAAACCTCCCTTTGCTCTACTCAGGCATAATGTTGGCATTCTTAGAATGCCTGGCAGGAAACTCTGAGAGACTCATCTCTTCTATCTCCTTTATGATCCCATAGACAGGCTGGTGCAACACTTTGTGACAAAGTGCAGGGAAACATTCACCCTGCTTTGCCCGTCATTTCTGCCTCATTCTCTTTTAAGAATTTCCTCTTATGCCTTTCTCAACTGTGCTGTCCCTGTCCTACATTGCCAAATTCCAAGTGTATAGACATAGCTGGTAGGGGCCAGCCTTTGTTTCAAACAATCTCTCTTGAAAAGTCAAAACAACAACAACAACAAAAAAACTGCATGTGTTTTCAGTTCAGTGACAATTTACTTTTTTGAAAAGCAAGATACTAGTTGAGCAGAATTGCTGTAGGGTGTATTTGGGGAAAATGTAATCAGATACATTAGAGTAAGTACTGATAGGTCAGGATGCAATCTATAAAACTGTGACCTCAAACTAGCAAAGACTGTGTCCTTCTTTACCTCTGAGGAGTTTGTATCTAATGCAAGTTAACTGGGCATATTTGTTCACTGAATAATAAATGCCCCACTTATTTTTAGACAATGGTTGAAACTGAGGGATTAAAAACATTGTTATATACTTCTATTGTTCTTATTTGGAGTAGGAAAATGCTTATAGCTTCTTGTACAAAGAGCTAAACCATTTCTTTTACTGGTCATAAGGCTTGAACTGTGGGCCTGGGCCTGTCCCTAAGCTTTTGTGCTTCAATGCTAGTATTCTACCATTTGAATCACAGCTCTATTCCTGCCTTTTTGTGGTTAATTGGAGATAAGAGTCATATGGACTTTCCTCCCTAGGCAGACTTGGTACTTGGATCCTCCAATCTCAGCCTCTGGAGTAGCTAAGATTACAGGCATGAGCCATTGGTGCCTCACAGAGCTACACTAATTTTAAATAAGTATAGCAAGTTTTTATTTTTAATGCCTCTTATTAGAAATAAGGTATATTTATATTTTAAATACATAGGTATCATTCTAACGCAGTTTTCTTCCCTTCTGGTTTTAAATATATCATTTTAGTGAATGTTTTATTGTGCTCAACAGTTACATAGGTAACTGTTTGCTTGATATGTCTTCCTTTTTCCTTTGGAAGTTTGATCTCAGGCTTCCTTAGCTTTAAACTCAGGGCCTCGTGCTTACCAGGCAAGCATTCTACCCTCCAGACATTTGGGGGGCTGGGATATTTGTTTGTGTGTTTTGTTTAGAGATAGAGCCATGCTTCCTTCTAGTGCTTATGCCTGGACTAGAATTCTCCTATTTTAAGCTTCCCATTGTAGCAGTGATGGAATCACTAACCACTATGTCCAGTTTCTTCAACTGAGGTAGAGTCTGTGGACCTTTTAATCCTAGCTGTCCTGGAAATGCTATCTGATCTCAACCTTCCAGGTAACTGAGATTATAGTCAGGAGCCACCACATCCAGTTATCTGTTGAGAAGAAGATGTTATATTGAAGATAGCTCTGAACCATGATCCTCCAGATTTCAGCCTCCCACATAGCTAGGATTACTATTATGAGCCCATAACACCTGTTTTTTGTTTTTTGCTTTGTTGGTTGTGGGCCTGAACTCTGGGCCTGGGCACTGTCCCTCAGCTCTTCAGCTAAAGACTAGTGCTCTACCACTTGAGCCACAGTGCCACTTCCAGCTTTTTCTGCTTATGTGGTGCTGAGGAATCGAACCCAGGGCCTTATGCATGCAAGGCAAGCACTCAACCACCAAGCCACCTTCCCAGCCCCAGCACCTGGTTTTGAAATGACTTGCATTTCAGATTGTACTATTGAGTGAGAACAGTCTACAGCTGTTTTGCACAAATATCTAGCTAGGACTCAACACAATCAGTGGAACATAAAACATTCTTAATAAATACCTTGATGGACTCACTGGTTAATTGAATTTATAACTACTGGTAAAATAAAAACTCAAAATCAAAGAAAGTTATCCATTTTCTGGGTTAAAACATTCTAACTTTTCATTTAGTAGTTATTTGTTTTGTCTGTTTTTTTAAAAAACAATTTTGACTTTTTCCAGAAAATAAAAAGATGATTATCTTTAAGCTACAGTTCCTGAATTTATTCAAAACAATTAAACCTTGAGTTGTGAAAAGAATATTCTCAGGGAAATTTTAAGTTACTATTTAACACACAGTTTCAAAATAACTTGAGATCATCCTGTACTTTTTTATTTTTAAAAGTCTTAATAAACATTGAATAATTAAACTCAAATAACTGTGAGTGTTACAGGAATAGGTATAAAAATGCATTCATTATTTCTTCCCATTTTCTGATGTACTCAGTTGAATAAAATGTTCAGGGAAAATCTGGACCCAGCTTGGCTCATGCTTGTAACCCTAATGGCTGAGGCTGAAACCACAGTTTAAAGCTAGCCTTTGAAGAAAACTCTGAGAGACTCTTATCTTCAATGAACCACCAAAAAGGCAGTAGTGGAGCTATGGCTCAAGTAGTAGAGTGCCAACCTTGAGCAAAAAGCTGAAGAACAAGCATTCAGTCCCTGAGTTCAAACCCCAGTATTGGCACACACACACACACACACACACACACACACACACACACACACACACACACACACACACACACACACACTCTCCAGGGGCAAGAGAGATTCTTGACAGTACTTTAGGAATCCATTTATATATTATTGATTGTACACTGGAAGCATTGCTTAGAAACACATAAGAAAAGTTAATTGCAAATTGTGTTTTTTGTCAGGTCTCTCAAAATAGCATTAAACCTCTTATCCTATATTTGGTTCAGTTCCCTTTTGAATATACTTGATCAGGTGATATTTTCTGACTAGTAATGGCCCATGGTTATGACTTCAATGCTTTGTCCAGTGACATTAACAGAAAATTGGCATCACATTCAGACCAAAGCTGTGAAAGTGAAAGCTTTCAACTCCTTCTGAATAGAGTCTTCATGTGTCTGATATTTTATTTTCCACCTGGAAAGAACAAACTGCATACTGTGACATCAAGACCTATCAAATAATTAGTCTTTTCACATTTGTGGAGAAGTGAATCTTAAAATCATTATGAAAAAGTACCCATCCATGTTCCTGGATGTATTACATTAAAGCAAGTTAGACATGCTATGGCAGTAGGCTATATACTTGGATTTATCTCCAATAAACATGATTTTTAAGGCAGAGAACGACTAATGCTTCATACTGGTGCCAAAGAAAATATGAAGATCCACTTACACAGACACCTGATCTTAGAATGCAGCATCGTTTGTAACAATTTTAACGCTAACTAAGTACACTTTGATGAGACAGCATTTAATAAAATGCTCATTAATTTCATCATTAGCAAGGGTATGCTAAGAAGTAAGCCAGTTTCTTATGTCACGCCCAATTAGCATCCCATGCTAGTAATCCCATTAGTATTGTTGAATTCACTAATGGAAAAACTAATGGGCATGCTACTAGGGCACATTAATTGGGCACGACACCAGTTCTGGTTTTAATTATTAAACTACGATAATGAAATGTGTGTTTGTAAAATATTAAAATGTTGAAATAGAGTTGGAGAAAATAAGAGTACATAGAAGAAAACAGATAGAAGGAAAATCAACTCATAAACATTCAAGGATAAGAAATATCCTCGCCAAATGGTTATGTTTCCAGTTGACCAAGTTGTCTTTAAAAGTTGGGACATTGTCCGTGTGAGAAGCATGGCCCTTATTCTCCTGGGAAATTAAAAAGATTTTTTTTGAACTTTGGTAACATGAGATTCTGTATGTCATACTTATGATCTCGTACATTATGAGACCAGACAGGAGCCATTTAAATGAGTAGAATGGACATATTATATCAACAGAGCTACTTTAGGGTCATATAAGAAGAGGTGTTTTACTTTACTTGAGATACTATGATTAACATTATACTCTGTGCAGTATAAATCTTTACATGATTGTATCAGATGATAACCAATTTTCTCTTAGGAAAAACAGTATGACAGTATTATTAGTTAGGTGGAATATTCTGAATTGTTTAAATTCAGTATATTTTACTCTAGGACTTTTTTAGATATTACAAAAGCTTTGGGAATGACGTTTGTTTTTGCTAAGTAAATAATTTTGACTAGATAAGAAATTAATTTTTATTTAGAACCTTAGGAGGTTTTTTTAAATTGTGAAGATACTGTACAGAGAGGTTACAGTTACATGGGCAAGGTAATGAGTACATTTCCTATCAAGCATTGCTGCCTCCTCCTTTGTTTCCCCAGGAAGGGTTTTTTTAAATAATACTAGTAAATAGTATTTGTGATTAAGTTGGAATTTCATTTATTTAGTCTAATATGGTTATTAGCACTAAAACTATGCTAACCATAACACACTTTAAAAGTATTCGCTTTACCATTACATACTAAGGGGCAGTTTGCTCTTCTCTTTCTCTATTTTCTTACCTTCTGCTTCCTTTTGCTAATCTCTAATCTTGGTATCTGACATTTGTGAGATCTTATCTACCCTAGAAACAGGTTTTTAGCTTTGACAGTATTACTTAGCCAGAATTGTAAACAACAGACTTCAAAAAATATGTTAACTCCACACTTAAGATGAACATATTACTAACTGTCTAGTTTTTAATGTGATTCTAGTTTCTTTAGTTACTATTGTTTCATGAATGAAAAGGACAACTAGTTTGCCTGAAATTTCTCTACATATAGAGAAAATTGCTAGTACCTCTTCACCAGTTTTTAAATCCTTATCTCCTTCATAGATGCTTTTTTTCCATGAGAATCAGAACCTAACTTTTTATTGTTTTTTTTTTTGTTGTTTTTTTTTTTTGTGTGGTTTTTTTTCTTTTGGTCAGTTGTGGAGCTTGAACTCTGGGCCTGGGCGCTGTCCCTCAGCTCTTCAGTTTAAGGCTAGCACTCTACCATTTGAGCCACAGAGCCACTTCCAAGAGCCTAACTTTTGAGAGTACAAAAATTAGTACCTTGCTTATGAATGAAGATAACTTAAAATGCAAGTGCCTTTGTGAAGAGGTTGTTATATCAAAACAAATTCTCCACAGGATTGACCACAATGTTTTTCAGAGGTATACATTACTAAAAACACCCATCTTTAATCTTGTATTCTGTTTTAAAATTTCATGAGCATAATAATGTGTAAAATTTATAACAAATACATAAAGCTAAGCACCTATGATACGAGATATCAACTTGAGTTCAATTTGAAAGCTTTGTGATGGAATTATAATGTGAAAATTCTAAATTTGTTTGTAACAAATATGTAAGGTTCTGGGCATGTGTTTTTATATAAGCATTCATTCATTCATTCATTCATTCTCCTAAGGGATCATCAGTAGCAGTTACCACAACAAATGATCATGGGAAACATTATAATGATGGTAAATGGCATGAAATAATTGCTATTAGGTACCAGGCTTTTGGTCAGATCACTGTGGATGGACAGTATATAGGTAAGTACTTCTTTGATATGTATATATGTATGTATGTATGTATATAAACTCCACGGATAATGTTAATATTATCATATTTCTAGTATCTTCTATTTCTATGTCTTTTCCTCTCACTATGATCTCTACATAACTTCACCTAAACTGCTGCTGAATATGTCTTTGAGATGTTCTCCAAATGATGAAATCTGGTGTCCAGTTGCTCATCCATGCAGGGTTTCAGTAAAACAAAACAAAAGAGCAAATCACTACTGATCAGTCTGTGTTTTATGTGTGTCTACAACTTCCAAATGCCTCAGTTGCTTTCTTTTGTGTTTCTTGACCTCCTGAAGGCAAATAAGCTAGAGTAAAGCAGTTATCTGAATTTAGAAATGAGAAAAACAAGGCTTAAAGAGGTGATGTTTCCCAAATTATCCAACTAATAGAAATCTTTGCACCCATATCCTGTCTTTGCATCCTACTCCTCTGCTATGCTCAAGCAATGTTAGAAATTACAGGGTTGTATGATGAAGCAAGCTTTTATTTATTTTGGATGTAACACATTTTAATGAGCTCCTGCAATTGTCCTAAGTCATCTGGATATAAACATCAAAGCAAACTTTCTAGTTTACACTTTTGACAGGATTGAAGAGTAGACAACTGAATAAATAAATGATAAACAAAAATTTTAGACACGTGTCAGGTGCTGGTAAATTCTGAGAATGGAAAAATCAAGGCTGGGAGCTACTGGCTCATACTTACATCCTGGCTATTTTGGAGGCTGAGATTTGAGGATTGGAATTTAAAGGAAGCCAAGAGGCAGCCTTGATAACTTCCAAAACTAGGGTGTCTACCAGATTGGTAGAAGATCCAGAGAATGATACTCAGAGTCTATTTTTGAAAATGTATGTTTCACTTATCTGTAGGACCTGCAATAGTGATATCAAACAGACTTAAGAAATTTGAGTTCTGGAAAGAGGTGCAGACTAAAAAAAAAAGATTGGGAGCTGTTAACTAAGAATGATATTTAAAACAAGAACCCAGAGACAAGGAAGGCTACCTAGAGTGTATTGGATTCTAAAAACCTGCGAACAAACTTCCCTTTGTACCCAAAGAAGGAGGAAATTTGATAGTTATCTAAGGCAGGTGACTTGGATTTTCTAGAAACCATCTACAATCCAGGCTCCTCTGATTTTTTTTTGACCCCAGTAGTTTTTATCCATGCTCGCCCAGTTCTCACCCCTCCAGAGACCTTTAGAAATCTGCCTATAGAGAAGGAAAAAGCCCAAGAAGGAAGGAGGTCTGGATCATATCAACACCATGATGTCAGGATGATGGAGAAAGAGTCAGCTATAGAAGTAAGGAACAAGCACTACTGTGATAGGAGATCCAAGACCAAGTAATGCCCCAATGCTCACTAAAGGGATTTGGAGTTCGTTAAATTAATAGATGATTGACTGATTATCCTGCTAAAGGTGAAATACTCATCTCTTTTTCCAAAGGTTCCTCAACCTCAGTGAATGGTAGTACAATAATTGGAGATAACACAGGAGTGTTCGTGGGAGGGCTACCTCCAGACTACACCATCCTCAGGAAGGATCTGGGTGAGTTTAATAAGAATTATGTATTGTCATGGATAATTTGCATGTGATGTGGTAACTTCTCTATTTTTAGGATGAGAGAACATAACATCCCATAATATGAAACTAATAAAAAATTAAAAGAAACCTTAGGCAGAAAACAATCGCCCTTCAAATGTATTGCTAATGATTCTAGTTATTGTTATTTTCTTCTTCTCTCAGATCTAATGATTGTAGGATTTCTTTTTTCCCAAATCCTCATTGGGGTGGGAAAGGTGTAGGAAGAAAACCTTTCTCTAAAAGTTATTACATATCTATGTAAATTTTACAGTGAAGGCAGGACACAGATAAACATAATTTGTTCCTACGTAATAGTATTCACTGAATCCTGGTTGAACATCATACGAGTTTTTGTTACAGTTTGGAGACATATGTATTTGAGTTTGAATTTTTTCCTCAGAAATGTTTCTGAAGGACAGAAGGTTTTTACCCAATGGTCTTTATGATTTGTGTTGTTCAATGCCTTCCTGAGCATCTAGTCAAGAGCCCCAAACTGATGTCATGTATTGTATCCTTGGGAAGCATGTGGACCGAGGGGCATATGCTGTGTTTTCCTATAGATATTTTCCTTGCTCTCTCTTTAATTTTCTCATTTGCTCAGTTTTCTCTAAATCTCACACATACCTGGTCTCCAGAGTTCCACATTTAAGATTAACACTGACTTTCGTCCTAAAAATAAGTAGTTGTTATTGTACTTGACTTGTGAAGTACCAGAAGAAAGAATCCTGGGGTGCTTTAGCTTCCAGAATTTCTGTTTGTAGGATTCATTTCAGGGATGCAAAGCTGGTTCAATATACGCAAATCAATTAATATTATTCATCACATCAACAGGAGCAAGAATAAGAACCACATGGTTATCTCAATAGACGCAGAAAAAGCATTCGACAAGATCCAACACCCCTTTATGATGAAGGTTTTGAAAAAATTAGGAATCCATGGAACATTCCTCAATACAATAAAGGCTGTATATGACAAACCTACAGCCAGCATTATACTCAATGGTGAAAAACTAAAGCCATTTCCTCTTAACTCAGGAACAAGACAAGGATGCCCACTCTCTCCACTTCTCTTCAATCTAGTATTAGAATGCCTAGCTACAGCAATAAGACAAGATGCAGACATAAAGGGGATCCAAATAGGGAAAGAAGAAATAAAACTCTCCCTCTTTGCAGATGACATGATCTTGTATTTAAAGAATCCCATAGACTCCACTCCCAAATTACTCAAGCTGATTCAAAACTTTGGCAAAGTAGCAGGTTATAAAATTAACCCCCAAAAATCAATGGCTTTTCTGTATGCCAACAATGAGAAAAGTGTGGCTGAAATTAGGAAAGCAACTCCATTTGTAATAGCCCCACAAAAAATAAAATACCTAGGAATTAACTTAACTAAAGAAGTGAAGGACCTCTATGATGAAAACTTTAAAATCTTGAAAAAGGAAATCAACACAGAACTTAAAAAATGGCAAAACCTCCCATGCTCCTGGATTGGAAAGATTAACATCGTGAAAATGGCAATACTCCCCAAGGCTATCTACAAATTCAACGCAATACCTATCAAAATTCCACCCTCATTCTTCAAGGAAATAGAAGAGGCAATCCAAAAATTCATATGGAACAATAAAAGACCCCGAATAGCAAAAACGCTCCTCAACGGAAAGAACACTGCTGGAGGAATATCAATACCAAATTTCAAACTCTACTATAAAGCCATAGTAATCAAAACAGCTTGGTATTGGCATAAGAACAGACCTCAGGACCAATGGAATAGAATTGAAAACCCAGAAATGAACCTACAGACCTATAGCCATCTAATCTTCGATAAGGGAGCTAAAACAATAGAATGGAAGACAGACAGCCTCTTCAGTAAATGGTGCTGGCAAAGCTGGTTAACTACATGTAGAAAACTAAAGCTAGATCCTTATATATCACCCTGCACCAGAATCAACTCCAAATGGATCAAAGACCTTGAACTCAAAGCAGACACTCTGAAAACATTACAGGATGGAATAGGAGAAACCCTGGGTCTCCTTGGCACAGGCCGAAATTTTCTGAATAAAGACCCGGAAACACAACAAATCAAAGAAAGGCTGGACAGATGGGATTGTATAAGGTTGCAGAGCTTCTGCAGGGCAAATGACATAGCTAGCAAGATCAATAGAAAGCCCACGGACTGGGAGAAGATCTTTACTAGCCATACAACGGACAAGGGTCTCATATCTAAAATATACTTGGAACTCAAAAAATTAAACCACCCAACAACAAATCCTCAAAGAAACAACTGCCCAATAAGTAAGTGGGCGAAAGACTTAAAGAGAAGCTTCTCTGAAGAAGAAAGAAGGATGGCCAATAGACACATGAAGAAATGTTCAACATCCCTAGCCATAAAAGAAATGCAAATCAAAACAACATTGAGATATCACCTCACTCCAGTTAGAACAGCAAAAATCAAGAACTCTAACAACAACAGATGCTGGAGGGGATGTGGACAGAAAGGAACCTTACTTCATTGTTGGTGGGAATGTAAACTTGTTCAACCACTTTGGAAAGCAGTATGGAGGTTCCTCAAAAGACTCCACATAGAGCTCCCCAATGACCCAGCAATCCCACTTTTGGGCATTTACCCAAATGATCACAAACAAGGCCACACTAAAGCTACCAGCACAACTATGTTTATTGCAGCATTATTTACCATAGCTAAGACATGGAACCAACCCAGATGCCCCTCAGTAGATGAATGGATCAAGAAGATGTGGTATATATACACAATGGAATTCTATGCCTCCATCAGAAAGAATGACATTTCCCCATTTGTTAGGAAATGGAAAGGCTTGGAAAAAATTATATTAAGTGAAGTAAGCCAGGCCCAAAGAAACATAGGTCCCATGGTTTCCCTTATTTGCAATATCTAGTATAGGTATGAGTCAAGCGGAAAAAGTCAAATAATGTGATGTTAGGAAAACGAAACCTCAAATATGTATTTTAATGTTTTTGTTTCTTTCATGCATGTGTTTCTAATGCATTTATAATATTATCTCTTTGTTGCTTTGTATGTCCCTCCCCCACAGTGTAACCCCCGCTTTCACTATATTTGATGTCAGTATAACATGTGGAGGAGATGGGGACAAACAAGTCGTTTAAGGATTCAGGTGGACCTGTTGCAACAATGAGAAATACAAAATGTCATGTCAAAACCAGCTTTACAATGTCGCGGGGGGGGGGGGGGTATGATTGGGTGGGAGGGAGGGGGGAGGCTGGGAAGGGAGGTGAAGGGTAAACAAAGGAGGAGGCTGCAATGCTTGGTAAGAAATGTATGCATTATCCTGCCCATGTAATTGTAACCCCTCTGTACAGTATGTTCTCAAATAAAATAAAATTAAATTAAAAAAAAAAAAAAAGTTTTAGTTAATTCATGTGTGAAACAAAAAGTAGAAAGTAATCAAATGACATGAAAAGGAAAGAAGAGATTGTCTAAACATCTGCTGGAGAACAGAGAAATGGAAATGAATAACATTGAAAGAACTACTTTAAAAAGAGAAAGGAGTGGGGAGCCCACAGCTCACACCTGTACCTAGCTACTCAGGAACCTAAGCTCTGAGGATCACAGTTCAAAGCCAGCCTGGGCAGGGAAGTCTGTGAGACTTTTATCTCCAATTAACCACCAGAAAACCAGAAGTGTCACTGTGGCTTAAGTGGTAGAGCACTCGCCTTGAACTAAAGAGCTCAGGAACAGTGCCCAAGCCCAAAGTTCAATCCACACAACTGACCCCTCCCCAAAATAAATAAATAAATAAATAAATAATAAAACAAAATAATAAGGAGAGAAAGGATCACAAATCAGTGACCTAAACTTCCATCTAAGAAACTAGAAGATTAACAAACCATATGCAAATAAGTAGGAAAAAAGAATAATGAAGAGCAGACTTTAATAAAATTAATAAGACAAAAAACTATATACAATGTTGGTGTGGGGGGGTATGATTGGGTGGGGGGGAGGGGGGAGGTTGGGAAGGGAGGTGAAGGGTAAACAAAGGAGGAGGCTGCAATGCTTGGTAAGAAATGTATGCATTATCCTGCCCATGTAATTGTAACCCCTCTGTACAGTATGTTCTCAAATAAAATAAAATAAAATAAAAAAAAAACTATATACAAAAAAAAAAAAAAAAAAAGAATTTCTGTTTGTTTAAAAGGCAATTAAAAACAAGAGTTTTTAAAAATGTATACTCAAATATCAGTCTCTGTAGTTTTAATGGGTATGGACTTGAGCTAACCATATATTGCTACTATTTGCAAAGTGTTTACATGAAATACTAGAGGATTGTCATAAGTAGGTAGTGAGATCTATTGCCCTTTCCTTCTACTTTAATAGAAATAAAACATAATTGCTTGCAAAGGATCTTTCAAAATAGGTCATGTGATTTATTATGTACATTTCCTCTTACGTTTCAACTTTGACAGAGATCATCCGAAAGGGTTTTGTGGGCTGTCTGAAGGATGTGCATGTCATGAAGAATTACAACCCCTCTGCTGTTTGGGGACCCCTGGATTGGCAGAGCTCTGAAGAGCAAGTGAATGTGTATGACAGCTGGGAGGGCTGTCCTACCTCATTACAGGAAGGAGCTCAGTTCCTGGGATCAGGTAAGGTTATGTATGACATACATGTTGGTGATTGCTTCAACCTGGATTAGTCAGCTTCTCCTCACTCTTATAAATCAATTGATGGAGAGAAAAGGTTTATGGTGGCTCACTTTCATGGAGGTTCTAGTCCATGATTACTTGGTCTATGTCCTCAGATTTAGGTGCAGAAGGCAGAAAATCATAGTGAGAGATTGGGCAAAGTTAGGGGACAAAAGAGAAAACAGTGTGTCAGGGTTTCATGATCCCTTTCATGGGCACGCTGGCAGCAACCTAGACTCTGCCTTTCAGTGGTTCTACCACCTTCCCTTACCCTACCCTAGAGAGAAGCTGCTAACACTTAGGTCTCTGTGTGGCATTTAAGATCTAAACTATAGCAATATATATATCTATATAGAGATATATATAGATATATATATCTCTATATAGATATATATATATATATATATATATATATATATTACTTGGGGCGCAAGCCTCCCTCTCCAATTTACTTTGACCTCATATGAAACTAGGATCATAGACATGCTTAGTTATGATACCCAAATACATTTCCAAAATGTCCAGTATAAATTATAACATTTCTAAGTATGTATCTATATGCCATAATTCTAATGAGCCACATACTTCTTGGCGTACATGTTAGTTACAAATAGCCATTTGTAAACAAGCTGTTTGCAAATCAGAATGATGTTTTACTTTGAAAGATGTTGCAAAGGCATTCACTTAGGGCTGGGACATGCTTCAAGTGGTAGAACATCTGCCTACCATGAGCATTGCCCTCAGTTCAAATCTCAGTGCCACTACTCACTATGTACATAATTATGTAGGTAAGCAATATTTCTGGAGTGTAAAATTTCAGCTACATGAAGAGTTAAGTAGGTCACTAATGGAGAGCTAGTGATAAAGCCGTCCATGGAATGACAAGGGCAGGGATGGTGGATGATAGAAATAGGTGAGGTCAATATCCCTGGCTTTCCTCTCAGCCATCTTGTTCTGAATGGCCACCAGGAAAGGGAAGTGGAATGGAAAAATTAGACTGGTGAACATGGGTTGTTCTTCAAATAAGAACCTGCCTCAATATTCTATACCTTTAATCTGTTTGGTTATAAAATTGTTCTAACTGTTGTTATAGCAGAAAGGAATCTAATGCTCACATTGTAGTGCTCTGGATGCACATTCTTTGACTTTTCTTACTAAAACCATTATTTTGAGCTTTTCTCAAACAACACAACTATTTTTTCTTAATACTTTTATGAGCCAGTAAAGAGAAGATGGTTTCCTCTTAAGAGGTCTGTAGAGTTCATTCTGCTACTTCGAACAAAATTGCAAGGAAGGTTTCATAGCTCTTATTTGCATATCCTTCTATGGTCACGACAAGATGGCATTATATGTCCTGGATTAAAGACATTCCCACGAGGCTGGCAATGTACTAATATGCACATACTCCTCTCTGAAAAGGGTTCCTGGAACTTCACTCAAATACATTTCGTGGCGGGATAGAATTTGAGATCTCCCTGAAGTTCAGAACGGACCAGTTAAATGGATTGCTGCTTTTCATTTACAACAAAGACGGACCTGACTACATGGCTGTATGTGAATGAATTTAATTTAATTAACTTAAAAAATATTAGACTCAACTTTGGAAGGTGTTGAATGGTGATATCTTTCCTGACCCAATTTTATTTTCATTCTTTACCCCAAGTAACTTTTAGTTGTAGAGCGCTGTGAAATATTCAAAATGTTTCACATACCTCTGGTTTTTGTTTTTTTTTTAAATTAGAATTAGCTCTGTGAAAATTGTAGTTTTAGGGAAACAAACAAGGAATTAAGAAAATCTAGTTTTGTTTTCTGAATATATTAAAGTTGTCATTTCCTTCATTATCTTTGGATACAGGTTCAACAGAATATATCTGTATATTCATAAATATGTATGTATATAGTTACACCTATTTGTACATATAAAATTTTTCCGTCAAGCCCATCGGCTGTAGTGACATTGAGATTCCCATTTTCTCATTTTCTATCAGTCTTCAGACTGACCACACCACTCCACTGCGAAACAGTTATCTAAAGTTGTCGGTGACCCCCCTACTTCCAATCCAACAGGTATCTTTATTCATTTATTTGATATTTATCGAACATCCTCTTTAAAAATAAAACCTCCACAGTACTCTTTCCTTCTTCCTTTTCCAACTTTCTATTGATTGTCATTAAGTTTTTCTACTTTCTTAAACACTTCTACTTTCTCCAAGAACATTGTTACTTAAAGAATCCCCTCCCCCACCCCCACCACCGGCACCTTTCCCCTTAGAATACTGGCCTTACCAAAAACACTACCATCCTCCCCCACTCCCTCACACACATATACTATTTTTTTTTCACAAACTGGGTGCTTATTTATTTTGTCATGAACAAGATCCATTCTACTGGCCCATCTCAAAGCACCATGTATTACAATGTTCAGTCTTCTCCATAAAAAGCCTCTTCTGGTTATTTTCATGTTTCAAGCTCAATCCGTTCACAATGAATGCATTCTCCTGCAACAACAGCCCCCAGGCCAGCTTTCCTTTTGAATGTTGTTTATTTGGTGATTATAGTAAAATACCCGTTGCCCCAAAATGATGAGGGTGTCTGTGATCCTTTTCTTTTATCTGACATATTCATCTGTTCATTTGGTCCTGACAAGTTGTTTTTTTAAAGAACTTCTTTGATTGACTTGTCCCTATAACTGTCCCCATTGTCCTTATTTTTTAATAGCTTTCAGAAATTTTCCTCATGGTTACTGATGACTTAGTTTCCAATGCATACTTCTAATAGCTGGGAGGGTTCACTTTTGGTACAAGATAACCATGGAAAGAGTATGGGTTCTGGTGTCAGATAAGAGGAGAGAAAGATGAACTTTCCTCTATTGCTTAAAATCCTCTAAAAATCCTTCTCCTATATACTTCATAAGACTCCAATCTTCCACCACCCTATATACCCTTTCTTAGTTGACATCGTAACTTTCTTTAAACCTAATTTTCCCACAATGTTTTGACTGTTAAATTCCCTCTTTGAAGGACCCCTTACAGACCTTACTATTATTCTTTCCTGCTTCCCAGGGAGCTGAAGTCACATCTCTTTTCTGTTCCCATGGTAACCACCACTACCTTGGTTATCATTCCCCCACATGCTCACCTCTGCTTCTAGTGTGATATTTGGGAACTGCCTTTTGTCTTAAATTATCAGATAGATGAATATCATGAGGAACTCAATATTTACCAAATGAAGGTTATTATTTGCCTACCAACAGGACTTCATAAAGATGATATTTACATAGAAAGTATAATTGTTAATCTGATATGATTTAAATTTTCAGCTTCCCAGGCTGCTGATTTGAATTCTAAAACCCATTTTAAAAAATAGTAAGAAAATCATCATGGAACATTTCAGAGACCAACATATAACTGCATTTCCTTTTCTGTGAAAAATTGGGTAAAATCCGCTCATATTAGCAAATGAAGCATTAATCTAAAGGAATACATGCACAAGACATTGTATTAGAAAGTTAGAGAAAAGTTGAAATATTGGCTCAAAATGTATCTTAGAGTTTTGAAATGGAGTCCCTCAAACCAGTCAAAATATACGTCATCAAGTTTGACATTTTCATTTTCTTATTGTCTTGTCATATTTTCACCCAAATTAAATTGATTTATGAAATGGTATTTTTCTCATTTTCCAAACTCTAAGAAATATTTATAGTTTAAGCTATTCTGGTCTCTTCAGTTATGCAGGCACTTATACTAGGACTTAATCTCTTAACTATGTTTGAAGCAAAGTATAGTCCAGCATAACATCACACCATGCAGCATAATTATCACTGGGAAGGGATTTGCTTGATTCAATGTGCTATTCTTCATGTCAATTGTAAGCTTGCAAAGTATTTCATTATGTTACTTCAGTTTGACTTAGGGTAAAGTAGAATGTTTTTATAGAGTGCTTTCAAGGAAATTTCTTGCTTTTTGTCAAGAAATTGACCTTCTGGTCTGTTCCACACTGCCATTCTTAAGCCTTTTTTAATATAGCTATTTTCTTTTTCTTTCCTTTTTTTTTCAAATATGAAACAGATGGAACTGAAGAACGGAGTACTGAGCTTCCAGTTAAATGCCAATTTTACCCTGACACAAGTGGAGCTCTGGCTCGGTCCATCTTATTGTGATGGAAAGTGGAATAAAGCAGTTATTAAAAGCGATGGCTCCTCCTTGTCAGCAAGCATGAATGAACTAGAGGAGCGTTCATCAGAGGCCTTAGCCCAGCCACTGCTGGTGGACTCACCTGTGTATCTGGGAGGAATCCCACAGGAGCTGCGGAGTGCCTACAGACACTTGAGTTTGGAACAAGGTAAATGTCCTCTAGAGGAATGGCTCTGTGCTAAAAGATCAGGCAAAAGGTGACTCTCATCCATTGCACTCCCATTGAGGGGAAATTAAACAGAACCAGAAGAAAAAATCACTTTTTCAAATAATTGTCTTTCAATGCCACTATCATCAGCATATTTATTCCTACATCAGAAAATATAATTGATATATATTCTTATATATGTCCTACATATATACTAGGATGTGCTGATAATTGTATATATTTAATATCATACATATAAATATATTTCCTCATGTGGTTTCCTGGAAGACATCTGTGATTTTGGTTTTTCTGGATACTGATCATTTTCTGTATTTACAGATTAAAAATTAAATTTGATTCTCATATACAACCAGGAGAAGTTCATTGCATTTGTTTGTTTAACTCTGGATAAATGCTAATCTCCATGATTTTCAATAGAGTTGTCACATATACAAATCATAGAAGAGTAAATGTTGGATTCCTAATGTGAACATTTTATACACATTTTATTAGTAGTAATCATTAAAGAAAGGAAAAGATGTGATACTTTTAAGTAGTGCAAGCCAACCTTATGTAAGTGTGTATGTTATTAGAGGAATTATTATTAAGTTCAGAAAAGCTGCTGAGCAGGGTGGCATGCTCCTGTAATCCTGGTACTTAAGACACTTGAGGCAGGAAGGCCAGGCATTTGAGTGAGGCCTGTGCTGTGTAATTGAGTCTCTGGCTCAAACCAAAAATATGTAAATGCTGTATGTGTGGTAGACAGGGTTCTGAGACGTTTATATGAAGAAAGAATGAGTTGATTCTTCATAAAAAATAATCTGGTGAGTTAAGCATTGTAATTCCTGACCCCATTAGATAGATGAGGAGACTGAAGATTGGAGGAGAAAGTAATTTGCCCCAAGTTCACATGGCTAGGAAGCAGACATCCTTCCTAGCCTTTGTCACGGTCCAGTCTATGGCAAACGGCATTCGTTTTTATGGGCCTTGGCCCCAAATCCTTCCCTGTGAAGTGAGGGAAATCGCCATCCCCTCCAGCGTGTGACCAGACACGCTCCCATGTGGAAAATATTCTCTGCGCCTTTTAAAATCTATGTACCGTGAATGGTTAATATTTCCACGAAGCAGTCTTTGCCTATTTGATAAGTACATAAAGATTTAAATGCCTTTGAATAGGAAATATACGGCGAGATCTAAGGCGAGTCTTAGAAGGGTAGCAGAAAGGAGTTAATGAATAACTGAGTGTAAGACAGTAATGACATTTTCAAGGCATTTAAGACGTAGCTGCAGCTAAAAAATATTACATTCCTGTACCAGTGCCTCAAGATTCTCAGGTTTCTGAGGTTAAAAAGAACTCGAAGACTCTTTAAAGGAGTGAGAGTATTTGATCCTGTTTACATCTCAGAGATAAAAACAAAACAACCTGCCTACCCAGCCTCCTCATTTTGAATTATTCCTAACCCATAACTATTGGCAGGCCTAAATCTATGGTGAAAAATAAAATGGAAGTGTAAGATAATGACAGACGTGTGAACATCAACACAGACCCAAAGGGAACATTTTTTTTACCTACACTAGGTTTAAGCCTTTGATACTGAAAAATATTTTATTTATGATGGATACTAAATTTTTATTATTGCACTATCATCTTGTCAGTGATTTTCAAACCGCTGATAAAATATTGAACTACAGTAAGGTGGAACATGGTATGTAATGAAAATTAGCAATTTTTCTTTTGTGCTAGTATTGGATCTTGAACTCAGGGGCTGGTGGCTGGCCCTTAGCTTTTGTGATAGCTTAGGCTGTCACTCTTCTACTTGAGCCAAAGTTCCATGCTGCCTTTTTTTTCTGGTTAATTGGAGATAAGAGTCTCACAGACTTTCCTGCCTGGGCTGGCTTTGAACAGTAATTCTTAGATCTTGAATCTCGGCCTCCGAAGTTGCTAGGATTACAGGCATTAGCCACTGGCACCTGGCTTCTTATTCTTATTCTCTTATTATTACATACTAGTCAAGATGCAATGGAATTTTGTGACAAGGTAATTAAAATCACAAAATCTGTTACTCACTCATCCTTTAAGATTTTGACTCACATGTTTTGAGAGACACTGGTCTCAATAAGAAACTGGATATCTTATGCAGCGCTCTGGAAGCATATCCGTAATGTAGAAGTATAGCATGAGACCATCAATTGAAATTAAAAGGACTCATGTCCGCTGAACATGTTTCTTTCAATACACTATCAGAAATGTCTAAAAGAAAAACCCTTCTGTTTTCTTTTTCTTTCAATGCTTCTCAATGGGCACCTTGGTCTCAGAGGCATTATTTGGGGGTTGTACGGGTGCTATCTTTCTTATCCATGTAATGTTGTATTCTTCCTTTGAATCAAATGTAAAATTCGTTCTCTTCTTTGTGTTGGAAATGCTGGACAATATAATTTGCCAGAGACGTGAAACATCAGATCGCAAGAACATGTCTTATAATTAGTACTAGCTCATTTGTATGTTGGTGAGGCTTGACTGGGCTTCCAGAGGACAGTACAGGGGTGGAAGCTAGAACCCATCATACTTGCGAAGCCAGGCATCACTGCTTCACTTAGAAAGAGTGTTTACCTAAAATGCTTAAATAAGGATACCCATTGTAACAATGAGATATACAAAACACTATGTTGAAAATGAACTTTATACCTTTGGCAGGGGTGGGGGGGTAAGGGGGGAGTAGAAGGGTAGTTGTGGAGATGCGAGGGAAGGAAAGGAAGGTGAAAAACAAAGGAGGAGACAACAATGCTCGATAGGAAATGTACTCATTACCTTGCTCGTGTAACTGTAACCCCTCTGTACAGCATTTTTACAATAAAAAAAAAGTACCAAAAAAAAGAAAAGAAAATGTGTTTTCCTGATTTGTCCAATTGGAGCTCTGGGCCATATTTTAGGGATGGGAAGTATAAGGAAAGTAGGGGACCCTTTTTGGTCCTCAAGAAGTACAGAAAAGAGGACTCTCAATTCCTCTTCAAAATATCTCTGAACAGCCAGGCATTGGTGGCTCATGCCTTGTAACCCTAGCTACTCAGGAGACTGCTAGCTGAGGATCACCATTCAAATTAGCCCAAGCAGGAAAGTCCATGCGAATCTTATCATTGAACCATCAGAAAACTGGAAATGGAGCTGTGGCTGAAGGTGGTAGAGCACTAGCCTTGAGCAAAAAGTTCAGGGACAGCATCCAGACCAAATTCAAGTTCCAGGACTGACCAAAAAAAACTCAAAAAAAATCTAATTCGCCTCTTCTTAGGCTCCTGTACATTCAAGTTCAAAAGTCCACCAAGGAGAGGTGGTAGAGTTAAAGAACAAAGCAAACTTGGCTGGAAAGAACAGCATGTCCTCTGGAAGATGGCTGTAGAGAGGAGAGCTCCAAGGCTTCCCCTGTGAAACCTGAGGCCAGAGGCTCCTTCCCCAGGGAGGAGTGATTAGGGCTTATAAACCTCATTTTAGAAAAATATGGAGTTAGGTCTTCTACAAATTGAAGGGAGACAGCTATCTCTGTTATAGTTGTCAAATTGACACCTCCACCTTGTGAATTAATTTTTTAACAGGTTAAACTTGTAGTGAAATCCAAATAACCAAAGATGTAATCTTTGTCACCATTTTCACATGTACAGTTCCATAGTATTTAGTACATTGAACGTGGTGGTCCAACCATTTCCATCACCTGCACCCAGGACTCTTGCTATTCTGTTAGACTGAGACTTCACAAAGTCATGTGATATTTCTTCCAGCAGATTTCTTTTTAATAGGTTTGCCAAATCTGCTTTTCTACCCATCTCATTTTGTTGGTAGGAAAACTTAGGTACAAAGAAGTTAGATATTTTGACTACGTGCCACCAGAAAATTACTGCCTTTTGAATTTTCCAGCAAATGCTTTTACCCAGAGCTTCACTGGTTTCAATTCAACTCATCCAACTGATTGCATGTCTACTGTGTGTTTACGATAGACCAGAAATATTGATTAGTCAGACCTAACGGAATGTAAATAAGCAGAAACATTTAAAAGGAATGTGTCTTCAAGCACTTAATATGTTAGAAGACATAATAAGATAGCATCTAAATGCTGACAGGAATAACATGATCATTTTTATTCTCGAAAAGAGATGAGTATTTGGGACCTTTAAGTTTGGTGGTTGTTTTGTGCTGATGCCTGTGTGCTAACAGTAGTCTCAAGCTCCAACCTGTTCGTCCGTGTTTCGTGCAGATTTCTGGGCAGAGTCCTGCCAAACTTCCTGAACTGATGTCTATTGACACAAAATGGCATGTAATTCAAAGCCACTGTTCTTCTCTGGCTGTCTGGATACTTTTTGGTTTGTTGCTTGGCCAAAGATGAAAACAAACAAACCAAAACAAAGTAGCATAACCTCCAAATTTATTTCATCCATGTTCCTGCTAAAACATCAGAGAATGTTGCTGCACAGTGATCGTTCTAAAACCACCTGTGCAGAATATGAATTCCATAAAACCTTGATAGGTTAATACAATCAAAGCTGAATGCTGGACCCTGTTACACCTGTGTGAATGAGCATCCAAGTTTTGCTGTTCAGGATGATGGAACTCGGGAGAAAACGTAGCATCTCTTCTTCTTGATGATTTCACTAGAACCACATTCTATAGAGTACTCTGAAATAATTATTATATAACCCATGGCAATGCTAAAGGATTCTAATATATGCTGGAATTTTGTTGTGTGTCCTGTTATTCTGCATAAAATCCTCAAAAGTATATTTTCTTCAGATGAAATAGCTTAATAATTGTGCAAATTGAAGTGGTATAGTTTAACATTTAATAGGCACTAACTTCTATAGTAACTTATTCTTCTAGAACTGAGAGACATCTAGAAAGTGCCTTACTTTCTGGTATGATATCCTAAAATTGATTCCATGAGAAGAAACAGAACTTAGAAAAATATGAGCGAATACAAATAAAAGTAATTAAATAAGCAAAACAAAAGTTGCACCATAATAATTATCCCCGTATACTTTTCAAGATTCCAGCAAGATGACTGTTTCCTTGCAACAATTTAGCTGGATACAAAACAAATAACAGCAGAAAGTACCGAAGGCCCCTCCTCACCTCCCCACCCCCCAGCCCCCAAACAGAGAACTGCAGAGGATGGAACTGACTGGTAATTAATGACTGAAGCTCTTGATGTGATACTAATCCCTTACTATTTGCTAGGTTTCGGCGGTTGCATGAAGGATGTTACATTTACACGGGGTACTGTCGTTAACTTGGCATCTGTGTCCAGCAGCGCTGTCACAGTCAATCTGGATGGATGCCTATCAACTGACATTGCCACTAACTGCAGGGGAAATGACTTCATCCTGGTTTACCAGGGGGGAGCGCAGAGTGTTTATGAGCATAGGCTCCAGCCCTTTACAGGTAATGGTGGGGGTCTCTAAATTAAATGCTACCTGTCTCCTCTTTCATCTGTGGGAGGACTCATTTAATTGTTCTACTTCTTATTTCTCTGTCAGAATACCTGTATCGAGTCATAGCGTCCCATGAAGGAGGTTCCATATTTAGTGACTGGAGTCGGGGACGTACCATAGGAACAGGTAAATTCTATTTAATCTTAAAATATGCATGTTTCTGTGTGTGCGAAGAGAAGACTGTGGCCGTGAAACATAAGTACTTTTGGAATCTTGTGACTTAGGAAAAGATTGGGAAAGATCAATGGCTAAAAAGCAGATTGGTGTTTTATTTTTATTTTTCAAGAATCTGAACTAATATTTGTTAAGATGTGATACTTTCCTCTTTAGATATGCAAAAAAGGAAGTTCTGGTAATTTAAGGACTTAATAGGCTTCACCTACCATCATCTGTCCAAGACTAGAAGGGAAACCTGAAGAAATGCATAGATCCTAAGAGGCTGAGATCAAAAGCCCGCATGGCTTTAGCGAGATGGCACCCACTGATTCTTGCAAGGGTTGCTTTTGAAACTTGAGCTTAGTTGGAAACAGATGCATCTGTTAACACGTTGTTGCAAATATTTGCTGTGATGTCAACTATGAGAATCGTAGAGTGACTCTCATGGGAGAGAAATTGAAGTTCCATTTAATTTCTTTTGTTGTTTGAGTTGGAAGAGAAACAACCAGGCATTAAAATACATTCAATCTAACCTCAGACAAAACTAATAATCAGTGTTTTGTACTTCTGATGGTGGTCATAGTATTGTTTCACATAACAGCATTGCTGAAAAGCATTTTATCCCAAAGAGTTTTATAAATAAGTAGAGTTTTACCCTATTAGAGCCAGATATTTTCCAGAAAAAGAGATGTCTTCAAGCAGTGGCCCCTTGTGTATCTGGAATTGTTACTATTTATCCAGCAAGCAACTATCTGTCTAAAGATGCTCAGCACCAGGATATTCTCTTATACTTATCAATAAAGGGTCTCTGTATCCTCACATATCTTTTCTTTTAACCGAGGAATCTTCTTAATTTAAAAAGATAAGGAAATACTGAGGTGGCTACTAATAATAGCTTTCAAAGCTCTCTGCCTATCAATTTTGCAGACGAAGGAGAAGTTGATGCTTTTTTCAGGATGATTTAAATAATCATCTATTTATAGGAAAGACAGTGAGCTGAATGATTTCTCAAAAATACTTTTCAACTTCAAAAACTGGGAGAAAACTCTGATATAAAATATTCATTTGTTACTGATGTTTTCTATCTCCATTTCATGTTCCTCTACCTTTTCAACTACAAAGCCTGCTTTGAATATGTAGGCAATTTAAATAGGTATCTAGAAAGTTTGTTGTTTACAGAACGTTAATATTCATCTTAAATGCCACCAAGAAAGCATGCAAAAAGAGCTCTGAATTTATAGCAATGATTGGACCACAAAGTCGTGTGCCATAAATTCATATTTACAGTCTGACCACAGCACTGAGCAGCTACATGCTCCCAGGGGTTAGAGAATAATTGCACTATTTGATTATTTTTGCGTCAGTTTTGCTCTGTCCCTTATGAGAAGACCATCTGTTAGACAGTACTGTACTTTGTCCTGTACCACATTTCAGAACTAATAAAATCAACGCCTTTCTCATGGTCCCTTTATTTGTGACTCTATTGGATCAGCTGTGTGTTCTCTCTGGCCAGAATGATTCTCTTGTTTCCTCTCATCCTGTATCTTTACTTTGTTTCCCTGAAAGCTACCTTTTTGATTGGTCAGAAAAGGACATTGGAGGAGTGAGATACTCAGTATGGGAAAGCCAGGAGGATGGTCCATCCACAAGGCTCAGGAGCCCACAGGCAGTTAGCACTAGGCCCTCCATCCATTATCCTGCCACTGAGTTCCTTGGGCTCTTCTTTGTGTACCTGTGTAGTGGGCTGTGATGATGTTGCTACTGATCAAAAAGGAAAGAGTCGAACTATCTAATAAATTGTTAAAAGTTTATGGACTTTTGAAATGTAGGACACTCTGTGTGTGACATTTTGCAGTTTACTTAAACATTTTTTTTTTGTATTACTGTTTGGAGAAAACTCGAAAGAGAATGTAATCTGAAAATGATGTTGAAGAATCTGGATGGCTTCAGCTCCCCTACCCCTCGAAATGCAACTAGAAATGTATCCTACCTAGCTATGGTGTCTGGGGCTTAACTTTGATTTAAGAAAAAATTAACTGGAAAGCCACTGAATTTGGAAAGTGGGACCAGTCGTTCAAGTACAAAAACCACAAGGACTTCTTTTTATTTTTTTCTTTTTTGGCTAAGGTATGGAAGCTATAAAAGTGTCAAGGCACTATGTATAATAACAGGCTAATTAGTTGACTTTCAAAAGAGACATCATTCCACTGCTCCGGCATGTTCTCTGACTATTGCCACCTCCGCCTTTATGAGAGATGTTTCCCTCTATCAGATATCTTAAATGTGTTTTTGGAAAACCTGGACTAGACTGAAAAGAATGTTACGTCGATAAAGTTTTGATGGTTTTTAAAATATTGCGTACACTGAATGGCTCAAGATGTGCAGTCATATTAAATCAATGCTGAAAAGTTACAACTCTAATAAATTGTATTTATGCTAATGGTTAGGTCTGATTTACTGCAGCCATTAAAACTGAAGAATAGGGGCAATTGTCTTCTCAGAGCTGCCATTTTCTCTATTTTCTCTTTTATTCGTTCACAGCTCCACAAAGTGTGCCAACTCCCTCAAGAGCCCGAAGCATAAATGGATATAAGCTTGAAGTGACCTGGGATGAACCGATTGTGGTAAATGGTGTGCTTGAGAAATACATTCTGAAAGCCTACAGTGAGGGTGATCCTCATTCTTCATGGATGCCCTCTGCCCAGGCTGAGTTCATCAGTACCAGTCCCCTCACAGGAACAGGTAAGTCCATTTTGGAGTCAGTCAGATTTGCTTCCCCTTTTAAGTTTTGATTAAAATGTTCTGCAAATTTTCCCTTCCCACATACCTTCAATACACGTGTTTTTTCTGATGAAAAACAACAGCATGAGCCAGAACATCATGTCACATCCCTGCAATTTTAGGAGGCCACGGGAGGAGGATTTCTACTTAGAGGCTTGCCCGGGTTACAGAGAGAGCATGTCTCACAAAGCAAAGATTAAAAAACAAAGAGCAAACATCCAGCCAGGCACCTGTGCCTCACATCACGCCGACAGCTGAGAACTGTGCCTCAAAGCCAGCCTGGAGAGACTCTTCTCTCCAATTAACCACCAAAAAGTAGAACTCTAGTGGCAAAGCGCCATCTTTGAGCAAACAAGATAAGGGATAGCACCCAGTTCTTGAGTTCCACCCCCAGTAGAGGCATGAGAGAGAGGTGGGGGGGGCAGGGGAGGGAGAGGGAGGGAGAAAAAAGAGAAGGAAGAAGAGAAAAGGAGAGGCAACCATCTATATGCTTATCTATCTGTGTATATGTGATCTGTGTCTGTCTCTCTGCCTGCTTGTCTGCCTGTCTGTCTGTCTGCCTCAGATGAAAAAGAGTAATCATACAAATTGCATAATGTCTCTGTCTGTTCCCAAAAAATACTAGGTCAGAAAGGGCTGTAGGCCCTGAATAGTCCATGGATATTTTTGAGGAATATATATATATATATATATGGATATATATATATATATATATATCCATAAATTTAAGAAGAGCCATCTGATTTTACCATGCAAAACTTTACTCTTTGGGATTTGCCCAAGTTCACACCACCATTATTTATTGTAAAATTGCTGATTAAGCCAATTATCTCAAGGTGGAGGAGCATGAGAGCCCCAGCAGTTTGACTGGCAAATCATTGAATCAATTTCTCACAGTATTCTATGCCCTGCAGAATGATTAGGGCGGAATACACTCACCTACTCTACTACCAGCGCCCACATGCAGAGAGAGCCATGTTCAGGCTTATGCAATGTTGAAGCACATTTAAATGCTACATCTAAGTCTTTGTCCAGAACCCAAAATGGTCAAATATATCAAATTTGATTTTTTTTAAAAATTCTATGAAAAACAAAGGAGGAGGTAACAATGCTCGATAGGAAATGTACTCATTACCTTACTCACGCAAATGTCACCCCTCTAAACAGTATTTCTTCAATAAATATATATATATATATAAATCTATGAGAAAAATTATAATTTGAACCATCACCATATGTGTATTAGGATAACCTAAATATCATCTCTCCTCTTTCCAATCGATCTAGTGTTCATTTCTCTTGTTTACTTCTTTTTTTTTTTGGTTCTTTTTTTTATTGTGAAAATACTGTATAGAGGGGTTACAATTACATGAGCAAGATAATGAGTACATTTCTTATTAAGCATTGCCTCCTTCTTTGTTTCCCCTTCCCATCCCCTCCCATCTCCCCCACCACCCCCTTAACCCCCCCCCCCCCCGCCAAAGTTGTAAAGTTTGTTTTTTGACATAATGACTTGTACATCTCATTGTTGCAATGGGTCCACCTGTATCCCTATTTAAACAAATTATACCAACATCAAATATAGTGAAAGCAGGGGTTATACCATGGGGGAGGGACATACAAAGCAACAAAGAAATAATCTTATAAATATGTTAGAAACAATCACATGGAAGAAAAAAACATTTGAATACTTATCTTGGGGTTCATTTCACCTAACATCAACTTATCTAACCATTTCTGCTTGTCTCAGACATATACTAGTTATTGCAAGTAAGGGAAACCATGGGACCTATGTTTCTTTGGGCCTGGCTTACTTCACTTAACATAATATTTTCCAAGTCTTTCCATTTCCTAGCAAATGGGCCAATGTCATTCTTTCCGATAGAGGCATAGAATTCCATTGTGTATGTATACCACATTCTCTTGTTTACTTCTGCTTTAGAAATTGTAGAATCTATTACTCAGGTAGATAGCAATTTTTACAATGAAATTTATACCTTCCACTTCATTCTTTCCTCTTTTAACTTTCTGATGAAAAATTCAACCTTATGAAGTATTCCATTTACCCTCTTCCATCTCTCAAAGGCAGCTAGCTAATTAGCAAGAAGCTGTTGAAAAGATTGTCATAAAATAGTCTTCAATCCCCAATTTCAAATGGACCAACAGAAATGGCCGGTACCAAACCGACTATATTTCTATAAGAATACGCCACTCCCACTCTCCTCCTTAAATATTTTGTATTTTTCCTAACTATCCAAATGTTCCTCTCCCTTTCTACTCCCACTCACCGGATGGTTTTATATTTTAGAGCAAATTAGACGCCAGAGATGAAAACAGAATCTTATATTTTTTCAGGATCCTTGTTACTTGGTTGCTTCTAAATATATGTATTAATTGCATTTTTTGACCTGATGAAGTTGTTATTACAAGTTAAATGAGTTAATATGTGCTAGAAGACTGAAACAAATATTTCTGGAACATGTAGGTTTTTATGATCATTTGATTTTCATGATTATTTTCTACTCAGTTATCACGTTTACCTTCCCGTTATTTTAATCTTCCTAAAAGTAAAACTTCAAAAACTCCAAGACCTCATTTCTATTTTAGAGAAGTTAGTAATAGCTTGTCTTCTTCTTCATTATATTTCTAACCTCACTCTTCTGCCCCAGGATGATTGTGAAGGGCTTCACCTGACAACATGTTGTTAACACACATTCTCTGGCCCATTGTACACCTTTAGAACGAGAAACTCTAATGTGCAGATCGGCTGTCCTTGTTTGAACTAGCCTTTCCTGACGGAGGAAGGGATGAATTTAAGAAACATTGTCTTTGTGGATTCTTTCCAGAATCATTCAAATTCTACTTTGTCTTATCATTAAAAATTTCAATAAAGAGCAGCTCCAGCCACCCACTGACTTGAGTGTAAGTCCTTGAGTTTTCTAGGGCAATTATTACATTTCTCCTTCTCTTTCCTAATGAACAGACCAAATGACCATATCTCTTCCCTAGACTCCTGCACTACATGTATGTTCTACAGAGTAATTGATACCTTGTCATTCTCAACAGCATCTTTCTGCTTCTTCGCCTTCAATCATACTTTGTCTCAATCTCCTCTTGTTTTCGGGGTTTCTAACCTTTTTAACAGTATTTGAATTTGAACTCAGCTCCTTGTACTTGCTAGGCAAACACTTGACCTTATAAATCATGCTCCTACTTTTTTCCTTTAGTGTTTTATTTTCTCCAAATAGGGTCTTGCTTTGGACTGTAATAATATCTATCCTATCCTGTCTATCTATCTATCTATCTATCTATCTATCTATCTATCTATCTATCTATCTATCTATCTATATCTCTGTCTGTCTATGTGTAGATACATACCCATGTCTACATGTTCCATTGACTCTGAGGCAGGTCAAAGTTTATATGACAGTTGGATACCACTTTTCCTGATTAATTTGTTGAGATGAGGTCTCACTATCTTTTTTTGATTAGACTGGCTCCAAACTGTGATCTTCCTCTCAAGTATTTGGGATTATAAATGTGAAGCACAGAATTTGGCCAGGACTTTATTACAATTAATATGTAGAAATACTGGGGCAAAGATCTGGAAGGTATTTTTGTACCCAGCTAGAGATTAAGTTTGCCTAGGAGTCAGCTTCAGATCTTGTATTTGTCTTTTCATGGTATCCTTCTAGGTACTTTTTAAGTAATGGGCCATTTTGTTGGAAGGCTCCTAAAGTGGTGAGTCCCAGATGTTGTATTGTGAGTCAGACGCGCTAATCCTAACTTTGTTATATGAAGAGCAGTATATGTAATCTGTCTGGAAGGTAGCACGGACATTGGCAGTTGAAAAGGATCTCAGGTAATCTTGTCCAGGTGGCATTGGGAAATACCATGAACAGGAAAAAGAAGAATTTCACATCCATGGTTGAATTTTAGTCTTACCCAGAAAATCCTGATGGCATGTCCCCCTCCCAATTGAACCCACTAAATATGAGATGGGGGAGATAAGGAAGTATCTTATCTAGTAATGCATCTATAAAATTATTAAGAGGGGCTGGGAAGGTGGCTCAGTGGTATAGAGCTCTTGCCTTGCATGCATGAGGCCCTGGGTTTGATTCCTCAGCACCACATAAGCAAAAGAAAAAAGAAAAAAAAAGCTGGAAGTGGCTCTGTGGTTCAAGTAGTAGAGCACTAGCCTTGAGCTGAAGAGCTGAGGGACAGCGCCCAGGCCGAGTTCAGGCCCCACAACCGGAACCCCCAAAAAATAAATAAAATTAACCAACAAAAATGGCAAAAAAATTATTAAGAAATAAGTAGGCAAGAATAGCAAAATCAGCCATAAGGCAACAAAAACTGAGTGTGTTGACTACCAGGAAGAAGTAGAAAAATCCAGTCGGACTTCAAAGAAAGCAAAAATCCAAAGAAAAGCCAATGATTAAAATATAATTATCAACCAAGAGAACCAGACGAATAGAATAGTGAAGCAAAATCATTGTGAAGCAGAATCTCTTACTGTTCCTGGATTTGGTTACCGGCGGATTAAATGAGGTAACTCCCCATAGCAATGGAGAGTCCAAGGGTCAACAGCTCCACTCCGGAGCAAATGGGCCCCAGTGGGCCACAGTGTCTATATTCTGTGCCCTCTCCAGGCCAGAGTGCAGAGAAAGGAGTTCTTTGGAGTACATTTCCTCAGCTGGAGCCTCAGGGTAGAAAGCCCTAGAGTGATCACTCCTGTGTATCTGTAGACTTGTTGCAAAGGACTCCAATTAACTCTATGTAGCTTTTGCTGATTTTTCCCTGCAGCCCTGTTAACATGCAAAACTGGTGCCCAGGGAAACAGCCCAGCCATTTTTTTCCCCTGAAACTGAGAACTACTTAGAAATGGGTATCACAATTTGATTTGAAATTAGGTCAAGAATGAGAGATTCAAGAACTCTCAAGTATACAATTATTTTTCAAAGATGTTTAACCATGTCAACTTAATTATCAGGGTAATTCGGATAGCACCCAGAACAGGGCTAGACTTCTAATTGGTACATGGAAAGTAATATTTCTCAATATTATTGTTACATTACATTGAACTAAAATCTAAGCATTTTACTCCTTCAGTCAGACTAATGTCTAAGTATATTCACCATAGGTTAGCAGATAAACCAATAATAATAATGTTTCAGATGATAACCCAAATTTAAATAGAAAAATCTAAATTTATAGAGAAATTTATGTAGAGATTTATATTTATATGAATTATAAAAATCTAAACTTATAAAGAGAAATAATTCAATGTATAATGCAATTAATAATAAAGCTTGTGCCACCAAAAGTAGTTTAGTCTTCATCTGCATAAGACTTATAAAAAATTAATTGATTGATTGATGTTTTTTCAATCATGGAGCTTGAACTCCGGGCCTGGGTACTGTCCCTGAGCACTTTTGCTCAAGGCTAGCATTCTACCACTTTGAGCCACAGCACCAGTTCCACTTTTCTGGGGTAATTGGAAACTTATCTCCAATTAAGGAATTAAGTCTCACGGACTTTCCAGCCCAGGCTGGCTTTGAGCTTCAGTCCAGTCCTCAGATCTCAGCCTCCAGAGTAGCTAGGATTACAGGTGTGAGCCACTGGCACCAGGCTAGGGCTATTATCATTTACACATGAGAAGTGCTACAGTCTGAAAACAGTGACTCAATTCTGTTGTTGTGAAATGATTCCCAGTTTGCTTAAACATCAGCCTTGGTACAAGATTATTCTAGGATTTGAGAATCTGCCTGACACCCATGTTTCAAGCTGGTTCTTTTATAGATTTGTGGACCAGAAAATAAAAGGCAGCTGGGTCATGGAAGGACCAGGCTGAGGGTCTCTTCCACCTGTAAGGCTTCCGTGAAGCCTTGCTGTGTTCTTACCCTTGTTCCAACTATATTCATTTTTCTTCAGCCAGAAAAATGCTAGGGTACATGAAGGAAAGGAGGCTGTAAAATAGGACCTCACCTCTCCCTTCAAAGCAGGGCTTGTAAAAAGTTCCCATTGGATAGCAGGTGAGAATTAGCAGAGGATACTGGTAACATGCACTCAGTCTGGGAATACACCGGAAGCACATTTCTAACCTGACCACCTCCACGCCAGGATGACAAGAAAAAAGCCAAGGAGGTCACTCTATGAGATTAAAGGGACAGTGACAAAAACAAGCCTCCTAACTTACAGGATGTCACTTAGGTTCAGAAGTAAGTGATGTATGTATGAAGCAATATATGAGGAATAATCGTATTCAGAGTACTTTTAAATGTATTTAAATTACCAATAGTTGACTAACATGTGTATATGTGTGTATGTATATATGCACATATATGTATACTACACATACTCCCTTTAATTGTATAATTGTAATAATAATTATTATTACAGAAACAACTCATGTCATGCAATTTTTCTGTTCAACTGAAAACCCTTACTAAAATGGCCCACGGCTATTCTTTGTGCACCCATTTGGTTTGTGCATGACACAGGAAGATCCTGACCAAATTTTCTATTACATATTTTTTTATATCTAAGTGTTGCCATGTCTCTTGCTCAAGGTAGGTAGTCAATAGGATTTTCTTCAAAGAATGAATGAAGTCATGGACAAATGAATTCATTTTTCTGCTACGATTGCTTCTGCCTTGCTTGATATGCCTAGTAATTAGCCCCAGGTGTGATGAAGCTGAGTTGGGTTGAGTGCTGAACCAGTGGCCCTCAATGAAAACTCATCACAGCAATAGTTTTCCAAAATCTATATATTTTTATGTGTGAAATAATGCACAGAACTCTCACTAGTTAAACATATCTTTGGAACTTCATGTATATTCTCCCTATGAGGGAGAAGCGTTGGTAGAGAGAATAAAATCCTACATGCAATTCAAGCGACATCCATTTGCCATTGAAAACAACAGAAGCCAACACTGCTGATAATGACACCCAACAGAAAGTATTTATTTTAGGTGTTTTTGTCAATACTATTATGTTCTAAGCTAGCACTAGCTCCTACCTTTGCTATCTGTTTTTATACAATGCCAAAGTACAGTCCAGGCATTCTTTGAAATATGAAGTAGGGGGGAAAATCAAAGTTTTATGGGGTAAAAACTAATAGAGATGTTTGATCATTCAAAAAGAGAACCCAAAATAAGTGATTTGACAGGATGAAGTTTTTCCTTCTCTGGTTCTAGATGTCCACAAGCAGAGTCAGTGAAAATGTTCAGTGCGCCTAGTGCCAGGGATTCATGTACTTTGTCATTTATCCTTAGGAACAAGTGTTCCACCTCAAGGTCTCAGGATAGCTGCTGGAGCTTCGGCCCTCCAGTCTGATTTCCATCCAGCAAGGAGGAGAATAACTAAAGAAACATACACACATTCACTTTAAAAACATATTTAAAAAATGCTGCTTCACCACTTCTGGCCAGCCATGGTCAGAATTCAGTCAACTGGCTGTACCTATCTTCAGAGAATGCTATAAAATACCCCCATTCAAAGTGTCCATTTGTCTAGCTAAATAACAAAACAAAATAGAAGTCATTTTACAGAGGAAGATGAGTATAATGCTTATTAACAGGGAAATTAGTGGTCTTTGCCACTACCAGCAAACATAGAAGAAATTATATAATTAGTGATAGATAGTGATATACTTGTAGATATTAGTGATAATACTTGCAGATTTGTCAGTTTTTATGGTACTAAGTTTATTACAAACTATTTCTGTGTGTGTGCATGTGCGTGTATGCACATGAACACAGGCTTGTGAGCCATTCCACAACTTTGGGGTTTAGTTGGAGACAAGTCTCAGACTTGCATAGACTTTCCTGCCCAGGTTAACCTTGAACTGTGATCCTCAGATCTCAGCCTCCTGAACAGCTACAATTATAGGCATGAGCCACTGGTACTTGGCACAAACTAGTTCTTTAAATGGAAATCTTGATAGAAGTTGATCTGAAGAAAGTCACTGGTACAAAATATGAGCTTATGATATAAATATTAAAAATAGAAATGATGTAATGTTCTTGCTTAGCTAATGCAGAAAGATTGCACTAGGTTCTGTGATGTTGATGAGTGAATAGTTCTGCAGAACTCTCTGGAATCTATAATGTTCCTGAGCTCCTTACATAGTGAGTGTCTGTGAATATTGGAAAATTGGCTTCTTTTCTTCCTTTCTTTTCTTTCTTTTTTCTGTGAATCTTTCTTTCTTTCTTTCTTTCTTCCTTCCTTCCTTTCTTTCTTTTTCTCTCTCTTCCTTCCTTCCTTCCCTCTTTCCCTCCTTCCTTCCTTCATTCCTTTCTTTTCTTTTCTTTCTTTTTTCTTTTACCCATCCTTCCTCTTTTCTTCTCTCTACCTCCCTCCCTCCCTCTCCCTCTCCCTCCTTCTTCTCTCCCTTCCTTCATTCCCTTTCACTCTTACTCTCTGTTTCTCTTAGTGCCTGGGTCAATGTCCTTGAGCTTCTTTTGCACAAGGCTAGTGCTCCACCACTTGAGCCACAGCTCCACTTCTGGCTTTTTTTTTGGTAGTTTATTTGAGATATAGGTCTCCCAGATTTTCCTGTCTGGTCTGCTTTGAACCAGGACCCTCAGATCTCAGCCTCCCTTATAGATTGTATTGCAAGCATGAGCCACTGGTATCTGCTCTTCTCTTTTTAAAAGTATTCATTTTATGAAGTAGCAATTTGCAGTGCAGGGTTAGAATTTCTATTTGAATTTGGTAACATTGTGGGACCTGGCTAAAATAAAAGTTAATACCTATATTCTATGAGTAGTTACACTTGCCATAATGCTTATGACATCAAACACAAATATATAGGTATATGATATCTCTAAATATAGCATATATTTATGTCTATATGATATAGACAGATATAATGAGACTTGATAAGGAAAACTGTTATTTTTCATTTTATATTTATATGTTCATATAGTACTAAAATCCCAATGTTGTACTCAGTAATACCCAAACACATTTTAATAATTGTATTTTTATAAGGAATTATTGTAGGCAGGAACACTTGTTGGTTTTAGAGGACACACATGCTACAGTGGTTTTGCAGACAGTCGGTTTTAGTAGTAAAATTGAGCCTGTGAATATACTTTTCGGTATGTTTTAGATGAACTATCTGTTATAAAATATGTGCAGTTGTTGGTGTGTGTGTGTGTGTGTGTGTGTGCACGCACATGTGTGCATGTGTACACACATGTACCAGTACTGGGGAATCACGGTCTTGTACTCTTTGTGTAACGTTTTTTACTCAAGGCTGATACTCTACCACTTGAGTCATATTTCCACTTCTGTTTTATACTGGTTAATTGGAAAGAAGAGTTTCAAGAATTTGCCTGCTTGGGCTGGCTTTGACTGGGATCTTCAGAACTCAGCCAGTTGAGTAGCAGGGATTAGAGACTTCATCTGGCTTGCATAGTTAATTTTAATGACACTTATTTTTCTTCTTGTAGAGCCAAGTATCTAGGTCAGATAGGAAGAACAAAGGTCTTGGAGTCAGTAGACATGAACCCTGTCCTTGGCTGTAGTACTTTCCTTTTGCAATTGCAGTAGGAGCCGTTTTCTATAGGAAGGCCCTTGGATACTGTGCGGTAATGCTGTGGAATGAGGGCGTAGAACACTATTCATAGGAGGACATGACTTTTATTTCTTTCATCTCCTCCTGTCTTATCTTCTTGCTTAGTCAGGCTCAATATTTTCTAGGAAAAAAAAATCCCCCAAATTTCAGTGTTATTCCTGTATGTAAGACAAAGAGTTAACACCAGCATGTGGCTTCAATCTTTCTTAGGATAAAATGGCAGATGCTGTAGTTTTCACCACAAAGACATTGATTAAAAATTTGAGGTTAGATCTAAGTCTGCTGAGAGACTCTCAACTGGATAATGCTTTTAAGTCAATAAAAATCACTCTTTAAACCATCCTCTAAGTCTGGGATTAGGCCTTATATTTTATAAAGGAAATAAAAGAATAAACTTTTTTTCCTATTTGTAAACATCAAAATCTGCATAGTTTTTTATCCAAGGCACATGATTTTTTTTTTTTACATTCCACACTAGAAGTTTAAAATAAGGTCAAAATTTTTACTGGAAGGAAAAGAAATGTAAGAAAGAAAAACTTAGTCAGGTACTTGTGCCTCGTGGCTGTAATCTTGCTTATGCAAGAGACTGAGATCTGTAGGATCACAATTCAAAGCCAGCCCGAGCACAAAAACCTGTGAGCCTCTTATCTCCAATCGATGACCAAAAAGCCAGACTGGATACATTGCCCATCTGATAGAGTGCCAGCCCTGAGTAATGAAGTCAAACAAGATAATAAGGCTTTAAGTCCCTAGTATCTGCCCATGTCTCCTTCCCCACTTTAAAAAAATAGACTTAAAGATCCAAAGGATAAACTCAAGTTTATAGCATGAATGATTAGTATTCCGTCCATGGGTAAAATGAAAATTGACACTTACTGTATTATTAGAAAATCTTTTTTTTTTTTTAAAGAAATTCCTGGAAAACACCACAACAAGGAGTCTTTCCTCTGCATCTTAGGTGTGTTTCTCTATCTCAATCTTTGCTCATTAAATTTCCATCCAGATTTAACAAAAGTCATTATTCAGTTTCATGGGGTCAGTGTGTCAAAATGTCTGTGTTAGAAGTTTAATTTATTTTCTGAGGTTCCTTTAAGTGGGCAGAAGGGATTGATTTACTCTCTTTAAGCCATGCACGGGGCTGGTTTGGAATGTCTACTTGAAAATGACAATTTATCACCACTGCAGCAGAATCCTGGGCTGGAAAAGACGCCTTGTCTTCTCCTTCTGCAGGCCCATTGTCTTCTGGGAGAAGGGTTCTTCCATTGTGTCTGCAGGTCCTGGAGCCGCTCAGCCTGTGTGGTGTCCCTCACCAGATGGCCTTCTTAATAAGTGCCTTGCTCTGGCCTACCCTCACTTTTCTTGATCCAAATGTGAAATGCCAGCAAATAAATAAGAGCATCACACTCTGATGAGTTCTCCTGAGATGAAGGAAAGCCCTGGAGAGAGGAAGCTAGAAGCAGCTTTTCAGTTTGCTGTGACTGCTTCTAATTAGTAGTTAGAAGTAGTTAGAAGATAGCTCTTAGATGCACCAGAAAGAGAGAAACAGACATGGTGACAGAGATACCTACGAGACAGACAAAGAGAAAGAGAGACTGAGAGAGACAGAGAGAGAGCAGAAGAGAGAGAATGAGAGAAACAGGAGAGAAAAAGGGTAAGAGAGACAGAGACAGCGAGAGAGAAAAAGAGACAGAGGGAAAGGGAGGGGCAGACAGAGACCGAGACAGAGAATACATTATCCATATTATTCAGAGTGCCTTGGCAAACAGGGAAAAACCCTTGGATCCTTGGCATCCACTTGAAATATCATGTGTGATCTTTGTTAGAGGCCCACTGACTTTAGACTCGAGGTAGACAATTGCCATGTGCAGATTGCACCGCCAGACTAAAAGTGCAGTGGAAATGAGTGGGTAATGAGAGCAGAACCGCCAGTTCTTTAATTGAATTAAAAGCTGGGTGACATCAATGCAGACACCTGTCCAATTACAGACAGGCCAAGGTGTTTACCATTGCTGTACAAGCGCTCCGAAGATGACAGAAATCTTTCCGCCCACAGATTAACATAATGAAAGAGAACAGATTACAGTGGATGCCAGCCAAACACCTAGGTTGGCAGCTGGGGGGTGGAGTAGGGAGGAAGGGGGAGTCTGCTGAGGGGTGCAAATGGGAATGGATGCCTTTTTCTCAGTATGTTTGGCTGTTAAGAAACAAAGAAAAAGCTGCCTTGTTTTGTTGTGTTTTTGCTCAGTTTTCAGGCACAGAGCATTCATCCTTGTCTGCATTTAGTCACAGGAGTTAATCATAAAACTCCGCCATCAAAGCAGACTTTGCTGTCATTTCCCTGCTTCTCAGCACATAGAGTCCTATTGGAGGCTCTAAAACTTGCATCGCTGAGTGTCAGTCCCACAGAGAGTTTTCTCGCGGGTCTTTGGGCTTCTTCTAGTTATTGATAGTTCTCATAGGCTCCTTTGAAATTTGAGGTTAGTGCAAAAGGAAGCACACATTAGAGATACTAATCTATCCATCCAGAGATACAACTGCCTTTGACTTTGTTCACTCCCTGAGAGAGTCCTTGTGAAATGAGGCCCTCTTGCAGGGAGGGATGCAGAATGAATGTAGCTAAGAAGAGGAATAGTCTTTGTTTTATCTGTCAGTCCTCAAGTGACTGCTTTTGAAAAGCCCTAGTAACAGCTGCTGGAAAAATAAAGCCAAGCAGAACAGTAAAAAGGAGCCAGGCATGGTGGCATATGCCTGTAGTCCCAGTTATTCTGAAAATCTGAGGCTGGCCTGAACAAAAGTGCGAAACTCTATCTGAGAAATAAACAGACAGCTAAGAGTCCAGGGGCATGGCTCATCTGGTACAGTGCTTGCCTTGCAATTACAAGTCCCTCAGTTCAGTTCCCAATACTGATACTGCCAGAAGAAAGCAAAACAGGAAAGGGAAGGGAATGAGAATAAAAGAAAGAAATTCCCTTAAAATTCCCAAGCTCTCTACACTTGGGTTTTCTGCACCCACGGTGGCCCACAGGACGCAATTTGAAGAGAACCTACTTCTTGACTTAAAACTCCCTTGGCGTGGCACGTCAGGATTTCTCAATGTTAAGCATTAATGCAAAATGCATTATCGCTTAGCAGTGAAAGCTATGGACCTGCTGGTGCCAGTGGCTTTAATCCACATACCCGTGTGTGTGTGTGTGTGTGTGTGTGTGTGTGTGTGTGTGTTTCATGGGATACTAACACTTTTAAGACATCAATAATGCTTACTTTATGCTTATTGAATGTTCTGTCAGCTTGCCTTCTTCCATTATCAGGAAAGACTGGCAGGTTTTCTGACATGATTTGGACCATTTTCTGATTTCACAGACTTTTGTGGCAGAAAGGGAGTTTGAGAGGTCATCTTACCAGCCTAGCAATAGGGATGCTCTCAAATTAAAGACAAAGACTCCTCTGTCCTGTCTCCACACAAGGACTCTCATACCCAAGCCAGTCTCAAAGTGATTTCAGGATCCATGTCATTTCTTACTGGGTTTTCTTTGGATAGTTTGCGGTCTAGGATTCCTTTGCAGTTGTCTTGCTAAATATTTCCTCAGTCTTCTTTTACATATAATATCGAAACAGACTCTCAGTTGGTATCTTTGCTTTCTTATGTTTTTGGTAGTACTGGGCTTTGAACTCAGTACCTCATGCTTGCTAGACAAGGCTTCTACCACTTGAGCCAGGCTTCTGGTTCTTTTTGATTTAATTTCCTTTTTAGATAGAGGTTCATACTTTTTCCTGGGCTGGCCTCAGTCCATAGTCCTTCTACCTCTACCTCTTAAGTAGCTGGGATTACAAGCAGATGACACACCCTGTCTTTAAAAATATCTCATTGTAGACTATGAAATCTTATAAATAGTGCCATTTCCATGGTATGTCTACAAACCTTCTGCATCTTTTATTAATCTACACATGATTGTTATCATTGTGGTACTCCTAGCTCAACATTTTATTTTAAAGCTTTGTTACAAAATCAGTTGTTTGAGCTGATAATCCTATACTATAAACCTAGATACTCAGAAGGATGAGGACTTGGAGGGTTGAATTAGAAGTTTACCTGGGCAGAAAAGTCTGTAAGTTTCCATTTCCAGTTAAGCTGCAAAAATTGAAGCTGGAGTTGTAGTAGAAGTAGAATGGTGGAGTGCCAAACTTGAGCATGCTAGCTGAGTGTGAGCATGAGGCTTTGAATACACACACACACACACACACACACACACACACACACACATCTGTGGTCTTCTAGAGCACCATTCTCAGAGGCAGACAGAATGAAAATATGTATTTTTGATAATGATGGCCTGGCACAGCAGTTCCATATTTTTTCTAGTAGAGCCTATAAGCTAAGTATGACATTGGCCCCCTTGGGATAACCACTCAAAAGACTTCAAAGGATAGATCCAATAAAGTCTACCTAACCTAAACATAGAATACTTTTTCTCCCTAGTCTGGGAAGTTGTTTATATGAAAAACCAAAAACAATCAACTGCATGTTCGAAGATTAATTCAGGTTTCTTGTGTTTTGTTAGGGTTAGGGGGACTTGAACTCAGGGCCTGGGCACTGTCCCCGAGCTATTGTGCTAAAGGGTAGTGCGCTACACTTTGAGCCACAGCTCCACTTCCAGTTTTCTGGTAGTTAATTGGGGATGAGAGTCTCATGGACTTTCCTGCCCAGGCTAGCTTTGAACTGTGATCCTCAGATTTCAGCTCCTGAATAGCTAGGATTACAGGTGTGAGCCACCAGCACCCTGCTAGATTAATTTAGTTTTGTGAAGACCACTTAGATGTCTCTCTTTCCTAATCCACAATTATAATATGAGAAGACAGAACACTAGCCTGCATTTAGTGAGATACTCAAATTCTTTGCCAAACTTTGTCTGACACCCAGCATGACAGGGAAGTGTCCCACTGGAAATAGAAAAGCAATGCCACTCCACCTCAGAAAGTGTGGCACTTTTTTTTTTTTTTTTTTTTGCAACGTGTGATTTATAAACCATTCCAACCTTCCACTGAGGACCCAGACTTGGCAAGAGCCAGAGCACCAGCCTCTTTTCCTTATTTTCTTCTTCTTTTTTTTCTTGTTCTCCATCTTGCAGCTCTCATTTCTCAGTGTTATTATTGTTTCACCTGGCTTGAAATGGGAAATGTAAGCACATTGATAAATGACCTCAAAGGTGAGCTCGTTTCTCTCCAACAGCTCTCTTTAAGAATCACAAATTTTCTTTTCTATGGAATGCAATACAATTTTCTAAACTTTTCAACCAAAACTACAGAAGGAGATTTGCTGAGGAGTGATGTCTTACTGATCAACTTTTTTGAAAAGTTGTCTTTAAATATTGACCTTTTACCATCTTGTCTAGATTTTAGAAATACCCCTATCTAAATAATTAAAGACTTTGAGGTCCTTAAGTAAAGGGGAGGGGTTAACAGAGGCATATCACACTACACACATACACCAAATAAACTCCTTTAGTAAAAGCAAGGCTGGTTAAGTAAAAGATTAAAGATCCTTTAGTGAGCATAAACTCAGTATGTGGTTTGACATGCTCCTTTTTAGTATATATTAATACCTTTCCATATAAGCTGATAGAACAGTTGTAACTCCAGTATTTTATTTCAGTTAGGATTTGGGAAGAAATAATATCTCAGGATAAAATATTTCCTAAATCCTGTCTACAAAACCCCAAAATAGCAGAACTGTTGCTGTGTGTCTCACTGGTAATATTACCCGAATAAATGGCACATCTTTCTGCTTGGGAGTTCCCATCACCAATCTGTTTATAACCTTTGTTTCTCTTTGGAGAGCTGTCGGCAGAAAGCATTACTTTCTTCATATGCTATGTATATGAAGTGATGAACAAAAGAAATTAATCTCATATTTTACAACATGTTTTTCTTGCCTAGGTTGGCACTGAAAGTCTGGCTCTCTGGAGGCTGATTTGTTTCTTGTTACTTTGGCATTATGCTAATTCGGTCATGCAAGTTGTCCTACTTAGAGTTTTGTAGTTGATTCCAACTTGCTAACAGGAAAGATGTGACAATACCAAAGATTTTGTCAGGATAAAATGGTTAGAACATCTTTATGATAATAGCACAGACTTGAGTTTCTAGCAGTAGTAGAGGCATTATGAACTATAAAAAGTAAGCCAGGCATCTATAATTCTAGCTAACCAGGAGGCTGAGATCTGAGATCTCAGGATTGTTTGAAGCTAGCGGGTCGGGCAAATCCATGAGACTCTTATCAACAATAAAGCAGGCAGAAAAGGCTAAAAGTAACACTGCGGCTCAAGTGATAGAGTATTAGCCTTGAACAAAAGAAGCTCACAGATGATACCCAGGCCTTGAATTAAAGCCCCAAGACTGGCAAAATAAAAATGAAATAGAAAAACCAAAGGTGACTTTGATCAAAATAAATTGTATTCATGAACTGCTTTGTTAAATGGTAACTCCTTTTTACAATGACTTAAAGATACAAAATTAAATAAATAATGATCATTGGAGCAGGAGCAGAGTCAACAAAAGCAGAATGGGGACTAAAACTGTAGCTCATCAATAGAGAAATTGTCTAGCATGCTCAAGCTCTTGCGTTCTATCCCTAGCTCTGCACAAAGGAAGCGACAGATATTTGTGAAATAGTTTGGGATGTTGTGTGTGGATGAGGGCATGTTGAGTATAAAATACCAATGAGATATCCAAAGAGTGATAACATAGTCTTTAGTTAGAAAGGCAGAACTGGAACTAGAGGAATAAGGAGAAACATGGAGATATTCAGATGATAATGGAGGTGAGGATTGATAAACAATAAGGAAGTATTTGGGGGAAAAAAGTGTCAGAACTCAACGTTGTGGAACAAACTTACTTAAAACACTAAAACCAAGGATCATGACTCAGTGAAGGAAAGAAAGGAGACCTCAGAGATTCAGGAGAAAAACTTAGAAAGGTTTGATGGTACTGAAGAAAAATGGGAGGGGGTAACAATGCTTGATAGGAAATGTACTCATTATCTTACTCATGTAGCTGTAACCCCTCTGTACAGTATCTTTGCAATAAAAAAAAATTTAAAAACACTACAGGAGGATAGGAACTGAGGAAGAGCTGTTTGATTCAAAAATTTGAAACAACTAGTCATCTTCAAGAGGTGAAAAGATCACTTAGAAGTCGACATTGGCCAAAGCTTGGTTGCAAGAGTAATATGACTTGGACTAGCTCTTCACTGGAGCCCTCTTCTTCCATAGTTTCTGAGCTAGGAATTCTATATTCTTAAACTCTTTGACCTTGATAGTAACCTTTAGAGGCATGTGCTATATTGTCTCTTCTCATAGATGGCTCCTCAGCCTCTACTTTCAAAATATGGTCTGTTTGTCAGGCACTGGTGACTCACGCCTATAATCTGGTGATTCAAGAGGCTGAGATTTAAGAATAGAGGTTCAAAGCCTCCCCCCAGAATAGAAGTTCAAATGGAGCTGTTGCCAGCTATGTTGACAGATGAGGAAAATCATGCATAGTGGTGTGAGCCACGTGCTCTTGCCTGTAGAGTTGCCTATCAGCAGCCTATTTTGCCTTCTGGCCTGATGTCTGTGCTCCTTACTGCTACGTGTGAAGATGAGGAGGTGTCCATTTGCTGTTTAGGGAAGTAATGTCTTCAAAGGAAGTGAACTCAAAATGTGAGCCATGGTCTGGAAGAGTCAAGAGGAAATGGCAGCCACAGTGGCAGTAGTGGGAGCACAGAAGGTTTTAGCACAAGGGGGTTCTGAAATGAGAGAGAGTGGAACTTGGCAGGGAATGGTCACATGGGTATTCAGATTAGCTCATTGGCTTGAAGTCTTCCTTGGCCATGAGCTGAGGTAATGGTGCCAAGTGGAGAGAGATTTTCATGCAGAAGCATGACAGAGAGGATTCCTAAATGAGGGGAAAGCTGTTGGAAAGAGATTTTGAAGTTAGCAGTAAGGATTGAGGAATCCAAGCAAGCAAGTCCTTGCTTCATTCTGGCTCTTTGTTCTTTTAAATTTTTTAAAAATATTTCTATTGGGGAGGATGAGTACAGAATTATAGGTGTTAAAATTTGTGTTAGAATGATGAAATCGCTTACCAGTATTGACACTACAAAGCTCAGTATATTCTGTTGAACAGTATAGGCTGTTGACAGCTTTAATCAATAGATGCACAAAGTAAGACTATCTCTTTTACAATATTTTAAAGCATTTTATTAGCATTGATTATTTGCACAAAGGAGGAAAATGATATTTCCATACGTGATTAGGATTAAAGACTGCTTTAAAAACTTCCACAAGAAGCCAGGTATCAGTGGCTCAAGCCTGTAATCCTAGCCACTCAGGAGGCTGAGATCCTAAGGGATCATGGTTCAAAGCCAGCCTTGGCAGGAAAGTCCATGAGACTTTTCTTCAGTTAATCACTAATCCCCCCCAACACACAAGTGTTCCACAAGAAAAGAGCAGTAGAGAAAACCAATGAACATTTTATAATTTCGGTATCCTTTAATTCACAGGGTTCACTAAATAAAGAACTTCTATCTTGTTTGGGAACACCAGTAAACAAAATTTGTTTTCATTTCTACAGATACTTTTAATTGCTGAAATAATCTTATATATCTGCCACCAATCCAGGTTAATTCAATACTTCCCTGTGTCACACATCCATTTAAGACAGGTGTCTTAATTAAGTAAACTAATAATTTTGCAAGTAGAAGTACAAAAGTGTAATTATCTAATTTCTAATTGTTTAGCTATGTGAATTTGCATATTTGTTAGCTGCAGCATAAACAAATAGTTTGTATATGTGCATCCTACTGTTAAAATAATGAACTCACATGTGGGAGTAGCATTGCCTAATGTGTGCTAATAGACACTGCATTCAAAGGCCTCCTGAGTTCAACATGACTGAGAAATGCTAGGTTCAAGAGAACTGAATAGTTTTATTTCTGTGGGAGGCCTAGAATCAGGAATGAGATAATGTGCACCTTAACTATTGTATAGACATGGCACTCTGCTTCAGCAGCTCTATGTGGAAGAGTTTGCCCATTCTGAATGAGGTATGTATCAAGTACAGATTTCAAGTGAGCATAACAATAAGTGGATCTCCCATTTTTTTCTCATCCTGCAATCAGCAGACAGGCAGGAAAATAAATGAAGGAGGCATATTTTTGTTGTTGGTGGTGGTGGTTTTCTATTTCTCAGTCCTGTATCTGTGTCTGTCTTTGTCCATATCTTTCTGTCTCTTTCTCTGTGTCTCTATTCCTCTTCCTTCCCCTAACACACACACACACACACACACACACACACTTCTCTTTACAGATGCTTACAGTAAACATGCAAATCCTTTTTGTCCCCTCTTTCATTACAGGCATATTGACAGGCTTACTCCCTTTCAGAAACTATGCCGTAACCCTAACTGCTTGCACCCTTGCTGGCTGTACTGAGAGCTCACAAGCATTGAACATCTCTACTCCACAAGAAGGTAAAGTAATTTCAAAGGTCTTGACTTCCACATTTCAGTCATGAATAATAAAATAGGAGAAGAGCTAAATGCTGCAAGGCCATTTGCTGGAAAACCCCAACCTAATTTGATGACAGAGTGCATTGCCAGGCCATAATTGCTCCATTTTTGGGGGTGTGTGAAAATGAATCAAACTCCATACCCCTTAATGACATGCATCTTTAATAGCTGTAATGCAGATTAATGGGCTTTTTAATTGCTGTTACATTGTTCATGCAAGAGCCTTGTCATTAATATGAAGCATCTGAAAGATTAATGAAAGCTTCCTCATTTTACTATGGCTCAGAAGTAAATCTAGAGACAGTCTGACTAAAAAGAATTGATTGTATGGCACAGTATGAAATTGAGAATCAAACGGTTGATTTCCATGGTCTCTTTTAACTGCTAAACACCAGCACAGGCAACAATTATTTCAGCCTGATGGAACCTCCGAATGCCAATTGAGGCATTATTAATCACTGCTCAGTTCCTTCGGACTTCAGTCTCACTTTTGTGGTACTTGGAACTTGCAAACTGTTGGCATAAATTAATGTTTCAGAAAGCATCCGTTAAGAAGGCAGTGGGAAAGAGAAAATATTTTAGCACTCTAAAGTGAAAGCTTTGCTCAAGCATCCAAACATATCACTTCAAGAAGTAAAAGCTCTCAAAACATTTGAAGCTTTGTTACTTTATATTTTCATCTCCCAGATGAGAGAAATTTTACATTTTCATACTGTCTCCCTGTGAATTTATTTAGAAGATTTAAAAGCTTGATCTTTACGGGAAAGTAGGTAGCTAATTTCTCTCTCTCTTTCTCTCTCTCTCTCTCTCTCTCTCTTTCTTCTTTATCTCTCTTCTCTCCCTCTTTTCCTCTTTCCTCTCTCCATTAGTCATCTCCCAAGCCCTCTTTTTCCTCCTGTACAGAGAATGATTTACATAGAAGGTAGATTTTGAAAGGAAAATGCAGGTCCATATGACAAAGAGATTAGATAAAAATCTTTCCTAGCACCCCTAATCAGAGTCCCCTCAGCTGGACAGTGATGTCAATGAAACATCTTCATGATTTCCTCTATCTACTCTAGTAAAAATGATAGTTCCTCAAATGGGCACCAGTAGCTCATGCCTGTAATCCTAGCTACTCAGGAGGCTGAGAGCTCAGGGTCCCACATTCGAAGCCAGCCCAAGCAGACAAATCTGAGAAACTCTCATCTCTCATTAACCACCAAAAGGTTGGAAGTGAAGCTGTTGCTCAAATAGTAGAGTGCCAGCCTTGAGCACAGCATCCAGGCTTTGAGATCAAGCCCCAATACCAGCACCAAACAAAAAGAAAAAGTGTGGCTTCTCTCAATGCCACTGTGTCCATTAATCTCTCTTACATATCCTTCCGCCATCTTTACTATGGGGCGCATAACTCCATGTCCCCTTTAGCTTCTCTACATCCACTACAGCCCTGTCTAGATTTTGCTTAGTTCCTTACCTACCTCTCCCATTGCTGTGTCCCAGAGAGAGTTCTTTATTGTCCACTTCACCATTTTTTGTGATTATTCAAGAAATTCCTAAACTTATAACCAAGAAGTTATTTTTAATTTACCCAATGCTATTTGTATTGGGGATCAATTATGTTTTTAATTTTTTTAACATGTAGCTCCTACAACTCCAATTCATTGGTTATTTTGTTGAAATATCATTTGAACATTATAGTGTAGCTTCAATATGTAATTCATTTAATCGATTCTACATTTTCAAGCTATTGTAATAGTTAGGTAGAAGTTTTCTTAAGTGTCTATTACAAACCATTCATCAACACTGGCCACGTCAAACCATAAGCTCTTCGAGGGTAGGGGACTCTATCTGCTTAATTAATTTGAGTAGGTGCAACCTCCCACCACCATTGTGGTTAATAATACTTTTGATGAAGTAACACACACGTCAGTCAAGTGAACCAGTGTGAAGACTCCCCATCCATCACCTATGCAGATTATCATAAATCCAGGACAGTTATTTAGCACTGTCCCTAAAGCAATTACTGACACGCTACCCACAAATGAGGAACATTTCCATGCCTGGGATCGCAGGTTTAGCCCATGATTTATTGGCTTGAGTCTAAAAAGTTTGAGTTAGAAAAGTAAACTAAAATTAGTCTCTATAAATCTTTTCTTTTTAAAAATATTTCCTTTTCTTTTTCACAGCTCCACAAGAGGTTCAGCCGCCAGTAGCTAAATCCCTTCCTGATTCATTGTTACTCTCTTGGAATCCACCAAAACAAGCAAATGGTATTATAACTCAGTACTCTTTATACATGGATGGGAACCTCATCTATTCAGGCTGTGGGGAGAATTACACAGTGACAGGTAAGACTGCTGTGGCATTATGTAATTATATAGTCTTTGTGTGTGTGTGTGTGTGTGTGTGTGTGTGTGTGTGTGTGTGTGATGGACTACAGTGAATTCTTTTTCTGAAAACACAGTTGTTGTTGTTTGTTTGTTGTTATTTAGTTTGTTTTGTGCTGGTCCTGGGGCTTGAACTCATAGTCATCTGGGCACTGTCCATGACTTGTTGGATTTGTTGGTGTTGTTTGGAGAGTTTCTTTTGGCTGGTCCTGGGGCTTCAACTCAAAGCCTCGGTGCAATTCCTGAGCTGTTTTGCTCAAAGCTAAAACTCTTGCACTTGGAACCACAGCTCCTCTTCTTGTTTTTAGGTGGTTAATTGGAAATAAGAGTCTCACAGAACTTTCCTGCCCAGGCTGGCATCAAACTCAGATCCTCAGATCTCAGACCCCTTAGTAATTAGGATTATGGGCTAAGCCAAAGCCAGTGGTGTATAGCCCTATCCCTGGCTAATTTTTGCTCAGGGCTAGCACTCTACCACTTGAGTCATGGCTCTACTTCTGGATTTTTATGGTAGTTTTTGGAGATAAGAGTCTCATGGATTTTCCTGTTCAAGCTGGCTTCAAACTGTGATCCTTAGATCTAAGCCTCCTGAGTAGCTAAGATTACAGGCCAACTCAGGCTTTTTCAAATCCTCATTTGAAAATACAGTTTTGATGTGTTATATAATTTTGTCTCCTGTTGACACTCCAATGCCATGAGCCTTGTGGTCTATTAGGTATATATATGTTGAAGCCAACGTTTAACAAAATGGAAAGATCCCTATATCACCTCCCTCCCACTTCACCAAGGAGTGAAATCCATCTCCTTACCTAAATCTCACACACCACTGTGCTCAGGTGTAGAAGGGACCTGAATGTAATAATACAGTGGCTCACCAGAGCCTGGTCCCTATCCCATGGGTCACAGGCTTAAAGCTGGACTTAGTGTAGCTCCAGTCCCATGGGATCTGTGAATCTGAATCATTTAAACCAATGATATCCTTTAGATGATTCCATGGTTACATGGCTAACTACCTAATATTCCTCACGAATGTGGGATAGTATTAAGACTCAGAAAGTGTGCATTTACTGTGGTTTTAACTTTAAACTATTCTAGAGAAAACATAGCATATACACCCTCACCAAATATATAATCTTCATTTTGTATTTAAATAAAATGAAAGAAGTAGTTGGAAGACTTTCTGAATACCCGAGGCCTCTGTTAGGTTATTGTCTGATCTGTGTTTGTACTTGTACAGAACTCATACTGGGACCATATTTTATGTTATGTTCCATACTGTATTTGATTCTCAGATGAGATGCTACTAATCAAATATTGATTGATTTAAAAACTGAAGCCTAGCGATATTAAGTTCTTTGTGAAAGGTCACGACAAGTTAGAATCAGAGGTAGAATTAATTATTTATGTCACATTAATGTCAAGGACTGAGGTTATAACAGGGAAAGCAGTCAGACACTGGTCCTCCTGGCCTGGTAGTCATGGCTTCGTGTGAACACATGCGGATGCTTCTATGACGTGTGGGTATGGACAATTTTCATTTGTATTGTTGTCTCCTCTTTGGTCTGAGAAGAATAGTAACAGGACAAGCACTATTACTTTTTTCTATCATTCATCCTTGACAAGTAAGATCATTGTTACCCCACATACAAGTGGGAAAACTGTGATATAGAAGAGTTCAGGTGATAACCCCTGTGGGTGACACTTTGACATCAACCCAAGCATTTTGGCTACCTTGAAGACAATGTGGTCTGAAAACAGGCTACTTACCTTTCCGTGGACTTAGTTATTGAATCTGTAAGATGGGAATAACTAGGCTCTTGGATAATTTGAAGAAATTAGACTCTGTGCAACATATCATATGGTGTTAGGAATTGATTTTAAAATGTATAATTATCATTCTCTGTAGGTGAATGGAGTTTATAATATGAATGTAAAGCAGATTAGTTTTATCCTAAAATATTAGTTTACCAGACTGAAGCTCATGCCATTATATTAAATAAATATTATAGACTGTAGAAAGTATTTTGTAAAAATAAGCAATATTAAAGCCCATCACTGAATGAGTTTTATATGTGTGTTAATGATGATAATGAAAGCAACTTTCTAGGGCCAAAATACATCACTGTGCATAACTGGCTACTATGTTTTTGTAGTCTCAATAGATATTTTCTGATTTCTTGGGTATTACTTAATTATGCTCCTGTAAGTTTGCTGTGTGAGTTTACATCTCCTCTCATCTGTGTGTGTGTGTGTGTGTGTGTGTGTGTGTGTGTGTGTGTGTGTGTGTATTGCCTTGAACAAGATCACTTGTTTGCTTGTTTGGTTCTTCAAAATACCATAAATATCTGAAAATCATGACCACATGCATATTCATTTCTGCATCTCCAAGGTCTCTTAGAGTAGGTGATGAATAAGCAAAATTGGTAAATTCCTTTGACTCCTGACAATAAAGAAGATAGTGATAACTGATAGAAGATAGCAGTAGAGTAGGGAAAAAAAGCTACAAAGAAAGGAGAATGAAAAGTTATGAGAGGATAAGAAACTTAGATCCTTTCTGTGCACAGAAATGAATGCTGTATCAGCTTACAAGGGAGAAGTGGAGCTGATGGCAGACGAGAAAGTGTGGGTTGTGAATGTTTCCAAATGCATAGGATCCCCTTGTGGTGACATTGTGCAAACCCAGGAAAAAAAAGCAGTATGAGGAAGACAGAAGGCATGAATTCACATCAATTCCTATTAATAATACAAGTTATTAGCATTTTTACAATCTGTAAAATAATATTATATTCTAGCCTTTGTTTGAATGAATCCACAAAACTGTGCAAGCATCAGATCTACAGCAAGAGATTGTGGCATATGGTAATATAATGGATGGGTACAACAAATAATTCTCATGTTAAATAAAGAGTTGACTCTTTTGTGTGTGCGGGGGGAGGGGTGGTGAGTACTGGGGCTTGAGCTCAGGGCCAGAGTACTGTTTCTAGCTTTATTACTTAAGACTGACTGACCCGTGGGGCTGGGAAGGTGGCTCAGTGGTAGAGCGCTTGCCTTGCATGCCTGAGGCCCTGGGTTTGATTCCTCAGCACCACATTAGCAGAAAAAGCCAGAAGTAGCACTGTGGCTCAAGTGGTAGAGCACTAGCCTTGAGCTGAAGAGCTGAGGAACAGCACCCAGGCCCAGAATTCAGGCCCCATGACTGACCAAAATAAAAGACTAACTGACCCTCTAACTCTTGAGCCACAGTTCCATTTATTTATTTGTTTATTTATATTTGGTGGTTAATTGCAAATAAATGTTTCATTAATTTTTCTACCTGGGATGCCTTTGAATCTCAATCCTCAGATCTTGGCCTCCTGAGTAACTCAGATTACAGTCATGATCATGGGTACCTGATAGAGGGCACTATTTTTACGGGACTCAAAACTGTCCTCTCTAGCTACAATGGACATAAATTAAATGATCTTCAGACTTTGTATAATAATTTTAAAGAATTATATCTCCAGTATCACTCCTGATATTTCTTTTCTAAGCTTATCACGACTGTCACCAAATAGTTTATGCTATGAAGCATACTGGGACTGGGACTTCAGTATTGGTCAGATTGGAGGGTAACTAAGCCCTGTAGGTGACTAGAACATGATTATTCTCATCTATGGATAGCAACGCTGAAGGCTAGAGAGGTCAAGAAATTCTTCTGGTCAGTAAGTGGAGGAGCCATTCCAAATGCAGGTCTGAGTGCTTCGCCCATCTATGCCTACAATCTTCCTATAGGCTTCTTGTTGAATTTTTCATTTTATTTTTCCTTACCACAACCCTGGCAGTTAAAGCAGGAACCTAATTAGAACCCTCAGAACTCCTCTATCAGTCTGCTAGAGCTTTCATAACAACTTATCACAGCCTAAGCGCCTTAGGAAACAGAAACATTTCTTACTCTCTAGAGGCTGTTAGTTCAGGATAAGATGTGAACAGGTTTGGTTTCTCCTGAAGCCTCTCTCCTTGGCATACAGAAAGCTACCTTCTCATAAGGGCCCCACATGACCTTTGCTGTGTGGGAATGCATCCTTGGGTCTCTTCCTCTGGTGTACAAACATCAGTCTTGTTTGATAAAGTCCCATTCTCACTGCCTCTTTAAAGGCCTTAACTCAGATATACTCATTTTTCATTTCAATGCAAGATTTGAGGAGTAGATGAATACACAATCCATTCCATAGCAGTACCCTGAAGCAATTGTCTTGCCAATTAGGGAAGGCTCCAGATCTCTTTCTGTAGAGATTCTCAAAGTGCAGAAGAATTTAATACAATGGGCTTGAAGATCGCTTATGACTCATAGATTTTATACTTGTAATACATACTAAATTGAGGTCACTTATATCTTCACATGCAGGTGAATGAAGTTATCCAGGTTCTATCTTCAAGCGTGTTGAATAAAGTCATCCGAGGAGAAAGCTGATGGGAAATTACTCTAGCTATTGAGAAGAGCTGTAGTGTTTCTGGATATCTTATCATGATATATACCTACAGTGCTGTTGGTACTCCGGGTATTTGTGACCTCATAGCCTTTCCTCACAGCTGAATGGTTTGTGAGTTGAGCCCAAACCAACTAGTAATATCAGGATGGTGGTAGTTTAGACACTAAGTTTATATATGCATGAATGAAATATCTCAGAAATGGATCTACTCAATTGAAGAGACAATTTATAAAATTTTAAAGGTAAAAAAGAAAGAAATCCTTATTAAAGATAAACTATGCAAATATGTAAATGCTCACAATAGAGAGAGGATTTCTTAATATTTAATATAATTCTCTAATACTTCATCATAACAAAATCAGGCTACAACCAATGTAAAATGTTGCATCTGTACACATTCTCTTATTATAACTATATTACAATATATCATTGAATATCTCTATAAAAATATTTTAGGATATTCAAAAAACTTGCTTCATCTAATGAACCTACAGTAATGCATACAACCATATGAACATGTATCTTTTTAAAATATTATAACTATTATACATAATCTTTATTGATATACTTTTTAAAAAAAAAAAAGAACATTGGTAGCGAACTTTTACAGAATATTTGATATGTACCATCAAGTTCTTCCCAGGAAGTTATCAGCAGAGAACAGGTTTTTTTTTAATCTTTGATACCTTTCTAAGTAGAGTATCATTTTAAAAAATGTAACTACTGGTTATGCTGAATGCTTTTCTTCATGATTATTACTCATTTATATTTTGCTCTTGATGTGCAAAAAATCATGAACAGAGTTCATGATAAGGTATAATTTTGAAATTTTATCAAAAGCTATGTCTCATACACTTTCCTGGTTATAGTAACCCACAGTACTTAAAATTACTGGCTATCAAAGCTTCCTAAATAACTTTGGTGTTGATGATGTTCCTAACTATTGAAGGCACAACAACATTTTTACATCACTCCCCCATTTATCTGTGATTTCCATTTACCTCGTCCTGTAGAACCAACATCCTCCCATTGTGCTTAGCCAAAGGATCTTGCTGGCATGGAGGATCCAAGTAAAAGTGAATGCATTTCAATCCAGAAGCCACTTAGCATCCAGGTGCTTTGAGATGTTTTTAAAATTCTTTCTGTTCAATACAAAGCACTAAAAGTCAAAGGCATTGGTGCACCTTGAGTTAGTACAAAAATATATTTAAAAATGCATACAGTTCAAGTTTTTGCCTTGCATAGGCCATAAGCTAGTTCTACGCTGGGTCAGTTCTGACACTGAAAAATGAATCCAGTTAGAGGACCTCCCGAAGGCTGTTGATGTTTGCTATAATAAATAGCACACACTTTAAGTCAAACTTTTTCATTCTGTATTCAAAGGTAATGGATTTTTCGTAACCATAGTAACCTTGGTGAATTTCTGGATAAATACATGAGGTAGATACATTCTAGTTTTATTTTTGAATATAAACTACCACATTATGTATTACTAATAATATGAAAAATAGGATGTAGGTTAGTATAATGACAGCTTAAACTAGTATGCATTTTTCTTCTGCAAAAAAATAAATATTTATCAAAAGTAGAGGTTCAATTAATTTTTCCCCCCAGTTTTGTGGTATTGTGGTGGTACCATTTATCTTTTCTTGCAAGATCTCCATTAATCTCTTATTTCAGTCCCGTAACAGATTTTAGAGAATTTGGAGGTAAAAACAATTGTGCTTTAAAAGCTTATGATTAAAAACATTATGGAAAGATTGAAGAACTTATATTGATATCACTAGCAGAGCCATGGTGAGCCGCTTAGAATGCCTAGATGTAGTGTGTTCATGAGTAGGCAGGAAAAGGAAGCCCTTTGTGAGACTATTCAATATCCCTGGATTGTTTCTAAGTTCAGGTTAGATAGCATCCTGATGGATGATGACCGTCCAAACGGTAGCCAACCAGATCATTCTCATTTTAAAGGAGCACCCTACCAGAAACTGGCAATCTTCAAGAAGTTTCCAAAGGGTTCAGAAAATCCCACGAAGATTTTAGAAACAAGATGAGCATGATAGTGGAAATTTGGAAGCATATACATCAAAACACAGCAAGAAGATTTCTGTGCTGCCTGGTGAAAAAATAGTTCTTTTGTTGCCAGATGCCAATCGCTCTATGCCAGTAACCCTACCTACTTAGGAGGCTGAGATCTAAGGATCCAGGTTCAAAACCAGCTTAGCAGGGAAGTCCAGAAAGACACATATTGCTAATGAATCACCAAATATCTGGAAGTAGAGCTGTGGCTCTGTTGATAGAGTTCTAGCTTTGAACCAAAAAAAAAAGGTAAAGAACAGTGCCCAGAACTTGAATTAAAGCCCCAGACCTTTCACAAAACAAAAACAATTCTCTCTTTACTCTTTACAACCTGAATTGTTTGAGTTTAACCCATCCTGACTTATTATAGTTGGTCTCAACCAACACCAAAGAGAACAAGCGAATATGCATTTAAATGTATCATCTAGCAAGTCTTATAATTCACCCTCTTAGTCTTATGAATGGATAGATGTGGCTTATTGCTAGAATTATAGTTAACATCTTCCCACTATTAATTCACCAGGATGGAAGCTTTTATCATAAGACTGAGGAAATAAGTTATGGATAACAACAGTATAAGAAGTGTGTAAGTATGTGTATAAGAAATTAAGAGTAAAAGAAAAGGAGAAGATAAGAGGGAAGGAAAGAAGGAAAGGGAAAAGAACAGGGAGAAAGAAAGATGCTAAGAAAGAGGAAAGGCACATGATGTTCTGGTAAATTCAGAGAGCCAATAAATATTTATATTTTAACTGATACTAAAGTTTAAATATAAATACTTATTGGTTAGAGTTTTTGTTTCTAACCAGAAATTCTTCTATTTGGAGCAGGAGGGAGAGAGCGGGAGTTGAATTTGTCAAGGTCAAGAAAAACCATGTATCAACAGCAACATAGAAATGCTCATCTTAAACCTTCCAAACACTTAAGATTTAATGATGAGACATTTATTGAAGAAGCTATATTGCTTTCAACACAATAAAAACCAAGCAAAGGTTCAGTACTTCTAACCAGGCATCAGAAGGAAACCTTATCATACTCAACAAATTGGAGCAAATGGATATTCATTTGAGTTTAAATGGTTTGTAATAGGGCCTTTTGTAGCAAAAATAAAACTTTAACCTAGATAGTCTGATTTTGCAGTGTTCAATATCACCATGTGCAGTGGTACTCCTGTTACATTATATTTGCAAGGGGAAATCTTTAAAGCTTGTGCTTTAAACCATAAGCCTGAGTTTTTACAAGGCAGAGCATGCGAGGGTGTATAGGTAAGCCCATGATCACATCTGTGAGTCACCAGGTGCCCTTTGGATGCCACAATGGTGTGGCAGTGAATTATACAAGGTCTAAGAGACCTTGAAGATACAAGGAAGAAACAGTGAGCTATGGAAAGCAACTAGAGCCTTCAGAGGCTCAATTACAAAGCAACTAGTACTGAGACCAATGACTCCATGGTAGACGTTCAAAATCTTAGCAAAACACCTTAGGTCAATGTGTGTAATTGATGCTTTTCTCTCAAGAGTTATATTCACTTAGTAACAAAGGACCAGTGAAATGGAAATAACTCATATGGAATATTTGACACTCATCCATGGTTAATTGTAAACAATACAACCCAAGGGACTTTCTCCCATTAAGATGCTTCTACAATGCCCTGATATGTAAAGAAGTCAATAAAATATATTCACATATAAAGTTTAAGATCTGTGCCCAAATATGCCTGTCATCTATTAACCAAATTGAGAATCTTTGTTATTTCTTTTATTAACTTTAAATGATTGCACACAGGGGTTTCAATTCAACACCAAACTGAGGACTTAGTTATTTATTTTAAGTTGTGAATCAAAGGGACATCAATATCACCCCAAAATGAGAATTTTTATGCTCTCAAAAGGTAGCAAAGGACCCTGTGTTAGAAGGGATTTCAGAGGGAAGAGTGTGAATGACATTCAGTTGCAGAAGCATGGAGTTTGGTACAGAAGAAATGATATGGAATATGTCCTATTGAGACTTGGTCAAATAGAGGCTGCCTCTTATTTTTAATTTATATTTTGAAAACTCAAATTGAATTATTACTTCCTACAGAAAGTGCATATAACTTAAGGGTATAGGCTGATGAATATTTATGACTACACATATCTATGGAACCACTATCCAAATCAAACAGTGACATTACAAGCATACTACAGGCCCTCAATTTTATACCCTCAAATTCTAGCTCTTGGCAGCGTAGTTCAGTGGGTTGTTTTATTCGTACATATAGTATGTGTAAAGTCAAACAGTATGAGTCTTTTTCCCCCTGCTGGGTCCTTTTAAAGAAAGTGGGAAGTAGAGGGAATAATGTTTTTGAACTCAGAGCCAGGTCATGGTCCCTTAGCTTTTTCACTCAAGGCTGCTGCTCAGAAACTTGAGCCATAACTCCACTTCCTGCAGTTTGGTAGTTAATTGAAGATCATTGTCTCACAGATTTTCCTGCCTCGGTTGGCTTCTCAGATCTCAGCTTCTTGAATAGCTAGGATTACAGGCACCAGCATTCAGCTTTTTATTTTTATTTTTTGAATATTTTTCTTATCATTAACTAACTCCTTTTACAAAGGAGTGGCATTCACTGAAGCAGCTTATGAATATAGTGCATCTTTATCAAAGTCACCCCTTTTAACATTCTTACACACCCTTCTCAACCTTACATATCTTACCTTACATATCTTAATTTTGGGTCATGTATTGAATTGTTTGCAATTTAATGAAACAATTTGTGTGTACAATGCATCTTGATCCGTGTTACTACTTCAACATCTTCACCCCCCTTCAACATACTCTTTCCTTACATTTCCCAATTCCATGGCATATATAATGAATTCTTGCTTGCATTCTTTACCCTTCCCCACATTCTTCTTCCTCTCTCCTTTTGACCCTACATATTCCTCTTGTAAGTATCCATTTCTTTGTACTTACTTTGTTGGACTTTAACTTAGTCTTTTAAAATACTACTTACACTGTCCATAGAGTCTGTTACAGTTCAGTTAATTCATTTGTAACCTCTTGCCTACCCCCCAGTGTGTGTGTTTGTAGATTTAGAGGCCCATTCTAGCTACCACAAATAAGGGAAAACATGCAACCTATATTTTTCTGGGACTGGCTTACTTCCTTTAATGTATTTTTCTCCAAGTCTTTCCATTTTCTTACAAATGGTACAATATCATTCTTTCTGATGGATGAGTAGAATTCCATTTTGTATATATGCCACATTTCCTGATCCATTCATCCATTGAGGGGCGTTTGGGCTGATTCCATATCTTGACTTTGGTAAATAAAACTGCAAAGAAACATGGTTGCATTAGCAGCTTAAGTGTGGCCTTGTGCTCAATTAGGTAAATATTCAGGAGTAGTATTGCTGGGAACAGTCTTTTTTGTCATGCATCCACAACATCCTGAGCCATTTGACTCCCACAGGTAGATGCTAAGATAATGTCAGTTGTTAACTTTTTACTTTCCGTTAAACCATTTGACAATGTGCATAAAGAAACATCTACCTCTTGTCCAGGTGTAATAACAGAAATAATGATAGAAATATTTCATCTATAAAATTAGAACTCAGTACATTAAATCACTGACCGTTGTACATCAGCAAAAGATGTAAACCAATATTTTAACCTGGTCAGCAATAGAATATCTTATGACCACATAGATTACAATGCTGAATATGAATATGTATTTAATGTAGAAACATTAAAAGTTACAATTTGGGGGCTGGGACAGTGGCCCAGTGGTAGAGTTGCATGCATAAGGCCCTGGGTTCAATTCCTTAGCACCACATAAGCAGAAAAAGCCAGAGTGTTGCTGTGGCTCTAGTAGTAGAGTGCTAGCCTTGAGCTGAAGAGTTGAGGGGCAGCGCCCAGGCCCAGAGTTCAGGCCCCACAACCGGCAAAAAACAAAAATAAAATAAATAAATAAATCTAAAAACTTACAGTTTGGCAGGCAGAGTCTTTTTAATGAAATATAAATGTATGCATATGTGATTATATTGATGTGCATGTATGGATATCCATGCAGGGATACATACCAAAGTGTTATAAATAGTTATTTCCCAGTAGTCAGATTCTGGTAGTTTCTTTTCACAAAAAAAAAATACCTTTTTATCATTAAATAATTATACAAAGGGATTTCAGTTCAATATGTCTGTTTATGAGTAGGTTGCATCATGATTAATGCCACCTCCTCCAAGATTTTGTTTTTCTTGAGCTGATTTTTATCTTTAAAATTCCCCACAGTTTGGACTTTAGAAACCAGAATCATTTTGATACTTCTTCTGTTTTAATACATTTGGTAAACTGGTATAAATAATGAACATTAAAAAATAATCTCTCTGCACTTATGAATACATCTTGTCTTTACCATGATATTGAATCATCTGAGATACTATTGGACACAGTGTACTTCATACCTCCTGTAGGACCTACTGCCAACATAATGGTAGATGTTTATGATGATATTTCTTAATTCTTACATCTTTTTGGATTTACAAATTCCTCTGTAACAGTTTTCCACATATTTTATTTTAATATATTCTTTCAAACAATATTCATTTACTCTAAGTAGAGTTACTCTTTATTCATGATAGTAATGTAAAAGCATTTAATACAGCATTACCAATTTTATGACGAATAGCAATCTCATGAACTTTTATTGAATTGATTGAAATGAATGAAAGAGGGAAAAAAGCACTCTGGAATCAGTAAATTAATATTTTAGAGTAAATAACAAATACTGATGCATAATTCAGATATAATTAATATGCTAAACATGGTAAATAGCTTTAATGAGGTAGGCTGTTCCTGTGGTTTCCTAGAAAATTTCATTTAATCACCCAATATGTGGCTTAAAAAAAAAAAGGACTTTTAAGTTCGACAAGAGATGTACTCACTACCTTACTTATGTAACTGTAACCCCTCTGTACATCACTTGACAATAAAATTAAATAAAAAGGAAGTTTTAAAAGCTATTTGTGTTAGTTCTCCAGAGCTGCTGCTATTCTGTTTAACCAGTGGGAACTGATGGTCTCATGGATCTGGAGGCTGAGAAATTCCAGATCAAGGTGTTGGCAGCCTTGGCTTCTTTGGGGATTGTGGAGAAAGAGTCTAGTGCACATTCCTGGTTTCTGGCAATTCCCTTGCAAACTGGAGTTTAGTAGCTGGTAGACTGGTCACCTCTAGCTCTGTCTTCCCCTTCACATATGTTCTTTCTGTATATATGTCTAAGTCCAAACTTTCCTCTTTCATGAGAACACATCACAGCAGATTAGGATCCATTCTAATGATATTATTCTAATTAATAACAATTACAAGGACCCTATTTGCAAATAAGGCTACATTTGGATATTCTGGGGGCCAGGACTTCAACATAAGAATTTGGTTAGATTTGGAGCATAATTCTACCAATATAACTATGTGTGGCTGTGTGTATGATTCTGTGATTTATCATATTTCAAATCGTTTCTTAAATGCCTCAAAATATTAGAGAAGATAAGACATGAAGTAGAAAGTGAGTTTGAACATGTGATACATTCCATGACAATAAATATCACTTCTTCCGTTTATTAAATGGTTCATTTAGCCAATGAATATTATGGGTTGTCTAACAAGACTGGGAAGTGTTCTAAGCATTGAAGATCTAAGAAACACCAAAACATTCATAGGCTCTTTTCTTATGGCATTTTTATTTCAGCAGGAAGTGGTTTGAAGAGAAACCAAATTACTCATTATATTTTTTACTTTAATTGAGAAATCAATAGGGCTAGTAACCTATGCTTCATATCTACCATACATCATTCCACTATGCCTTTACTATGTTCCTTTAAAATACTCTTTGATTATAGGAGGTTCTTTTCTTAGTTTTACTCAGATTTAATAACATCCTACCATTTGTTAATTGGTTCAATAAAGACTGAGCACCTAGATTCATCACTGCCAACACACACACACACACACACACACACACACACACACACACACACACACACACACACACACTACAATGTACTACAAGTTCTGGCAAAACCCAAAGTAGTTTCAATTTTCTTTCTGTTTTTCTTTTTTAAATCTTTTTTTGTCAGTCATGGAGTTTGAACTCTGGGCCTGAATGCTGTCCCTTAGCTCTTCACCTTGAGGCTAGCACTTTACCACTTGAGCCACAGCACCATTTCCAGTTTTCTGAGTGGCTTATTGGCTTAAGAGTCTCACAGACTCCTGTCCAGGCTGGTTTTCAACCATGATCCTCAGATCTCAGCCTCCTGAGTAGCTAGGATTACAGGCATGAGCCACTAGCACCTGGCAGTAGTTTCAATTTTCATGTGAACAATCTACTGTCTCAGTCTCTCTGATCTTTTATGTCTCATCAAAGGAAACTCAGCTATACTTTTAAGTTTCTTGCACTGATTTAATGTATTACTCAGAAGCGTTAAATATCTAAGACTTTCCTATTAGGCATCATCCAGTCGAAACTATACTCCCCTAGGTTGTCAAAAGTTCTCTCCCCAGCTTAAGGGCAATGTGGAGGCCATTCGAATTCTTGATTCCTCCTTGGATCCAGAAGCATTCTTCTTTTAGGGTTTATGCTAATTTCAATTTGTGCTAATCCAATTACCCAGTTGTTTCTCAGGCTCTGGTGTGTTGTCTTCATTATCTTCTTCAAGCCACAACCAGTGTTGGTTCATCTCACAGTCATTCTTTGAATACTTCGTGCAGTTTTCCTTAATGTCAGAGTCATCCTAATCTTCCACTAAGACTTTGTCTCTTCTACACCATGAGCACTTTCTAACTGCATATTGGATACTGACCTAAAAGCATTTTACTCCAATAATTTGTTTTTATCTGTCACACTCTAGCCATTTGTCCATTCCTCTGTGTTTCTCTGTGACACTATTCATTCTTTCTCCTGCACCAAAATTTTGAGTTGAATCTTTTTTAAATTTATTTTTATTTTTTTCTTATTCATAAGTTTTTTTATTGTTAAAATACCGCACAGAGGGGTTACAATTACATGAGAAAGGTACTGAGTACATTTCTTATTAAGCATGGTTGCCTCCTCCTTTGATTCCTCTTGAGTCACTGGTTCCTCCTTCACATCCAATCTTAAAATAAAATCCAAACTCCTTTTGTTCACCTGAAGTGATTTTGATTTGGTTCTTGTCTACTTTCTTGACCTTGTATCATTTTCTACATTTCCATTTGTTTCTACTATTTTATATTGGTTTTCTTTCTGTTTGGGTTTTGAAATACAAGTGATTTCCCATTTCTTAGCCTTTAATATTTTTTGTTTCCTCTGACTGAAAGTCATGTTCCCCAATTATTGGCATGACTGAATAATTGTCTTCCATGAGACTCAGCTTTTTCTATATTAGGGTAACTATAAGAATGTATATTCATATATGTGTATACACATTCTCTCCCTCTTCCTTTCTCTCTCTCTCCCTCTCTCCCCCTCTCCTTCCCTCCTTCTCAACCTTTGTACACATGCACTAGATTCTTATTGAAGAAAACAATAAACATTTATTTTTTATTCATTTAACAGTCTGAGCACATGAAGAGTATGGTCAATACCTTCTTTCACCTATATAGTTATTAAAGGACACAGTTATAGGTTCCATCATGTTTAATTTATTACCTGAAATTACTTCTATTGCTATAGAAAACATGGAGAAAAAGATGCTCATTGTAGGAGGTTTTCATGGTCAAGCCTGGGGAGTGAGTATGTCATTCTTATCCAAATTCCAGTGAATATATATCTTAGTTTCCGGACATACTATCTAGGTGAGATTGAATAATGATCTTAAAGTAATATCCACATACTTGTACTGTAGGTCAAAAATTTGGATGGCTTCAGTGGAATTTCTAATGAAGTTTTCAGAAAGCCAAAGTAAGATATGATGCAGTTTTGGTTCTCTTATCTATAGGCTGTGGGAAATAATAATCTCTGTAAAAATGATTAGCATAAAGCCTGCCACCAGTAGCTCTGGCACCAGTGGCAGAGGTAATCCTGTAATCCTAGCTATTCAGGAGACTGAGATTTGAGAATCACAATTCAGCCAGCAGGGTAGGAGATATCCGGAGACTTATTTCTAATTAACCAGAAAGCAGGAAGTAATGCTATGGCTCAATGATAGAGCACCATCTTTGAGCAATAAAATGAAAGAGGAGCATACAGGCCCTGAGTTCAAACTCCAATACCAACAAAATTAATTAATTAATTAGTACAGTGCTTACAACTCTTGTGAAAATAGTAAATTATCAACAACCACACACCATGAGTTACAGAAATAGCAAAAATTATTTCTACACCATAATAAAGATTCTTACATACTCACTTTAATATACTCAGTTCATTTCCTATGTACATACTTGTTAGATAACACCCAGTAAATATATGTACTATATATATTTAGATATAATAATATGACACTATGCCATTTTCCCACAAATGTATAAACTCAATCCAGTTTGAGTAAGTTCTGTAACAGAGTATGAACAAAAACAAAGACAGAGATACCTAATTGAATCTGGAAGGTACAAGATCTCCGTGTTACACGGCTTTATAGTAGAATTTCAAAATTGAGCATTTTGGACAGCCCAAGGAGAGCATAAAAGAGTCAGACACAGTAGTATGAATGTATATTGTGTGAAAATTAAACCGGGCACAGCTGACTATGATGGAGAATACTGGGTAAGCATTTCAGAGTGAGAAGCCATGAGGACGTTGAATAAACTCTCTTGGAATAACTATTGGTGCTGGGATATGTTTAGACATTTCAACACCCTCTGAGATGAAGAGGAACCTTTGGAGGATTGGGAGACAATGGAGTGGACATAAATAATGGAAGCCTAGCATTATTTACCAATAGTCTAGGATGTGCCTGTAGAACTGTCATCTCCATTCAGTAGGTGGAAGGACACGTAGGTTAGAACTTCAGATTCAAGCAGCTAATTGCACTTAACAATACAGATGGCAGAAGGATGAGGAGAGGAGAGGAGAGCATTATGTTTATTTGTTAACAGCTCTATTGTATTATATTTCTGTGCATTAGTCAGTGTAAAATAAAATCTGCTTATTTTAAATCCTTTTAAATAGTGTTTAAATATTTCCAGATGACACAATCTGCTAAAGTATTTACCCTTGGTGCAGATTTCCATTAACCTTGTTGTAGATACTAATCCTAAAACTGTGTATTTTTAGGGGCCTCAATTACAGAGTGGAGCCTAGTGACATCATTATAAAAACCACATCTGGATAAGCTTTTGAGTCTTTGTCTTTCTATCCGATTTGAGAAATTCAGCAAGCCATCAGGGAATACTATTATTAACAAACCCTGAATCTCAGATTACTAGGGTGCCCTTTAACAATACAGGCACAGAAGGATTAAAACCCCTAAAGCTGTAAACGATATAGAGAAACGCCCAGTACACAGATAGCAGAGTTCTTAGAGGAATTGTTTTGGATCTAAAGAACAAGGAAAAAAGAGGTAGACATTAAATTCAAAATACCTTTCCATCATGTCCTTCTTCAATATTTTTCATTCCCTTTAAAGATACTAAATGAACCTTTGTTTGCCCAAAGGATAAAATTCTCTTGATAGTTTTTATAAATTCTTTTCAATATACTAGCACTATATCACTATCACTATAAAAGACTATATTATAGACAAAAAAAATTGTATGCCCAGAAAGCTTAAACTAATTCTTTCAATCAAATCAATGATGAAACTGAACAGAAAGCTGTTTGTTTGTTTGTTTGTTTTTGGGTGACAGCCCTAGGGCTTATACTCAGGGCCTGGGCACAGTCTCTGAGCTTTTGTTTGCTCAGGGCTAGCATTCTACCACTTGAGCCATAGCTGTACTTCTTCTCTTTTGGTGATTAATTGGAGAAAAGGGTCTATGAACTTTCCTGCCCTAGCTGGTGTCAGATTGTGATCTTCAGAGTGCAGCCTCATTGAGTAGCTAGGATTACTGATATGAGGTAAGGGTGCCAAGCAAGAAAGTATTTTTTATTAATGACTCCTGAGGCTTGAACTCAGGGCCTGGACACTGTCCCTGAGCTTCTTTTGCTTAATGCTAGCACTCTACCACTTGAGCCACAGTGCCGCTTCTGGCATTGAGGTACTGAGGAATCAAACCCAGGGCTTCATGCATGCTAGGCAAGCACTCTACCATTAAGCCACATTCACAGCCCCAAGAAAGTATTTTTTAATTCATTCTTCTATTTCATAGTTTTCATGAACTTCCATGCCTTGATCATTTGTGTGTGTGTGTGTGTGTGTGTGTGTGTGTGTGTGTGTGCTGATTTTGAACTTGAAATCAGAGCCTAGGAACTGTACCTAAGCTTCCTTTTTTTGTTCAAAGCTAATGCTGTATCACTTGATCCACGGTTCCACTTCCAGCCTTTTTATATTATTTTTAAACATTTATTTATTTATTTATTTATTTTGGTACTTAATTGGCGATTTGAGTGTCATGGACCTTTCCTTCCCAGACTAGCTTTGAACTGAGATCCTCAGATCTCAGCGTCCTTCGTATTTAGGATTAGTCGTGAGCCACTAGCATCCTGCCTATATATTTGATTTTATCCATGGCAAAAGTCTGAATGTGTCAAAACCAGCAACTGGTATCCAATCATTCATTTTATAAAAATAAATTCGTCTCTAGTGCCGAATTACTGACTTATTTCATTTTTGCATTTCTGAAATCCCACCTTTCTTTATTGAAACATGGGTTTCTTCATGGGTTACATGTAAGGATCATCAAAAGTTCTAAATTTATACTCTAATGCCTAAGAATCTTCTCCCAATGACTCAAAATTAAAATACTAAGAGAATTCTCTGATTGATCCATCTTGGATCCTCTGCACAACTTTAGTACCAAAGAGGCATTATCAGGTTATTAAAAGGAAAAAAGTAATAAATACACAGCCCTTGAGGAGATGATTTGACTCACTTATTCAGTTAGCAAGTATTAGAAGTATTGTACTGCCAGTGATACTCAGCTTTACTTGTCTGTACAATTTTAGATGCTGTTGATGCGTATGTTGCCTTTAGAAATTATCCAGTCCTACTATCTGTGTTCTTTCTGAGAATTTTCTTGAAAGTTTACCTATGTTCTTATTGTTGAATTTAGGTTTTATTAATTTTCCCACAGTTTTGAACATTCTCAAATCTCATCAGTAGATGTCTTCCTTTCTAGATAAATAAATCAGTTTTCACATTCTTCATATTTATATATATATATATAATTTTTATTTTTTGCTAGTCATAGGACCTGAACTCTGGGCCTGGGCCCTGTCCCTCAGCTCTTCAGCTCAAGGCTAGCGCTCCACCACTTGAGCCACAGTGCGACTTCCAGCTTTTTCTGCTTATGTGGTGCTTAGGAATTGAATCCAGGGCTTCATGCATGCAAGGCAAGCACTCTACCATGGAGCCACCTTCCCAGCCCCTTCTTATATATTTTTAAAATTTGTATTTCATTTTTAAAAAAATTTTATTGTAAAGGTGATGTGCAGATGAGTTGCAGATGCATGTCGGGTAATGAGTATATTTCTTTTTGAACAGTGTCATCTTTTCCCTCCTCCTTGTTTTTCCCTCCTGACTCACCTCCCCAACAAGTTGTACAGTTCATTTTCAATGTAGTGTCTACTGAGTATCATTGCTTCATCTGTTCACCCTTTGCCCCAACGTTTCTGTGCTCCTCCTTACTCTCCCCCAAACAGATAAACTTACATACAAGACAAAAGGTACAGAAATAAAGAACAGCAACGAAGGAGAGAGAGAGAAAAAAAGTGAAATAACAAAAAGCCTCTTGTTTCCATTTCTGGGAATTTACCTGGATAAACATCATCTTATATGATTGTATACACATAGCTATTAAGCCTTTGTGATCCTCTCCTAAGAATATCTTTTTTGGTTTTATTGTGTGACTGTTTAGAATCCCATATAATTTATCATGTCCAAGTTTAATTTTTTGTCTTTTGCTATCCAGTGTGTTTACTTGTAGATTATAGACACAATCTAGTTACAAATGAGGAAATGAGGAAAACATGCAATCTATTTTTCTTTGGCTCTGGCTTACTTTGCTTAATATAGATTTTTTTAACAAGTCTTTCCATTTCCTTATGAATGGTGTAATATCATTCTTTTTGATGAAAATATAGAATTCCATTGTGTACATATACCACATTTTCTTGATCCATTCATCCACTATGGGGCATCTGGGTTGATTCCATATCTTCACTGTGGTAAATAATGCTACAAAGAACATAGTTGTCTGGTAACTTTAGTGTGGCCTTGTTTGTGGATTATAGAATAAATGCCCAGGGATAAAACTGCTGAGTCATAGGGAAGTTATATGTTTAGTCTTTTGAGAAAGTTCCATACTGAGAAGTATAGTAGCATTCACTTTTGGCCACATCCTCAGCAGCAACTGTTATGGTTAGTTTTTTACATAATGTCCATTTTAACTGGAGTGAGAGGGAATCCTAATGTTGTTTTGATTTGCTTCTCTTTTATAGCCAGAGATGAACATTTCTTTATATGTCTATGGGCCATTCTTACTTCTTCTTCTGAGAAGTCTCTCCTTAAGTCTTTAGCCCACTTATTAATTGGGTAGTTGTTTTTTTGAGGGTTTATTTTGGAGAGGGCAGTTGATTTTTTTTAATTCAAACTCTATTACAAGCCATAGTCATAAAAATAGTTTGCTACTTGCACAAAAATAGGCCTGAGGACCAAAGGAATAGAAGACCCAGAAAGGAACCCACTGACCTATAAACACCTAATATTTGATAGAGGAGCCAAAAACACAAAATGCAGGATGGAAGAAGACAGCTTCTTTGACAAATGGTGCTGGCAGAATTTGTTATGCACATGCAGAAAAATGAAGCTAGATACTTATATATCACCCTGCACCAGAATCAGTTCCAAATAGATCAGAGACAGTACTGTAAGACCAGATGCCATGAAAATATTACAGAAAGCAGTAGGGGAAACACTAGGACTCCTAGGTATGGGTGAAAACTTCCTAAGTAAAGATCTAGAATCACAACAAATCAAAGCAAGAGTATATAAATGAGATTGCATCAAACTGAAGAGTTTCTGCATGGCAAGTGGCATAACTAGCAAGATAAATAGAAAGTCCACAGAATGGGAGAAGAATTTTACTAGCTATTTGTCAGACAAGGGACTCATAGTCTCTACATTTTTTTTTATGTTGAGGAAGTCCCTTGATTATACCATCAGCATTAGGACATCACCTTAGAACCCCTCTGAACCTTATGTGTGTGTGTGTGTGTGTGTGTGTGTGTGTGTGTGTGTGAGAGAGAGAGAGAGAGAGAGAGAGAGAGAGAGAGAGAGAGAGAGAGAGAGAGAGAGAGAGTCATGGGGGCTTGGGCACTGTCTCTGAGCTCTTTTGCTCAAGGCTAGCACACTACCATTTTGAGCCACAATACCACTTCCATTTTTCTGGTGGTTAATTGGAGATAAGAGTCTCACAGACTTTCCTGCCCAGGTTGTCTTTGAACCATGATCCTCATATCTCAGTCATTTGAATAGCTAGGATTACAAGTGTGAGCCACAGTGCTTAGCCCCTTTGACAATGTGGTACATTCCAGCTATCAGCCTTATAGCTAAAGTCTAAATAGCTTAAGTGCTCTATTTCTATTAATTCCTACGTATTCAGCATAGATGTTTAAAACTATCACCTACTCTTTTCCTGGAGATAATGTTAGACTTCATAAAACTTGAGTTGTGAATTGTTTACCTTTTGTTTTACAAGTTCAAGTCTGTGGATATATAACACTACCAAAAATAATAAAAACAGTAAAGAATAACATTCTAAACATTTTGCAGACCTTTGCATTTTAGTTTGCTTGAGGTTGCTCCAAAGTTATTTATTTTTCTATCCTTGTGAACATACATAATATAAATAAAATATGGAATTTAGAAGCTAATGAACATTGAAAAGGCTAGTTAAAATAAGTTATGGCTTATAGCAAATATTATGTAAAGTGTTAGGTGAATTTCAAGAGAAAAAGCAGATCTTTAAGCATAAGGGAATATTTTCACATTATATTTTAAAGCACTTGTGCAGAAAGGCATATTCTCTTCTCTGCTAACTTCTGTGTATTTAGTTGTATATATCTTGACTACTTCTGGAGGCATATATAAGAATTTAATCATTGGTAAGCTAGTGAAAAGAACTGGATAATTAAAAACAAAAAGTAGAGAGCTATAATATTTTTAACTGTAAATGTGATGTACAGAGGGGTTGCAATTATGTAACTGAGGTAATTAGTTCATTTTTGCTTGAACAGTGTTACTTCTTCCCTCATTTTCTCATGGTTTTTGAGGCATAATTTTTATATAAGGCTTTTGCATCTTTTAGCTATTATATCTTATGTATGTATTAATAATGTGTCATATTTTCAAAATGAAATGCAACTTGAAAATAAAATGAAATAAAAGTCAACAAAGTTCCTCAATACCCCAGTCATGTCTCAAACTGTGCATAATAATAAATGCCATATACTATGGTTTTTCCTATGCACACATATATACTTAAGATAAAATTCAATTTATAAATTATACATGTTATTAACATTCATAACTGATACCAAGACATATTAATGATAGAATACTCTTTAATAAAGTTATTTGATATTGGTGTATTATTTCTGAAAATTTCCATATAGTATTTTTAGATTGTGGCTGACTATGAATTTCTGCTACTGTAAAAAGTAACACTGTGGATGATGAAGGACTATTGAAATTTAAAATGGTGAATTATAAATATTAAAGAGCTGTGGGATTTGTGTAATGAAAAATAAACAGTGACCACCATTTCCTTTACTAGCGACAGTCACTAATTATATATGTTGGCTTTTACATGTAATATCTTCAGATTTGTTCCTGTTAATGCACGGTAATACAGGAATAACTAATTAGAATTGTTTCACAAACTTTTACACTTTCTAATAAGACACACATATTAAAGTTTACTTGGTTATTTTCTACATGATGCTGCATTTCACTTTTAATGAAATGGCATAGGAATTAAGCAGATTATTGAATATTTGAATTAGTTCTAAAACTTTGCTGTTATAACACAACAGCCTCAACTTCATATTATATATAGATTCATTTCCAGTTCCTTAAAATTTACTTATGTTTATGTGCATTAGTGAATTTGATACATCATTATACATGATTGTAAAAAAAGAACTCTTAGCACATATTACAATATTTTGGGGCATTTTTCAGAGCAACATTTTGGGAGCTGTTTCTTTAAGAACACACTTTCAGGGAACATAAACATGGAACCTACATTATACTTTGCTTTTTTATAACCTTTCAAATTTACTTTGTGGTTCTTTTTCTGTGTGAGGGCCTGTACTGGAACTTAAAAGCAGGACCTGGATGCCATCCCATAGTTTTTCACTCAAGACTATCACTCTACCACTTAAGCCACACCACTCCCAACTTTTCCGCTAATTAATTGGAGATAAGAGCCTCATGGACTTTCCTGCTGGGCTGGCTTCATATCGTGAAGGTCTCAACCCCCTGCATAGCTAGGATTTCAGGCATGAGCCACCAAAGCCCCGCTATTTATGGCTATTTTCAGTGGAGATATTTTCACCAAACTTCTAGTCTAATCTAGAAATATTTTCTATTATGCAATCCCTCAGGTAGAAATACATAAATTTATTTTTGTCATCATCTCTAAGAATATATTTGATGGTTTCTTTGCTGATTTATACTTCCAAAATATTATCATGTGTAACAGTTCTAATGAATCTTTAAATTATTCAAATGAATTATAAAGCTCAAGATTTTTAATCTCATTTGTAAGTGAAGAAATTGCAGTGGTGTAAACTTTATTTGTCCATCTACATAATGCCAGAATTGCAGTGGTGTAAACTTTATTTGTCCACCTACATAATGCCAGTTAAAAGCACATGTAGGACTAAAATTTGGGGCATTGATAATGTTCTGACTGAAATCAGAAACTTAACTAAATGTTTCATAGAAAAGAGAGATAGAAGAAATTCCACTGAATTACAAATAATATTCAGGAGTATCAAAATATTAATATACCATTGATATCTTCATCATATTAGCAACGTGTTCCGAAAGACAACATGTCAATTAAAATGTCTTATTCAAATGTTGGCTCTTGTTTTTAGAACTTCAAGCTAGCCTACTCATTTTAAATTTGAAATACCTAATAGCCTGCATTGCTATCTTGAGGAGGTCAATATAGACGATGTCGATCTTCAGAATGTATTCACTGGAAAGGGGCTTGCCTCTTCTAAGCCAATAAGGAAAACTGATGGAATGGAAAGTGGGACTTTATGCTTCTCTTGCTCCCTGACTTTGTATCGTCTTTGTTTCAATCAAGAGGAATAATATGTCCTCCTAAACTACTCATGGAACTGGAAGATACAGGAGTTAGCTAGAGCTGCACAGGCTGGCTGGTTGAACCGACAGGAAGTTATTATTTAATAATTCCAATCGCAGAAGCTCCAACATCAAGGTGTGTTGGAGATGTGGTGTTTTCTGGTGCCCCTCCTCTGGGTTTGCAGATGGCTGGCTGCCTTCTCTCTTGGTCCTCACATAATCTTTCCCCTGGAATACATCTCTATAATCCTTAATTTCTTATCCTGGAAGCTAAAGAGAACTGCAGTGGTGTTAGAGAGTCACAAAAATCTCTCTCTCTCTTTTTTTCCCCACAATCTCTTTTGAACTTGAACCTCCACCTCTTATAGGTTGTATACCTGAACGTAGCACCAAATTGAGGTTCAAGATTTTAACACACAAGGTCTACATTAAAACAAGGAACAGCATTGATTTCCTTTGTCTGTTTGCTTTCTTAGTATATATTAAATTGTGAAATGTTTCATTTTGCTGTGTATATGCATATAATGTATTCTGCACATATTCACTCCCTTCATTTATCTCTCTCTCTTTGCATTTTCTTTAGCAGTACTGGGGTTTGAACTTGGGAGCTTCATCCTTGCTAGATCGATGCCCTACTGCTTAAACAATGCCCCAGACCTTTTGCATCTGGTTAATTTTCAGATAGGATCTTTCTTTTTGCACAAGATTGCCTGGATCACAACCCTTTTATTTATGTCAACTCTGTAGTTTCTTCTTGATTTTTTTTTTGGTATGGACAGTCTGTCTCTGATGATACTACAGCACCCACTATGATTCCCTCTGGATTTATTTGTCCCTTTCTGTCCAGTAGTATTTGTTTGGTAAAACAGGTACATCAATATTTGGCACATATAAATTTACAATTATATCTTCTTCATGGATTTGCCGTGCATTAATATACAATGACTGTCTTCATCTCTTCTGATTACTTTTGGCTAGAAGTTTAGTTTGTCAGATATCAGTATCTATTACTCTTGGTTCTTTTCCATTTATACTATCTTGGTATCCACGTCTCCAGCCTTTCACTTTTTGTCCTGTCTTCGCCAGTCAGGCATGTCTCTTGCAGGATCTTTTGTTTAAACCAATCAATCAAATATATGTTTCCATTGGAGAGTTGAGCCCATTTCCAGCCCTTTGGATTGGATCATTGAGGAGTTATGAGATTTGGAGGAGTCATATTGCCTTGCTTTCCCCTATTTCTTGCGTGTCTAGGTTGTGATTTGTATATCTATTGTTTTATTTGGTTGATTTCTTAATGAACAGTCGTCAAGACTCAATCTCTAGTACCATCCAAAGTAGAGAAACCTAAAGACTGTGTCAAGCTGGTACTGTCTGGGGACTGAGGGCTGGTCTAGTCAAGGGACAAACTGCCTTGACTTTAAGTTTTTCTTTCTTTTCATACACAGAGTTGCTGTTAGCCCCAGCAAGCTTTGGCCCTTGTGAGCTAGGCAACTTTCCTCTAGGGCCAAATAGCCTCCTCCCACCTTTGTGTACTCAGGGCAGCAAATATCCTACCCTAGGGGTTTACCCCCTAGTTTGTAGCAGAGAGAGGATAGCAATGGCAGCACTGAGATCTCTGAGTGGGAGGATTACTCATCTATTTTCCTGTGGAGCTTAGTGCTTTCTGTTCCACCTGCTGGGCAGAGAGTCATGCTAGAATATAGAAGTAGTGAAGTTTTTGCTATGATCTCAGGTAAGGGGCTTGTTCCTCATCACAGAAGACAGAGGCACCAGTCCTGGCACTCTTCATTACCCAAGCTCCCCCGCTGTTCGGATTTCTCAGCAAGTCTAATTCTCCCCACCCCCACAGCTGCCTCTCTCAGCTGGATCACACCCATCTTTGTGTGTCTCCAGACTCCCTGTGTTGTGATCAGACCATGTTTTCAGGTCCCTTGAACAGTTTAGTCTCAGAATATAGGTCACCTTCTGAAGGTGGCACTTGTAGTTCTTGGAGTTATGGGGAGTGATAAAATAGACTTCTTTTTCCCCAGTGCTGCCCTGTCTGACAATGGACTTCACTATTGTTCCAAACCCCTACAGTGACTTGTAAGAAATGTAAGCTTATCCCATGTCTAAGACTGCCAGACTCTCACCAGGACCAATTGGCTTCTCTTGGGTTTGTGGCTTTGCTGTCCCCTTCCTTCCCTCCCTGAGGGAGGTGTGTTTGTGTGGTGTGCCTTTCCTGCCTCTCCCTGGGTTGTCTCATTGTTCTTCACAACTCTTCCATACAGTCTCCATGCCTGTTTCTGACTTCTATGCTCTGCCTCTTTTTATCTTTGAGGAATAAAGTCTGTCTTTTGTGACAATGACTCTTCTTATACAGAGTCACAGAAAGGAAACTTTTACTCCATCATCTTACCCCAGAAACCCTCAGTATTGATTTAAGAATAAAGGGATTCATTTTTGAAAAAGTTAATTTGAAGATTCTATGTCATTATGTTGAGAATCTGCTGGAATTTCACACAAGTAGGAATATTTAGAGACAGAGCCATTTATCTAGGACTGACCTACATCTCATGGTGTCATAGAAGTGCCCAGTGGTTGTCATAAATTGAGGAAGAATTTGCCTCTTGCTTCCCTGTCTTATAAGGCACCATAGTCTAACGTGCAAAAAAAAAAAAAAAAAAAAAGCAAATGAAACAAAAACAAATGATACTATCTCATGACTATAATTATGAAATATTTTCTTACAGTAAAAGCTAATCAATTTTATCTGTCCTTTGAGACGAGATTTTGCTGTTTTCCAGGCTGGTCTAGATCTCCTGGGTTCAAGTGATTGTCCTTCCTCAGCTTCCCATGTTCCTGGGACTTGAGATATGCACCAGAGACATTTTAATCAAACACTGAGAAACTTGCAGTGAGGGTTGAGAAAGACTCTACCAGGCAAAGATAAACCTCTTTTCTTGACTGAAATCTCATTCCCACATTTCCTATGCTTTCTGTGCTACTCAAACCTAGAATAAGGAAAACAGAGTTAAAGAAAACATTTCTGTACAGTGTTGGGAAACTTGTCTCCTACGTTTCAAGTTTTAAGGGCCATTTCAGAAGGATAATATTGTTGTGTTATCTCCCTTACAATATATATTGTGTCATATATAAGACTGGAGACTCCTGGGAATGTCCCACCAAACATGCAAATCTTTGAATATCTATTTTATGTGGAGAGATTAGAAAGTCACTTTCTGTCACTGTGTAGCCCTATTATGCAAAACAATCGAGAGAAGGCAGTCCATAAATCCTGTTAAGGTGAAATTCTGAGTATTGCAAAGACTATGTAGATAATTTTAAGAGATTTCCCCTCTGCTGAATCACAGTTATAAAGTTAAGCTTGGTTTTTTAAATATAAATCAAATAAATGGTTTCCATAAAGCGACACACTTTTAGGATAAACTGAACTACAACAAACTTATAAGTAGACATTTTTCAAACATGTCAATGAAAAACTTGCTCTGAAAAAATACAAAAAAATCAAGTTCAGCTTTTGTGTTTGTATACTATTTATTCTAATGGCAATTATATGCAAGCTATCATCATAGATATACTATTTTCAATGATGCACTATGAATAAAATTATCTCATAAATACTATCATTAATCAAAAATCAGTCACAGCATTTAAGGTGTATATAGAATATCATTCAGAAAAATTAAAGCCCTATAAAATTACTAGCATGAAAGGTCTAAAAAAAGTTCATCGTGATTTCACTCCTGGTGAAGTTATGTATCAACTATCATTTAGAGACAGATGTTTGCTCTCAAAAAAATAAATAGGTACATATTAATTTATTTTCTCACTTTGCCTGATGAGCACCACAGCATAAATAAACACCTAGATTTATATCTTATCAATATTCTCATAATTTATTTTATATGGACTTGACTGTGTAGTATTATAAAAAGATAGAATGAAAAATAAGATTTTGTGTGTCTAATAAAATGCTAATGCTAATCCTTTCCTGATTTTGTCAATAAGTATTTTGAAGATAATATTCTTCCCATTTTAATTTGGTATTAATGAAACTTTAGTTTTTCCCTAAATTAGCTCCTCTTGAAAGTAGGTTCGGTCTCCTTTGCGGAAGATACTTGCGGAAGATACACAGTATCTGTGAGTCTGTGGTTCTTTGCTTCTGTGCTTTTGTAATATGTCTTCACTACAATAGCAGCTGCATGATTAAAGATAAAAAGGGGGCTGGGCACCGGTTGCTCATGCCTGTAATACTGGTTATTCAGGAGGTGAAGACCTAAGAATCATGGGCAGACAAATCTGGCAGTGTCTTATCTCCCATTAACCAGTATGGCAATAGAGCATAAGAGGTAGAATGCCAGCCTCAAGCAAAAAAAGCCAACAATATTGCAAAGCCCTGAGTTCAAGCCCCAGTATTGGAACAAATTAGAAAGGAAGAGAGGGACGGGGGAGAGGGAGAAAGAGGAAAGAAGGAAGGAAGGAAGGGAGTGAGGGAGAAGAGAAGAGTGGAGAGGGGAGGAGACTAACGGAGAGGGAAGGAAAGTTATGACATAAAGCCAGCAGTCTGGAACTCCAGAAGAATTGGAAGGATGCAGTCTGTAGATAGGGAAATGGGAAATGTCAAAGTTTGCTCTTAAGGCTTTCAGCTGATGGAATGAGGTCACCTTGTGGAAGATAATCTGTTTTCCTTAAAGCTGACTGATTGTAAATATCAATAACATATAAAAAGTATCTTCAATATCCATACTACTTTTTGTTCACTGTTTGTGTGTCTGTTTGGTGATGTTGTTTTGTTTGAAACAATGACTCACTATGTAGGCCAAGATGACCTGAATCTATATAACACAGGCTACCTTGAAGCTCTTAAACCTTCTGCCTCAGCCTCCTGAGTGTTGGATTACAGGCTAGTCCAACACTTCTGGCTACAATAGTGTTCGACTAAACAAGTGGGTACCACACCATCACCAATGCATACTTCCTTTAAAATTGTCAGTAAGCTATTAACTATTAAGCTATTCTTAATTAAAAAGTTAGATACTGTCATCGTGTAAGCTTTCATAATACAAATGCAAGAATGTCATTAGATCATTTTTTTTTGTCGGTCATGGGTCTTGAACTCTGGGCCTGAGCACTGTCCCTGCACTCTTCAGCTCAAGGCAAGTGCTCTACCAATTGAGCCACAGTGCCACTTCTGGTTTTCTAGTGGTTTTTATAGCAGATAAGAGTCTCAAGGACTTTCCCGCCCAGGCTGACTTTGAATCATGATCCTCAGATCTCAGCCTCCTGAGTAGCTAGGATTACAGGTGTGAGCCACCGGCACCCAGCTAATTAGATCATTCTTTAAATGTGCTGTCTTCAAAGAGAAAAGCCCACCATTTGATGGTAATGGTTCAAGGGTGGACAGTTCTTGAGAAGAGAGCAAGAGCCTATTTGAGGACCCAAGCATTTCTGGTTAGGAATTTGCACTTGTAACACTGACACAAGCTTTAAAAAAAGCACTTGTTGTATATGATGCATTGTATTTTCACTAGTAGATGTAGAAGCATAGCTCTAATAGGATATTTTCTCCCATCCTAACATTGCAATTTAAATTCTTGGAGTCTTTTGTGTGCATTTTAATGTTTTCTTCTTATATGCAGAGTTACCAGGGACAACTTGCTGAGGATATAATTCCAGTTTCAATTGCAAGAGCTTTGGATGTTGAATTAAACAAAGGAATTATCCCAGCCTCTGTCACTATTATAGCTAATATCTAAGAAGTAAACATTTTTTTGCCCCACACAATAATTCTAGATGCTAGTTTAGACTTATTGTAGAGAATTTAAAACTAGAAAATGTCTGACACTGAATTCTATTTTTATGCATAAAAGAACCAACATCCAATGAGCTCAAAGGTTTTGCCCAGGTCATCAAAGCAACAAGGGGTCCAGGGATAAATGAAGGTTTCCTGATTTCCCCACCAATTATGAGCATGCATTACAATCATATCTACTGGCATCCAGTGGTCTTCAACTACCCTCAACCTGTGCTTCTAACAGTTTCTTACTCAAATATGTCCTGTGCCCAGCCAAACTGAGCTAAACCAAACATTGTGTCTAAACTTGTGTTGAAATTATTTTTAAACACCCTTTGACCACTCTCCCTATTCACAACATCTTTCCTCTCTGCCCGTACCTTAAAAGTTTTGATTTAAATCTTACCTGTTTTGTCAGTATTTATCATCAACCAGCCAGATAGAATTTTCTTTTTGAAAATATTAAGGAAGTATTGACATGCTTGAATGAAAAAAAGATTTTAATTATCTACATAGCAAAAAGAAAATAGTTATCATCATAGAACAGACAACGATAAAAATATTTTATAATATACTTATTTAATAAATACTGATGGCCTGCTAAATAACAGTGTGCTAGATGTCATATCTAAAACAATTGAATTATTAATCATAAATTTAAATAAATTCTTCTCTATCCTATTGTTTTTCTTTTTCTTCTTCAGGTTTTTTGTTTGTTTGTTTTTGTCTTGTTTGTTGTACAGGTCCTGGATCTTGAGCTCAGGGCCTAAGAACTGTCCCTGAGCCCTTTTGGTTGCTGAAGATAAACACTCTATCACTTGAGCCACAGCTACACACCCTGCTTTTTAGTATTTAATTGGAGATAAGAGTCTCATGGACTTTCCTACCCAGGCTGACCTCAAACCATTATCCTTAGCTCTCAGCCTCCAATGTAGCTAGGATTACAAAATGAGCCAGTGGCACCTGACATTGTCCACCTAGTCATCTCTGGATCCTTAGGCCTCCAGCAGAGAGAAGCACTGTAAGGAAAAGAGCAGGCAGGACTCAGGGAGGGGCTGGAACCATCCTCCCCTAGTCTGTGTCTGTACCAATGGCAGTAACTGCTTCTTAAATGCCAAGGACCTTTTCCTAGAGCACAGCGCTTTCCCAACTTGGTGTGGACCTCAAGATTGATGCGGAAATTGTGCATCCTACTTCTAGCCACCACATAGGTGATCATTCTTCAATGTTCCCCTCAACTCTCCTCTACACCTTAAAACCAGTCCCTTCTACCTTTTCTCTTTAATGTTATCTCATTTCAATGTGTCCTCTGTCCCTTGTCAGGATCCCGAATGATCCCAGCTTGTCTTTGAAATTCCACTTATGAGATTTTATGTTAAAGAAATACTGAAGAATGAACCTCATAATATAATAAATCTGATGGAGTGTCAGAGTAGGAGTGAAAGATGCTACTATTGAAGCAGGAGAGAGTAATTAATCCAACGCTGGAAGAACTGGCGGAGGTTTACTCTAGGAGATGGCATTTGATTTGCACCTGAAAGCTGGCCTGAGAGTTTGCCAAAAAAACAAATGTATACGTCTTGCCACCCAAAAGACAGAATCATGGCTCTTGAGGGCAGAGACTCATTATTTTCTCATGCTGTAGGCTGCCAAGTACAGGGCTAGGCTGAAATAAATATTGAATTAATACTTAAGGATTGATTGTGGGTCTTCATTGAAAACTCTTCTGAGATGATACTTTACAGAACTGACAGGGCACTTAAAAGTATCTGGCAAGTAGTGGATAGAAGTCAATATTAGAGCTATTACTTTTACTAAATTCACAACATCTTACCTTCACGGTCATATTTTATTACACTGATTCACTAACACAGAAAGACTTTTTTCTTTTCTTTTCTTTTTTTTTTTTTTGGCCCATCATGGAGCTTGAACTCAGGCCTGGGCGCTCTCCTATGAACTCTTTTGTTCAAGGCTAGCTGGCACTCTACCACTTTGAGCCACAGCTCCACTTCTAGCTTTTGGGTGGTTAATTGGAGATAAGAATCTCAAAGGAACTTTTCTGCCCAGGCTGGCTTTGAACCGCAGTCCTCAAATCTCAGCCTCCTGAGTAGCTATGATTATAAGCATGAGGCACTAGTGCCCGGCTTGACATTTATTTTTCTATTTTGTCTCATTAATAACATTTGTGGCTTAACAGTCTCTTAAGAATCTTGTGTAATATTAACTTACTCCTAAATTTGCCGAAGAATGTAGTGAGTAGCAAGCTAAATCCTAGAGAAAAATGTTAAGATTTTCAAGAAAGCTTTAATCAAGTTATATAATTGTATTTCTTGAGACAATGCTGAACACTTAATCTCAATCCCATCCCCTTGGATTGTGAACAGAAAGAATTGATAAAAATCAAAAGCCAACTATTTTCCCCTAATCTTCCCTCTATCTTCCCTTGTCCACAGACAAGAAAGTAGCATGAGTAGGATGGTTGTCAGAAGAGAAGTGAAGGGTAGGGACTGATCTAGGTTTAGATTATAAAAACAAGTAGGAGAACAACGTTGGGTTTAATATAGTATAATGTATTACCAAGAACATTAGAGGTTGGGCTGGGAAGGTGGCTCTGTGGTAGAGCGTTTGCCTTGCATGCCTGAGGCCCTGGGTTCGATTCCTCAGCACCACATAAGCAGAAAAAGAAAAAAACCGGAAGTGGCGCTGTGGCTCAAGTGGTAGAGCACTAGCCTTGAGCTGAAGAGCTGAGGGACAGTGCCCAGGCCCATAGTTTAGGCCCCACGACCGGACCCCCCCCCCCCCCAAACAAAAAAAGAACATTAGAGGTATTCAGGAAACCAGATCCGATAAGAGCTGGATAAGAATACTGTCAGCTTATGGGGTTTTTCATAGCAGTCTTTTGTTCTAACCAGCCAAAGAAGAAAATAAGGAAATAAATAGCAGGCTTTATGATCACAACTGACAGTATTAGGTGGGGTTTCATCTCCCCCCAACACATACACACATACCCCAGCCCTGTCTTCCTCTCCAACAAAAAGCAACTTGTAGTCAGCAGGACTTTCTCTCACCACAGGCCGCCTGCCTCAGTCATAATGCCCTGACCAGATCCTCCTGTCCTTATCCCCAGTTTTCATATTGAATTAAAGCCTTTATTTCTTAGTCTTCAGGAATGCCCAGAGGATTAAGAGTCATAAGATATGTTCATGAGAAAAGGCATCCTTGTTCTCAGAGTTTATAATACCATGAATAATTATGGCTGGTATAAAGATGCTTACAAGGAAGATTGATTAAAAGGGCAACTCAATAGAGTGCTAACTATGCACATGTTAAGGACAAGCAAGAGTCTCTCCACAGATGATATGCATGTTGAATAGAGTTTGGATGAAAATGGATAGATGTAGATTTTTCTGAGGAAAACTTTTAAGAAGCATTATAACCTTGGAGGGAAGAATTTGTTGTTTGTTGGCATAATTTGGACACAATTTTATATCTGAGTCCTCAGCAAGAAAATTGCAATTCTAACTGTATGAATTTGTTTGAAAGCATAAGATGAGATCTGGGTGGTGGTAAATTATTTACCTGTCCCCTTCCAAAAAGAAAAAAAAAGAAGCTTCAATAAGGAACAAAAAAGTAAAGCTAAATAAAGCCTCAATTCTTATTAATTATGAGGTGAGAATGTCATTTTTCTGAAATCAAAAAGGCTGAGCAAGCAAGTACAGAGTGCAAGCTAATTACACAAGGCAGAAGTGAATGTAATGTGACATTTCACATGCTCTTTGGTGTAGCTCATTGCTGTCCAGGCATCTATCATACACACACACACACACACACACACACACACACACACACACACACACACACACACACACACACATACACACATACACACACACACAATCTCCATTCTCACTTAACTGGCATCTTCCAGTGGTCCTCGTTTGAAAACAATGTGACAGATGATGCAGTTACTGCCTAGAGCATTCATGCCCAAATTTTAAACATCCAGATGACTGAAGGAAGGATGCACACACAGGACAAAGGGAAATGATCACAAACAAGGCCATACTAAAGCTACCAGTACAACTATGTTTATTGCAGCATTATTTACCATATACCCCTTAGTAGAGAATGGATCAAGAAAATGTACTATATACGATGGAATTCTCTGCCTCTCTCAGCAAGAATGTCACTGCCCTGTTCATAAGGAAATGGGAAGATTTGGGGGGGAAATCATATTAAGTGAAGTAAGCCAGACCCAAAGAAACATAGGTCCCATGGTTTCCCTTATTTGCAATACTTAGTATATGTCTAGAATAATCTTAGCAGATGAGCAGAATAGCTCAATAGCTATGACTGTATGAGATGATGCTAAGCAAAATGAACTCCAAGACATGGACACAAGAGGTCTTTCTTTGTTGTTATTGTTTTTAATGTACAATGGGGATTTTTTTGTTTCTTTTGTATGTTCTTCTCACTGTGGTATATCCCCTGTTGTCACTATATTTAATTTTGGAAACCTGGTATTGTATCTACATTTGTTTGAATTAGGGAAGGGAAAGGGAACAACAGAATGGTAAGATAAAGGACAAGGGGGAACCGATGTAACAGTGAAATACACAAGACAATATGTTGGAAAGGATCTGTACAACTTGGGGTGGGGGTGAGGGAAGAGAAAGTAGAAGAAAAATGAAGGAAGGGGTAACAATGTTTGACAAGAAATGTACTTATCACCTTACTTATATAACTATATCCCTTCTGTACATCATCTTGACAATAAAAAAATTTAAGAAACATTAGCAAGATACCAGAAATACAACCAGGTTAACGTGTCACATCATCATAAAGCAAGAACTGCTTTTGCATTTGTCGAATGGGAGAAATGCATTAGAAGATATAAAGTCCTCAGTTTACACAGGGAGTTAAAAGAAAATCGTTGCCTGCTTATTAGTTCATTTTGTAAACTGAGATCAATGAAATTTCTCTGAACAACAGCATGAAATCAATTGTAAAATAGCATATAATTCATGGGCAGTATTGTAAATTATAGTTTGCTTGACAGTAATCAGTGGGGTTTCCATGCACTTCGATGCATTTCCTTGTAACTCATCTGAGGACAATGGCTGCGGATCCATTTCTAACGCATATTATGGTGATCTGTTTTTCCCTGTCCATGACTCCCTCTGTTTGATCTCATGCAAATGATGCAATCAAGCAAATGGAATACAAGATGTTGTTGCTAAGGGGCTTTGACAGACAGGGGCCCTTCTGTTTCCAGGGACCCCCCATCCTCCATTTACATGACTCAGATTTGTATACATACCTGCAATTGTTTAAGCCCATTGATCCATGGCATTGCCCTTGGAAGGCCTAATCACATCCTTAGAGACATATTATCAAATCAGTGGCCATTAGTCCAGGAGACAGGTGTCATGATACTCCTGTTAGCTTTAACTTTTAAACTGCTAGCTTCTGTTTCTGCTTCCTCATAACCCTCGTTTCCACTTCTTTTAAATAGCTCTTCTGAAAATAAAGAATGAAACCTCCCAATTGTTTCTGTTTCACATAGCCACTCTCTCCTTCCCAATGCCTCCTCTTTTTTTCTGATGTTCCTTTCCATTTTCCTTATAGGCTCATCACATTTCACCAAGGCTTCCGCAACCTGTGCAACTTCTTTTACCATAAATCCAGTCAGATTCTGCTCCCTTCTATTTTTTCATGCATTCCTCCATTTTTCAAAGACCATCCCTTCTTCATCTTTTTTATGGAAATGCACGGAGAATAATGCACTTTGAGGCGAACAATACAAGCATAAAAATGACCCAGGAGTCAAAAAAGCTATTTAATCACCTTGTCATCTGTTATACTACTGAGGTTGTAGTTTTCAGATTTTTCAGAATCAAAAACAATCCCAACCACTGGGCGCTGGTGGCTCACGCCTGTAATCCTAGCTACTCAGGAGGCTGAGATCTGAGGATGGAGGTTCAAAGCCAGCCCGGGCAGGAGAGACCGTGAGACTCCTATCTCCAATAAACCACCACAAAACCAGAAGTGGCGCTGTAGCTCAAGTGGTAGAGTGCTCGCTTTGCGCTGAAGAGCTGAGGGACAGCGCCCAGGCCCAGAGTTCAAGCCCCACGACCGACAAAAAAAAAAAAAACAAAAAACAATCCCAAGGCCTGGCATGCAGACCAGTCACACTTCTCAAACAGAAAATGTAGCCTAATCCTATGTTTTCTTTTGTGAACTAACTTACCAGAAAAAGAAAGAAGTGGGAGGAAAGGTTTAATTCTGCAGGAGTCTTAAAAGTCTTCATTTTGTTATGGTCAGACAGGTGTAGGTCGAATCCATGATACTTGCATATATCAGTTTTTAAGACATATGCACATGTCTCTAACTCCTGTACACTTAGGTTCTGACTTATAGAGCACAACTTAATACCTGGCTACACTCCCTTATAACTTATCACTAAATGAATCCAGGTCATTTTGGAGCTAATTCTTCATTGATGATGTGAAAGCACCCGGTTCATACTTAGTTCTTCAGTACCTAGAGCTTGGCCATCCTTGGTACCTGTCTTCTCTGTACAGTGGAATTACTCCAGAGAAAGCCTCTTAGATCCAGTCTGGATGCCTGTCCATCCTCATCATTTCTACCTCACACATAGAAAAATGGAAATATTCCCATGAATTGTCTATGGCTCTAAATTTTCTACAGACACCATGGTCTTTTCATTTGTTTGGCTCTTTGGTTTGAAACTCCACCTTAAAAGTACAAGTCAAGGTTACTCCTACTAAAAATTTTCCAAAAATCTTTTTTTTTCTGTTAGTTGGGGAGGTCTGAGTTTCCCACTTCCTGTTTCTCCTGGATGTTATATCTAAATTTTGAGTCCTCTCTCTATTTTATCAAGTGATCTATTCAGAAGTTTTCTTTTACTGTTGCCTATTTCCTGCCAGCTACTACATGTATGGGACAATAACTCTTACTTAGATAGTTGAATCCTAAATATATGGCTTAGGGAAATTTAAATAAGAATTATATGATCATGGGAGAGGGGATCAGAGGCAGTATAAGATAAAAGGGAAAAAATAACAAGTCACTATGAGTACAACCTTGCTTTCCGTTTCCATGTCACAGATCATCATTATTATAGGAATTCAGAGGAGGAGGCTCCAAGTTTAGATCCTCTAGGTTCCTTAAAATAATTGGCTAAGCCATGGCTGAACCATAAGGGTAAATGTAAAGTAATTAATATGTTACCAAGCTTAAAAAAGGGAAGAAGGTACTTCTTGCTGAGCACCCAAAAGAGCCAATTCAAATAGGAGAATATACAATTGTCTTAAATTGTTTCAGTGTGTTCAATCTGAGATATCTTTCTGACAATAAGATAATAAAATGTATCCAGATCTAAGAAATCAAGCACAGGACTGATGGGTAAAACAAATTCCACAAGACATGGAGATAATGGCTTCCTCATGGATGACCAAAGATCCCAGGCAAATACAACAGTGACAAATAATCAGAACATCTTAAAAAAGAATAATAATAACTAAAAAAGAACAAGGACAAGGCATTATGTAGTAGTGAGAGAGTGAGAGGATCAATTTCATTGATGCGATTAGTGAATGAGTTTGGAAGGGACCGGCTTGTGGCCGGTCACATTTTTGAATCCTGGATATTGTTTCTGGAGCCAATCAAGTAATGAGCATCCCTCTGCTGGAGGGTGGATAAATAAATGAAGTGGAGGTGAAGGGCAGTGTGATTGAGGAAGTTAAAGCAAAGCCAAAATTGAAGATGAGTCATTATGAGGATGTTAGAGTTGCCAAAAGGGGGATTATGATTGAAAAGAAAACCGAGCCAATGCTGAAGTCATGGCGGAAAGAATAAGGCTGACACTGGAGTATAAGAGGGCAAGTGTTAACTAGGTTTGGGGCCATTTATCTGTTCCAGGTAATGAATTGATATTGATAAGCTCTGACCATTGCTTCTCCATCAATGTTATACATGTATATCATAGGAAATTTGGGGGAAAAAATACGCTCTGCCCTCAAACTAAACTGTTTGTGTTGTATACCCTTGCTTGAAAACACTGTTAAACATTTTGGTCTTCCTCTGTCTCCTTTTTTGCTTATTAATTTTTATTATATTTCTAATGTGGTACGTTGAAAAATATGCTGCTGTGATGTTCAATTAGGTGTACAGCTTTGCTTCTTATTTAGTTAAATTTTGGCAGTGCTGATGTTTGAGTGCAAAGCCTCATGCTTCTTATGGTGGTGAGTCGAGCCATACCTACAAGCCTTTCTTTTGGCTCATCATTTAGAAGAAATTCAGTGAACTTTTATGCCAAGGCTGACCTTAAACTGTGATCCTCTAGCTCTTAGGCTCCTGAATAGCCAGAATTAGAGGTATAAGACATTAGGGATACAGTTAGTTGTTTAACGGTTTCTTCTTTGTAAATTGCAGACACCTCTAATAGTTGGACAATTGTCTTTATTAGATTTCTAAAGACTTTTCGATATCCTTAGACATTGCTATATTCCTGAGGAAAAATATGATAATCTTAGTAAGGGACATAAAGCTTTCCTACTGTAGTAGATCATCTTTCCCTGGTCCTAAAGATATCCCCATGAACATAATAGCAAATAATCATTTTGTATTCAAAAAGTTTCCATTCTCCTGGGAGGGATATAAAGTCAAGAAATAAATGGCAAATCAATGTCTGGATTAATTTTTTTGATAATTACAGTAAGAAATTACATAAGATGATATAATCAGAATAAGATATTACTGATCATTATCTGTTGCTATAGGAGCCCATGTTGGTTTTGTGTCTGAAATGACTCAGAGTAGAATCCTCAGCTTCACCTTTCTGGAGGATACCAAGAATTCAGACACTTAGGAGGGGTCACAAAGTTTCTGCCCATGAGCCAGAGAAGATAAAGAGATCACTGCAGTGTGTCATCAGAGAAGCATGTTTGGCTCGTCAATATTGGCCATGGTGGTTCTTTGCATGGTGGTTGTTCTTTGTGTAAAGTCCTCCTGTGTTCACTCCCTTGACTCCATCCAGCCCATTACTATGTTTGTAAGTTGCATGGAAAGTCATTCCAATCACAGGCACCTGTTCTGACGCAGTCCTACACCCAGTCTAGATGTTAGCACTAGAAGCTGTGGTCATGCACTCTACCACCACTTTCAAAGTGTCCTTGCAATGGATCATCTGATCACGTTGATTGAGGGTGTCCCAACTCATTGTCAGTAAGTTGTAAAAAAAAAAAAAAGAAAAGAAAAAAGGCAAAATTTAATTGAAAGTCTTACATCTTTTGTTGACCACCTTTTGCTCTCAAGTCACTTTATTTACTATAAAATTACCAATTCATCTGTCTCCAGGTAACCTACGTGTTTAAGCAATTGATTGGACTTCCTGTGAAAATCTAGCTGTTCTTTTTCAAGTTTACATTTGCTATCAGTGCACTGCAAAATGTATTTGCCTGAATTAGGCTGCTTTTCATTATTCTTTTAAACATGAAAATGTCTCGAGGTTAATAGGAGTAAAGAATATGCTTCACTTAAATTATGACTTATTTCAAAGATGTTCTATTCAATAATGATTATTTTTAGTAGTGTAAAATATGAATGATGTTCAAAGCTTGGCAAATCTGAATGAATTTTGGTAAGATTACTAAATACCTTTTAAAGTGAAGTGTTCATGGCATTTCAAAATTAAATTAAGAGCAGTCTAATGCAAGGGATATGGTACCCATTAGAAAGATAAACAGGTACAATGTACTATGGAAGTTCGGATTTAGAAAAAAGATTACTACAGTAATCTTTATATATAGTACCAAGGTACTACCCTATCGAGTTTTATCAGTATCTTTGATATCCAGCTCAAATGTATTTAGATAATCTCCTCATTCATTAATCACTCATTGATTCATATGTGTATATATATATATATATATATATATATGTGTGTGTGTGTGTGTGTGTGTGTGTGTGTGTGTATATATATATATATATATATATATATATAACATGATATGCTAGGCATTGAAATGGATACTGGGAATGCAAAAGGATTAGAGCACCATTATTTTCTCTTAATGTGTTCAGAGCATTGGAACAAATAAATAAGCAAATAGTGATGACACTATATTGTAATTGTCATATTAAAATTCTGTGCAAAAATTTCCACCTTGTATCTTAGTGAGAGCTGGGAGAGTTTCTAACTTACGAGTGGTTTTTTTTTCTTCTTAAGAAAGAAGCAGGCTGACTAAACCTGACTATTTGAAGGTCAAATAATAGTGGGCCAGGTAGATAGAAGAAAGACATCTGGCAAAAGGAATTACAAACTCAAAGTGATTGTTACAGGCTATATATTTGCATTTCAAAAGCAACTCTTGTTGTCTTCAAATATGCTTTAAAATAAATTAAATATCTCATTTATTTTTTTATGGGGTCTTTGAACTAAGACTAAAATCCAGAAAATGATTTACTTGATCATAGGCACTCAAGAAAACAGCCAAATTGTTAAAATGAGAAAGTCAAATCAAGAGTTTGACTGATACATGCCTATTTAAATAGTGCCATAGTATATTTAAGAGATTAACCACTCTATATTTTATTACTATTGACTTTATGTCTATTGTTAGGTTAAGCTTTAACATCTCCCAGAGGTAACAATGTACAAGAGCGATGGATGAGATCTTGAGTAATAAATAGGATGGCGAATAAATTTTTGTTTCTTTCTACCCCCTAGATTTAAGGGTATTTATGCCCTACCAGTTTCTTCTCAGTGCATGTACGCACGTGGGCTGCACAAACAGTTCCAGGGTCATCCATTACACCGCACAACTGCCCCCGGAACAAGTGGATCCCCCAATTTTGATTGTCCTGGGTTCCAGAACTGTACATGTACAGTAAGTAGAAATGTGTCTGTCAAACGCTTGTTCATGCAAGAATTTCAGTGAGTTTCATCAATTGAGGGAAGGGCTTGTGACATCAAATTCATTTTATTGTAATGGAATGCATAGGAATCATTTTATCAATGATTCTGGGAACCTTTGATTATCATTTGCCATCTTCATTTCAAGTCTGTCTCCACCCAATCAGGCCCACAATAAAGAACCTACTGACCATGTACACAAATGCTTTTAGCATTTAAAATTAAACAATTTTAAATTTAAAAACTGGAAAGTATATGAATACACATAAGTATATAATACCTTTTGAAGGATAAACAGGACCTTCTTATTTACTTACTCCTTTGTAGTTGAAGTCAGAAAGGAAATTTTGCATATTTAGATTGTTTCTTTTATTTTTAATTTTTTTAAGTAATTGTACACAGGCCTTTCACGTCCACAGACATATGATGAGTACAGTGCATCTTGATCGATATCACCCTTTCCCAGATTATTTCTGGTATTAGTGGTTCTTGTTCATTTCCTAACATATAGATATCTAGGAGGCCTAGGGTTTACTGTAATTCTGTGCTAAAATGGAATAGTCCTCTCTTATCATTAATTAATGCTTAGTCACATTTATCTCTTCTGGTCCTAGTTTTCTCTTCTATGAAAGACAGGATGGCACTGAAGTAATTAGGACATTCATTTGAGCTGAAAAACATTATGATTCACACCCTTTGTTCCATGCAAACTTTCGTACTGACTTTCAGTTGTCCTTCAGCAAGGCCTGTGACCTATGCCAAAAGATGTCCCAACCAACCTGAATATTCCTTAGTTCAACTCCTGTCTGGGACTTGCCTTTCTCATTCTAGATCATTCATAGTAGCCCTCTTCTGGTATGTATTTTGCTCTTCTTTCAACTCACCCATATCAAATCAGCCTGGTTCCTCCTTCAAGAGGCACTATCTGATTACTTGGGCTCTTCTGGTCTTCCTCTTCCTTGTATTCTGTCAAAACATGTCTACCTTTCCTGAGTAGCTTGAAGAAAATACATTCTCCTTGTCCTTCAGTTACTTAAAATTTTAATTAGCTAATGGTATAAAAATGTGTAAGTGAGCTAGAAAGGCATCGCTGTTGAGCTGACCATGTCTTGTTTTCTTATAGTAGCACAAATTCAACTTCCTATGTGTCTTTTGATAATCCTGCACATTTCAGTTTTGACTTGAATGAATACTGATATTAATGCTATAGTTTTTTGTTATTCCCAGATGGAAACAACCACAGAAACTCAATGGGATTCTGGAACGCTACCTATTATATATTTCAAATAATACTGGTGATTTTACAGTTTGGAATGTCATCTATAACAGCACTGAACTTTCCCAGCAACATGTGCTTCGATACCTTTTCCCTGGTAATAAATACCTCATCAAGCTGGGAGTAAGTTCACTTGATTTCTGTCACGTTCTCTGGTCCCACCCTTTACCTTACTACTTCCCTTCCCTTTGTTTCTTCCTTTCTCCCTCTTTTACTTTAAAAAAAATATTGGAATATCAGACACCTTATGTTTTGATTTTTATACTGGAAACTGACTTCTTATCCCAAATGTGAATTCCATTAATCCATAATCTACATATATATATTTTAGATAATACAAAACAACATATAACCATCTGAGTCAGATTTTTCTCAAATCTAATTTGAGATTATTAGAAAGGACTTTTTATAGCCAGGTGCCAGTGGCTCAAGCCTGTATCCCTAGCTACTCAGGAGGCTGAGTTCTGAGGATCATGGTTCAAAACCAGCTCAGTCAGGAAAAGTAAGACTCCATGAGATTCATTATCTCCAGTGAACTAGGAAAAAAAAACAGTAGTGGAGCTGTGGTTCAAGTGGTAGTGTGCCAGCCTTGAGAGAAAAAAAAAAGCTCAGAGGCAGTATCTAGCCCCTGAATTTAAGCCCCAGAACCAGAACACACACACACACACACACACACACACACACACACACACACACACACACACACACACACACATACACACCACATTTTATTATTGGTAGTATTTCATAATTATTGAATGATTTATTTTTTTTCCAAAATGCTGAGATTAATGAGGTAATTGCCCTGTGGAGCTTGTATTCATTGGAAAAATAAGTCACAGTAGGAAAGTTTAAATCTTTATTTTAAAATGAAGGTTTAAATGACCCTCAGATATTCTTGATTGTTATTTTAGTGTGGTTTGTATCAGACTTCTGTTTCAGAAGAACAGTCATTTAATGAAACCTCAGAATCAACATAGTTTACAGGTTTCTCCAGGTAGACAATAGCATTTTTTAAAATGCAAAAGAACACTTTTATACAAAGGTCTTTTAAAAGACCTTGATATTATCATGGAATTTATACTCAGTAGTTTCTTTTGTGGTGTTTTTTTATGAAATATAATCTTTTTTAAGTTTAATAGCACATCTGAAAATAACTGAATATAAACATGAGATTGTCCCTATTTGTTCTAAACACACTCTTCATTTTATAGCAATACCTATATAAGGATATTTGCTTTGATAAATGCCATAGAAAATATTCTGCTCTTGATTATGAATAAATTTACATTTATGTAGACACTGTGTATGCATTCATTTTACTTAACATGCTCCTGAATGCTCTAAATATTATACCACAAGAAAATAAACTGCATTCAAGTACTGCTGTCTGACTTGACACCACAAAACAAGGACAATCAGACAATGTTAAAAAAAAAATCCTGTTCAAAATCATGCCATGTGTCTGGGTACTCAGCACAGCAGATGGATTTTTTGAAACAATGGTTTGGTTACTTACAATTATATTATTCAAGAAATAGGAAGGTGTGTATTAACTTGATTTTCAAAAGCTAATGCACAAGTCTTTATTACTCTCAAAATCAAGAGATATTTCAACTGCTGGGAAGCTACCAATATTAAACCACTAATGGTTATGTTCTTGACTTTTATCCAAAAGAGGCAAATGAGATGAAAATAGTTCTACTCCCAAGGCAATTCTTAGGCTATACTGTACAGTCAAACTCGATATCCTGCATTTTGTAATTTGGGAATACCTTGAAAAATAAGTAACACTAACATAGTAGCCTGTTCCCTTGAGTTTTAATTCAGATTCTAGCACTAACTGTTTAACCTAAGGCAAATGCACTTAACCTAAATTTAGGACATTGAACTGAATAATTTTCTTGAACGATTTTTTTAAGCCATAAAATGCCATTATGCTAAAAACTTAATCCCAAACAAAAGTCTATGAAATCAAACAACATCTATCAACCACTGAGGAATGTTGATGCAAGAAGTCAGAAAGATTTGGAAGTCTTTGCCCTAGCACTTGTTAGGCAAATACTCTTGTACACATTATTTTTCAATTTCACTGTAGTTATTAGGACAGAAAATACTCTAATGTATTTTCAGGGTAATCTTAACTGAAAGGTTTTCTTTTTTTATTTAACCCTGTTAAGCAGTAAATTAAATGAACCAGAACATTTTGGGTTCATCCTGGTTAATTGAGGGATTATTGTATATTTCACAGTTTCAATATAATAACTAGCTCTCAAGGTCATTAGATTAGAAGAGGGAGATCACGTTCTCAGCAAAGTGGAGTTGTCGTTAGAGTGTCTTAGCATGTGGATGAAAGGTTGGAAAACAACGAACCTGAGCAACAAAGACTTCAGATAGCTTTTGCAATAACAGGACATAACCTGGCGATGTGAGCCATGATGCTTTGCTTCAAGCTTGGAACAGCAATGGTATTCACTTCGCATTTGACTGAAATATCAACTAAAACCTTGCTTAGCTCTGATGGCTTACTCTTGTAATTCTAGCTATCCAAATAAGCTGAGACCTGAAGATCATAGTTTGAAGCCAGCCCAGGCAGGAAAATCCTAGACTCTATCTCCAGTTAATCAGAAAAGGCCAGAAGCAGAGGTATGGCTCAAGGGATAGAGAAACAGCCTTGAGCCAAAAAGCTGATTGAAAGCACAAAGCCCGAAGGTCAAGCCCCAATATTGGCACAATAGTGAAGAAGAATGAAGAAATGAATGAATAAATAAATAAAAACATAGACTACATCTATAGACTACATCTTCCAAAATTCTAGGTTCAGGTACATGCATGTACCTGATAGAAATAGCAAGTAGTTCTTTCACGAAGGAGTACATGAAGAAATGACCAGTTATAACATAAAGAATCTTGGGCTTTTAATATAATTTTTTTTCTGGGGAACCTCCAAGTTACTGATGATATGTTTTCAAAGCAGGTGTTCCTGTCAGAGCAAGAAATAACACATAGTATGCTGGGAACCGGCATTCCAACCCTATGACAGGAAGCCCCAAATAGGCAGATCATAATTCTAACACATGCCGAGGCAGGAAATGAGATGTTATCTTAAAAAAATAAGCCACAGAAGAGGGGCTGGGAAGGTGGCTCAGTGGTAGAGGGCTTGCCTTGCATGCATGAGGCCCTGGGTTCGATTCCTCAGCACCACATAAGCAGAAAAAGCCAGAAGTGGCGCTGTGGCTCAAGTGGTAGAGCGCTAGCCTTGAGCTGAAGAGCTGAGGAACAGCACCCAGGCCCAGAGTTAAGGCCCCATGACTGGCAAAAAAAATAATAATAATAAGCCACAGAAGAAAGAAAGGGCTGGAGAGTGGGGCCCTACCTAGCAGAATGCATGTTAGCAAGCACAAGGCCCTGAATTCAAACCCCAGTATTGACCAAAACAAGAGAAAAAGAAAAAAGAAAGAAGGCATTCATACATTATGTTCACACATAACACAGATGGCTTGGCAGTGTGATAAAGTGTGATAGTTCTTAATGAACACAATAAGTCAACAATTAAGTGAAGGCACTAAAGGCAGACAGGTCTCAACTAGGTATTGTCAGATAATTCCCCTATCCCTGGCAGCCATTTGTCAGTTTGTGAATGTTAACTGAGGCTCTTAAGACTGAAGAGTTTGGAAGGAGAAGGATTGGGATTAGGGGGGAAGGGGGGAGGCTGGGAAGGGATGTGAAGGGTAAACAAAGGAGGAGGCTGCAATGCTTGGTAAGAAATGTACGCATTATCCTGCCCATGTAACTGTAACTCCTCTGTACAGTATGTTCACAAATAAAATTAAATTAAATTAAAAAAAAAAAAAAAGACTGAAGAGTTTGGGCTGGGAAGGTGGCTCAGTGGTAGAGCGCTTGCCTTGCATGCCTCAGGCCCTGGGTTCAGTTCCTCAGCACCACATAAGCAAAAAGAAAAAAGCCGGAAGTGGTGCTGTGGCTCAAGTGGTAGAGTGCTAACCTTGAGCTGAAGAGCTGAGGGATAGCACCCAGGCCCAGAGTTCAGGCCCCATGACCGGACCCCCCCCCCCCAAAAAAAAAGACTGAAGAGTTTGACTTTTCAAGAGAAGCAGGAGTAAGTTTGCATGTATTTCTATTATTTCACCAGCTGTTAATATACACTGTTGTATATTAACAAACAAAAACAAACAACCTTTTGGCTTCTTGTGGGGACTTCCTTAAGTTACTAGTTTACAAATGTCAAATGACACAGTCCAAAGAACTGTTGTCCCGAAAGAAGAGAATGTTCCCATTTGTGTTTGAAAATATACCATAAAATTACCAGAACAAAACAAATTTTAGGCCACATTTTGTTTTAAGAAATAGAAAGTTGTATATAAAATAATATTTCTTCGGAAAGAGTTAGCAAGGAAAAAAGTTTTAGGACGTGGATAAGAAACAAAAAAACAGTGAAAGTCTGACAGAATGCCGTCTGTATAACAATAAGATGCTGCAACATTTTTTTACCCCTAAGGAAAAAAAATTGGAAAATTCAAGTGAGGATATTTTCTGTCTCTGAGAACTGGACAGAATGTTCCACTGACCAAATTTTTTTTGATAACTCAGAGATCAGAGATAACTCAGGGCCTTCTTGTCCACCATATTTTCATTTGAATCAAATGTGAGTTTTTGGATGTTTATCTTGTTTTAATTTTAAACTTTCCTGGCAAATGAAAGCAAGCACAAGCGTTTGGCCAAATGGTCAATGGATTCTTCTTTATTTGTAAAGACTTCATTCATAGGAAGAAGAGATGTTTCCCTATATCTCCCCACTCCCAGTGTGTGTGTGTGTGTGTGTGTGTGTGTGTGTGTGTGTGTGTGTGTGTGTGTGTGTGTGTGTGTGTGTGTGTGTGTGTGTTTGTGAGTATGTTTTACAACAAAGAATTAGAGAACCCTAGAGAGGCTATTTAAGTCCCAATCTTAATACCCATACCACAATTTCACCTATCTGAAACTTGCTTAAGCTGATGTGAATCTAAAGACAAAGTGCCTATTCTTAGAGAGTGGTAGTCACCAGAAATTGTTAACTATACATTTTCAATTATATTTTTCTTGAAAAATTTGCAACTCATTACAACATAGAAAAAACAGGGCTGTAACACCATTCTTTAAAAAAAAAATCTAAAACCAGTAAGCCTCCTCCTGTCCCTTAATGAAAAGAATATTAACTATCAAAAAAACCATTCCCCAAAATCTAACTAGGAAGCAGCAGTTAGGCCAAAATAAACTGCACTGTAACCTGAAGAAATACTGAACAAGCTTAAGTTCAGCTTTTAAATTTCATTGTAAGTTTAAGGTTGTATTTGTTAATAGTTGCTACCAGGTAAGGGCTGGAAAAAAAACAAAACAGAAACAAAGACAAAACCTGTGTACATGTGTCAATTTCCTGAAGAAATATTTGGTGCAGTAAGCTTAAGAATTTCTTGCAGTTCATTGAAAAAGTGCCCAAGAAGTTCTGGGTGATAAATATTTATTCACCATTTCCAGCATTAGTGATGTTTTATTGCAGTTCTGTGATCAATTTTAATTTTATCAGTCATACTTTAACAAAACCATCTCCTCCAACACACAGTAAAATCATTTAGCCATTGAAAAGTATTTTAGGCTGACCAAAAACACTGTACTAGTTAAAGAATAAACATGAGTCACTCTGTAGCAAACAAAAGCAATGATATTTGATGTACTTCTTATTCCCAACCCAAAATACCTATTTATCTTGAAGTGTTCTTAGTCTCTGACAGTTTGCTCTCATGTAGGGTGTGTGTGTGTGTGTGTGTGTGTGTGTGTGTGTGTGTGTGTGTGTGTGTGTGAGATCTATGTGTATATGTGTGTGTTTATTCTGGAAACTTTTTTTGTGTGTGTGGGGGGGGGGGTCCGGTCGTGGGGCCTGAACTCTGGGCCTGGGCGCTGTCCCTCAGCTCTTCAGCTCAAGGCTAGCGCTCTACCACTTGAGCCACAGCGCCACTTCCGGCTTTTTTTTCTTTTTGCTTATGTGGTGCTGGGGAATCGAACCCAGGGCCTCATGCATGCAAGGCAAGCGCTCTACCACTGAGCCACCTTCCCAGCCCCTATTCTGGAAACTTTTGTTGCAGTGTAATTTCAGCGAGACTACACATGTAGTCCGTGTGCCTTGCATCTCTCTGCTCTAACTCAGCATAGTTCTTTGACTCCTGCATTCTAGCTTATTTTCCACCTGTTGGTCATGACATCCAATCTCCTAAAAAAGCAAGATAATTAAATGTCAGATATTAGCACTGAAACCTATTTGTGTTCAAGTGAAAAGGGGAATCATATTTAAAGAACTGAGAACTCGTGTTGTGGCTTCCCTTTTCTCAGTGCTAACCTTTGAGGGCCCAGAGCAAACTGTGTTTTCTTGTCTGTCTGTTCAGGCTTGCACCGGAGGCGGGTGTACACTGAGCGAGGCCAGCGAGGCCCACACAGATGAGGAGAGTCCAGCAGGTGTGCCGGGCCCCAAAGTCCACTCCTATGCACCTGACTCCTTTAACATCTCCTGGACGGAGCCTGCCTCTCCGAATGGTAAGTGAACTCTTTTAGCCTCAAGTTAAAAAGATGATTAGCAAAGGTAAATTAATATTCTAAATGGCAGCTTATATGTGGTGCTTAATTTTTAATGATCATTTTAGCACATAAAATACCTGAGATAGTATCATTGTCTATAGTTGGGGAGATTGTGGGTTTTTCAAGGCTAACACGCAGTTTTGGTGGCTCAAAAGTGCTCCCTTTTGATGGTTCTTGTGTACTGCATCTTATTGTTTAATGTGTTCCAGGAGAGGTGACAAGAACAAATGAAGCTTCCCCAAGAGTGACATTGTATTTTCAATGACATTCTCTTTGTAACCACCACTAGTTCTTCCTTGGAGGAGTAGAGAGGTGGGAAGTTCATGTACATATTGCATTTCAAAATGCTTTTGATTTAATAAGTTTATCTTTGGAAGAGGTTACTTGGAACTCCGTGTTCTTTAATATACTATTTATAAATATTTCAACATGCAGTTTTTAAACGACAGGCATATTAAACATACATACACATATACTTATTTACGTTAAACTGTATTGTGTGTATTTGTACATGATACATATGTCCTTGTACAGTTTAGAGCATTAAAACAAAAAATCTCATTATAAGAAAATTTTAACAGCACTTAGGTAAAAATTGATTTATTCGAGTGATTGGAACCATGTCTAAGATTCACACAATTGGCCATTGTTTCATACTGGTAGGAGCTTCTAGCGCTTTAATTTTCATTCTTTTTTGAGACATATACCAAGAAAGATGAATCATAGAAACTGTTTTAGGTAAGTCGTTACTGAAAATTGAAATGGTCTCTTTCAGCATAGCTAAAAAAGAATGGAAGGGAAAAATCATTTGTTTTATTAGTTTGTCTTATGTTTACTATGATATTAATTATCTCAACTATCTCATTTTAATTAAACTTTTGGCAAATATGGTAGATACATTTTCTCTAATGGAGAGAGGTCCAATAATTAGAGTGAATGATAATCTCTTCTACTGGAATTATTCCTGTGTTACTACAAATTTCCTAATAAAAAAATAAATGGATGTCCATCTGATACTATATTAAGCAGTCAAAAATCTTGTGGTACTTCCTATTTCACAAAGAAATCTGGTCCATGGGTGGCAATGAAAGTGGTAATGATTTGTTCTGATTGGATTGTTGTTAAATGCTATTCCATGATTTGCATAATAGAGCTCTTCCCTTCATTCCAATTGGTAGATGTAACTGAAAAGATGAGGTCCCTGGAATCCTTGTTCATTTAGAAAAATACTTTCCACATCCCAAAGCTCATTGTTTGCTATGTTCTGTACATCACAAAGCTGCTTTGAAATATATTCAATGAATAAGACAAAATGGAAAGTTTTTTTTCTATCATTTCTGCACTAGTCTAACGTCTTGAATCTAATCATAGCAGAATTTTTAGCGTTTTTATCGGAGAACAGTGTACACACTTAAAATAGTTTTCACTAAAAAAAAAAAATACCTACCTTGCTAGCCTTCCACTTGCCCCAAATTTTCCAGTGTTTAATTTCTATTGTGGATAGACTGGAGAAGGTGATCTGAGTGTTGAAAAAATTGAGTCCTCTGTTTTCAAAGTTCTCAGGTTCCCCAGAAAACCTATGGAATGAAATTCAAATTCTATACTCTTGATATACCTACACTTATATCACTTTGTAATGTATCTCTTTTTTAAAAGTCATTCTGCAGCATTTATTTATAACAATATAAAATTGAAAGACACTGATGTGGAGTCAAATAAGCTTAGACATCTATGATAGCAATCATGAATTATTCCTTTTCTTTCAGAGTTTCAGGAAACACTGTACCTCTCATTGGTAGCCCTATATTTAGTTTATTTAGTATTTCCTTGTGAGTATCTTTCTGAAAAAAAATTTAACTCTGCTAGTCCATGAGCCAGTTATGTGCCTAAATTGAGTTTCTTCACTAGGGCTTTAAGATCATGAAGAAAAAGATTCACTAAGAAGAAGTAAACCCATTTTCAGCAATGATAGCTGATTATTTTTTATTCATGATACTGTGTGATAACATGTGAAAAATATTTTTTAAAAAGTTCTCTTGTGGGGCCGGAGGAGTTGGGGAGGTGGGGAAGGAAGTGATGGTAGGGGGAAAACAAAGGAGGAGGTAACAATGCTGCTACAAAATGTACTCATTATCCTATTCATGTAACTGTAGCCCCTCTGTACAACATTTTTACAATATATATATATATATATATATATATATATATATATATATATGGTTCTGTTGTAAATATCTGTTTGTAGTCTTAATCAGAATGGCTCAGAAAACAAACCCTGTTTTGTTTTGTTTTGTTTTTCTGTTTTTACAGTTAATTAATTTTATTGAATTCAATTAATTTAATTTACTGAAGGCGGGTTAACAGTGACATAAGTAAGGTGATGAGTACATTTCTTTTTAAACACTGTCACTCCCTCCCTCAATTTTCCCACCTATAACTGAGTCTAACTGAAATGATCAAACCCAGTGATAACCCTTACCCAAGGCGCTATGAGAATCACCTGTATGCTTGTGGCCTTGGGTCTGAACCAAGGTAGATAAAACCTTCTTTACCATGCTTGGCCCTCCTCTACTTTGTCTGTGCTGGGCTGATTGTACCTTCGGTCATAACAGGTTTCAGATTCCTAGACAATATTTCCTATCTTGTTTTTGTGGGTTTTCTTTTATTACTATCCCAGTAGCTCCATGAACAGTGCCTGACCTGTAGTAGTTGGTTTTATCAATGACCACTTTGCAAAACTCAGAAAATAGCAATTGGTGGGAGAGGATTCGGAGAAAACAGAGCTTGTATAAACTGTAGGAAAGAAAGTTTAATGGTGTGGCTACTTTGGAAAACAGTATGGAGATGATGAATGAAAAAAAAAATTTAAATAGTATTGGGTGGGACATGATCCAGCAATATCAATTCTCAGAATATATCCAAAAGAAGTGTCAACAGGATATTGAGGTATTTGTGCAATCGTTTTCAGTGTAGCATTCTTCATGATAGCTAATGGGTGGCAGATGAATGTCTATCGGGAGAAGAATAGCTAAACCAAATGCAATAGTATTTCACAATAAAATAAAAAAGAGTTCAGGGGCTGGGAAGTTGACTCAGTGGTAGAGCACTTGCCTTGCATGCATGAGGCCCTGGGTTCCATTCCTCAGCACCATATAAGCAGAAAGAAAAAAGCCGGAAGTGGCGCTGTGGCTCAAGTGGTAGAGCGCTCGCCTTGAGCTGAAGAGCTGAGGGATAGCACCCAGACCCAGAGTTCAGGCCCCACAACCAGACTAAAAAAAAAAAAAAAGAGAGAGAGTTCATCCTATCATATCCATAGACAAAACTTGGGAACATCATGGTAAAGGAAATAAAGTAGTCGCAAAACAACAACTAATTCACAATTCCATTGGCATGAGGTATCTACAATAGTCATGCCCATGTAGGAGGGAAAGAAAAACAAACGCAGTTCCCACAGGCTGGTTGGAAGGTGGAACTGGAGAGTTGCTGTGAATTGAGTATGGAGATTCACTTTCCCAAGATGAACAAGTACTATAGATCTGTTGAACCAAGTGCACAGGTAGATTAGACTACTATATGGTACACTTACAAGTGAGTGTGATTTAGCCAGGGACTGGTGGCCTGTATTCCTAGCCACTCAGGAGTGGCTGCCCTGGCAGGAAGGTCCATGAGACTCTTATCTCCAATAAACTACTAAAAAGGAAGAGGTGGAGCTGTGGCACACAGGTTAGAGTGCTAGCCGTGAGCAAAAGAAACTCAGGGATAGTAGCCAGGCCCTAAATTTAACCTCTAGAAAGGGCACACATGGAAAAAAAAAACCAAGATGGCAAAATTGTTTACATGGATTTTTTTTACCAAAATAAAAATATATGTCATAAAGAAAATATAATTAAATTCAATAAGTTTTAAAATCAGAAACAAAAAAGATCAAGAACTGTGTCAGTTCAAAATAAGCACTGGGTAATCATCACATAAAGATGTATGTGGGCTGGGAAGGTGGCTCAGTGGTAGAGCGCTTGCCTTGCATGCATGAGGCCCTGGGTTCAATTCTTCAGCACCACATAAGCAGATAAAGCCGGAAGTGGCGCTGTGGCTCAAGTGGTAGAGTGCTAGCCTTGAGCTGAAGAGTTGAAAGACAGTGCCCAGGCCCAGAGTTCAAGCTCAGGACTGGCCAAAAAAAAGAAAAAGATATATGCATAAAATATACATTTATTAGGCAAAGTGAGTTTGAACTACCTTGTCTGTTATAGGAGCTTTCTCACTTAATATAATAGAAAGACTTGTCTGTGATAATTGAGCAGCGTTTGATCCCCTTTCAAAACACAAGATAGAGTTCCACTGAGTAAAACCTCAGCTTGTAGTTTCCATAGTCTTACTTTTCAAATAACTACTTGTTGATTTCCCTGGGCTGCTTAGCACGGTTTTTAAGCATGAAACCTTTATCACTTAATTCAGATCTAAGGCTTGTCTCACCATCCACCATGTTTTGCTCCATTCGTGTCCCTTGCTTCACGTACTTGCAAAATGATGGTGTGATGTTCTGCTACTGTCAGAGAGAGCCCTGGGCACCCAGAATTCCCCATGGCAAAGGTTATGTTGATAAGCTATGGTTTCTGCCAGGATTTAAAAACCTCTATGGTGAGCTGCTTTTAGGTCTAAGGAACATAAGAGCCCTTTATTATGCCAGACTTCGATGCTGTCTCTGCAATGCCAGGAGCTACCCAAAGCTCCCAAATAGCACAAGGGATTGTTGTGCAATGAATGTTACCTGTATTGAGTAGGTTGTCCGACTAGGCAGCCTTTTGCTAGCTTCCAAATTTGCCTGAGCCATATTCTTTGTGAGAAGCTTAAGCTTTTGAAATTGGAAATATGTTGTTTTCTCCCCCTCACACTTGAAATCTACCATGTTACAAAGTATAGCTAGCCAACAATGCCCAAGTGATTCCCCACCATCTAGCACAACACCATAAGTGTCACCATAAAAGTGGTATTTTAAACTAATCTAGATGTTCTTTTTAAACAGTAAAATGGAGACAAAAATAGTTTTGTCTGTTATTAGCTGCTTAAGTTTCTTTTACCAAAGTAGATCTGCTTTACCTAATTTCCGTGTCCATCTGTGGACCACATGAAGGCAGGACTTCCGTGTGCTCTTACTTGCTCTAATCCTAGCCTGTGGCACAGTGACAGTGATAACATTGTGTAAAATGAAGGTATCACACAGGTGTTGTTGGGATATAAGAGAAATAATAAAGTTATGTTGCTATGACAGACATATACAATTATACAATAAATATGTCCCATAATTATGTAATCTAAATGGAATGATTTCAAAGACGATGGAGGGGAAGGAAAATCTCCACCACAGCCTCTTTAAGATATAAAGAACATGCTTCTAGCCTGCTTAGCAAGCTGAGTATTTCATGTGCCTAGCAATCTATACTTATTCTAAATTTATTCACTTCTTTGTTTTGTAATGCTACAGACTAAACCCAAATGCTCACATGCTAAGCAAGTGCTTTACCGCAGAGCTACATACCCATACAGCTATCCAAAAATGAGACAGTACATAGAGCTTTATCTACTTTAAATGCCTCAGTGTGAGAAGATATTACTACTGCAATCAAGATTTGTTAGTGTCAAAATGGGCATACCCTGGGTATCGTTGGCTCATGCCTATAACCCTATTTACTCAGGAGATTGAAATCACTGGATCGTACTTTGAAGCTAGCCAAGACACACAGAAAAGTCCAGGAAACTCCATCCCATTTAACCTGCAAAATTCCATTCATAAACAGATAAGCCTAGTAAGAGCACAAAGTACTGAGTTCAAATCCCATCACTAGCAGAGAAAGAGAGAGAGAGAGAGAGAGAGGGAGAGAGAGAGAAAGAGAGAGAGAGAGAAATGAGAAGATAAGAACTTGACACCCATTAAACAAAGAAACAGGAATCTTGCAAAAATGAATTTTTGAGGAGCATACAAAAGTATCCTGCTGTTGATACAAAGATTTAGCTATAGGTAACATACATTTCCTTTAGAAATAGTTCAGACTTTTTCTTATTGGCTTTCTTTGTGAGAATTTATATACAGGTAAGTCTCAGGTCAGAAAATGCAGCAACAATGCTCAAAAGGAAATGTACTCATGTAATGTAACCCCTCTGCACATCATTTTTACAATAAAAAACTGTACAAAAACAAAGAAAATGTTTGAATGCTTGATTGTTCTCATAAACCTTTACAGGGTACCACAAAGACGGGAGAGCATTAGAAGCACTTTTAGTTTTCTGTTTTAAATATATATAGTATTTCATCTTTGAGTATAAGCAGTTACCTATAGATATCTCATAGGTACTCATTACATAAAAATATGCTGTTATAAAAATAAAGTTTTATTGCATATATAAATGAAGATAGAGGGATAAATACTAATTAAGTATTCCATTCAACAGAAAGAACTACTTGATTTTCTGCTAAGACTAGTAATATTAGTAGTAATAATGGTGCATACTATCCATAACTATTTGCTATGCCTTTTGATTCCCCAAATTAGTCTACAAAAAGACACTGTCCCAGTATTTAGATGTGGAAGTTCAGATTCCTAAGAATAAGAAATTTAGTTATTCAAAGTCAAGCCATCAAGTAGGAATGAAAATAAAACAAATTGTAAATTACTAAAATTCATTGCTATATTTGCTGTAGTAGTCTACCTGTAATTTTCGCAGATTGCTCTTAACATAGGATTCCATCTAGGCATGTGAAAAGAAAACGCAGTGAGACTTTTAATTGTTACATGTCTAATTCTCAGTTACACTATTCAAAATTCTGTTATGCTTTCTCTCTAGCTTTAAAGAAATAACTGGAGTGTCTTTTTGTTTTCTTTTCTTATTTTCTAGTGTGAAATAACTTCTTTGTTCGAAAAACAGTCAAAATAAGGTTCTATTTTCTTTCTGGCAATCCTGTTCTAATAGGTGAAATGGATTATAAAATTTGGTGAATCACTTAGGAAAACTGCTTGACAGTTTGGAGCGTTCCCCGGATAACTTTTATGAAACACCTCCAATCAGTGTGTCAGGCAGAATTTCCCAAGCAGTCTTTTTTAGATTCAGTTGATTCCATTTTTAGGAGAACGTAACAATAAGAAGGCACTCTGCCACACTGTGAGAGCTCTTCTCCCTTTTCCTTTTTAATTGAAGGATCAAGTAGTCACATAGGGAGAGATCTGCCACGCTCAAATCATCACCTGGACCTTGAGGAGAGCCTTCAGTTGATATTAATATTGCCTTGAGGCCCTGGGGAGGGGGACGGGAAGAAAAACAAATATATTTGTAGCATCTATATTCACTATGCATGCTCTTTTTATGCCGCACTAAAGCATTGTTGTTTAATTCTTACAGTAAACAGAATTCTTCCAGGGAAATAGAGATCCCCTGTATTAAATTTCCACTGTATTGTACTTGCATTGGATTGCCTTGGTTACATATGACAACCTATTGAGCACCTTACAAAATACAATTTGGCATAACATGATGAAGAGACACAAAGATGTATCCCCAGTGGATGTACTCCATGGACAATTATGATCCTGCTTCCCTGCGAAAATTAAACACCTTAAAAATTCCATCATTACGGAAAGAGGTGATAAACTTGAAACTGCTTACATTAGACAGCCAGCAAGAATTAAGTATCCATTCTGCAGATTATCCATTGAAAAACTGAATGTGCAGAGCTAGATTCAATCATCCAATTCCATTGTATCACAGAAAATGATAAGTTCTTCTTTTCCCCTCTAGCTAGGTTAGTGATTATTAGGGCAAAAAAATTAAGAAAGAAAAAAAACACAAAAATACAATATGGTGCAATATAATACAATCAATGACAACAGTATTTTTTACTAGGTATTTATCTTTTGCCTTTGAAGAATCCACTCTGCCTTGTGCCTTCCAGAATAGGAGGAAAAATAGGTAAACAGAAGCTATGAAGTATAATATTCTATATAATGAAGGTAGCAGTTTCAAATACATAGTTCTGCAACCTTCTACTTATATTACAAATAAATGCATTACTCAGAAAAGGTCAGATAAGTTGATGTTAGGTGAAATGAACCCTAAGATAAAGACTCCAATGGTTTTTCTTTCTTGCAATTGTTTCTAACATACTTATAAAGTGATTTTTTTGTTGCTTTGTATGTCCCTCCCCCACAGTCTAACCCCTGTTTTCACTGTATTTGATGTTGGTATAATTTGGGGAGGGGAAGGGCAAAAATAAATCGTTTAAATGGGGATACAGGAGTACCCATTGCAACAATGAGATGTACAAGATGCTATGTCGAAAAATGAACTTTACAACTTTGGTGGGGGGGGAGGGTGATGGGAGGGCAGGGATGGGAGGGGAAACATAGGAGGAGGCAACAATGCTTGAAAAGAAATGTACTCATTACCTTACTTATGCAATTGTAACCCCTCGGTACCGTATTTTCACAATAAAAAAACCTTATTAATGATATTTTTTTTAAGAAAGGGTCATCTTACTGTCAGGACCCCACTGCATTCTTTAGGTCTTCATTCAAGTAGCACTTGTCAAACTTTTATAGGAGAATATTAGACCAGAAAGATAAGAAGAGGAAGCCAACAGTGCAGTGAAAGGTCAGGCTCTCTTCCCAAATGCCTGCATGGCACTGTCTCGTCTTATAATTGCGAAACAGTTCTTGTTTCTTCAACTTCACAATGTTAAAAAACATAAATGATCCATATCAAATGTGCACCCTAATCTAGGACTCAACATAAGAAATTGGTGCCTTTTAAAATAATCACTTTAAATTATTTGTGTCCTGTAATTTTGAAAATACATAGAATTTCAAGAGCTTAGCCTATAATTTTCTCCCAAGCTCTTCATATGTGTTCTTTTCTTTTCCCATTAAAGAGGGAAGTATCTTCTTAGGCCAAAGTTTAAAATGTCCACTATATGTTATTTACTAGTTTTTGATCATCACTTTAGAACTCTAAAACCAACATTATTTAAATTTCTGTGTTATTAGATGTTTTAAACTTAGCACTTTTCAAAATCTATGGTTTTGACTGAATTTTATTTGTATAAAAAACAACTATGAGAACTACCTGCATTTCTTGTTAGGAAGTAGCATGTCCATTTCAAATGGCACTTCTTGCCTACAAGCTCACAAGTGTTTGCCTGCAATGTGCCTTTACTTTGGGATTTTCTGGTTAAAATACAAACCATATCAGATGCAATGTCCCTGTGGTCTCAGGGTCTCTTTTTTTGTCTGGGGACTGGGGCTTATTAAATTACAATGGTATCCTATCTTGTCTTGATTTTCAGCTCTTATGTTTGTCTAATAAGGTCTGTAACAAAAGACAAAAGACCCTGATAGGCAAATACTATGAGCTTTTTCTATCCTTGGAACAGGTGTACATGAATCTAGCTTCTAGAGTATGGGATGGATGAGGTTGTCTTGTTTCTGGTACTTGGAGGAAAAAAATCCTGCTTCATCAGTGATAGTTTTTTGGTCAAATAAGAATTTTGTTATAGATCCAGAATAATTTGTACAGGAGTATGTACTTTGAGACACTTACAGAGCTAATATCTTCAACTGTGAGATTATTTTAGCATAGGTGACTATGGAAATGGAGAGAGATGGAGATAAATTTTGGAATCTGAAGTCTATGGGACTTGGTGAGAAAGTTGGGGTAGCAGATAAAACAAGAGAAAGTGTCATCAATTAGTTCAAGGGCACTTTACTTATTCAATTTATATTAGATTTATGAGTCATCATTCAATCTGTCTAAATACTGCTAATCTACAAAATACCAAGTAACTCTATGGTATATGTGTGGCATGCAGGCACATGTGTGCACATGTGTCCACTGGCATTAGACTTCAGTTTCACCCACCTTTCAATTACATGCATCCAAAACTCAGAAGTTTCTGAGCAGTTGAATTAACTGTCAAAATTCCCACTTCATTTCATCCTCAGCTCATTTGCCCAGTGCTCATCTTATTCTAAACTCTCTCAATAACTGTCTGTTCTTTCCGTACCTTTGGCTCCAGATGTCATGGCTGCTTAGTTTCTCAGCACTGATTGTTATGATTGGCTTGTGAGAGTCAGGTAGAAAAAAAAGTATATGTACTTTTAAAAAAGAGCTAACTTTGGAGAAACTGTCACTGAAAGTAGTGGAGAACTCAAAAAAGTAGACAAAAGAGTTGATAAGGTAGAGCCAGTGACTGAAGTATAAATGAAGCTGAGTGGCCTAGCACCTGTGGCTCACGCCTGTAAAACTAGCTACTCAGGAAACCGAGATCTGAGGATCACAGTTCAAAGCCAGCGTGGGCAGCAACATCCATGAGATTCTCATCTCCAATTAACCTCCAGAAAAATCCAAAGTGGTGCTGTGGTTCAAAGTGGTAGAGCAATAACCTTGAGCAAAAGAGCTCAGGGACAATGCCAGGCCCTGAGTTCAAGCCCCGAGATTGACAAAAAAATTAATTAATTAATTAATAAGTTGAGTAGATACACTAAATCTCTCTACTCCCCCAGTCAATGCTAAATTAGAGAATATTGTCTTTGATGTGGTAATCACAGTTTAAATCTTCACAAAATGATTCAATATATTCATGATAATCTGCAAGAAAAGACAGGTAAGTACTTATTAGAAAGATTGTCTTTGAAAATGGTTAAGATTTTTAAAGTTCCTACATACAAGATGAGATGTAAAACATATCTCATTTCCCAATTATGTCAGATAAGCGAGATATTACGCACATAATCCTAACACAAAAGAAATTCTCTGTTCTCCAATTATGGAAGAAAAAGGAAATATTGATTTGGGTTCTTTCTGTAGCTGTTGAAAAGCAGGTCAAGTAGATAGCATTTTAAGGGTCTTACAGTTGCTTTAAGAGCTTCAGCAACACTTTATTTGCACACAAGATTGCTTCAGTAAGGATTAAATGATTGTTTTGCAGAGTCCCTGGCACATAATCATTCTGTCATTCTTATTACTGTGATGATATCTCTTTTTCCTTCCTGTAAACTTTCTGTGTTTTATGTGATTATTCACCGTGTATCTTTCATTTCCTAGTTTTAACTCCTTTCTACCTGTGTCAAGTTATGAGGGGTCTTCAATCTAAGCCTATTTTAGAGCCAAAAATGAGCATGTTAGAAATGAAGAGCAGATACTGGTAACCCTAGTATTTGGGAGAGTCATAAACTGTACATTCTAGTAAAATAAAGACTTCCTTTCCAAATGAAGAAACCAAGAAAATGGACTTCAAAAGATAAACTGTGAAAGATTACCTTCCAGGATAAAAGTGGATCGGAGCAACATCTACTAAAAGTGTTAACATGGGGAAAGAGCAGTTCAAGCGTGCGATCCCCGTGACTCAGGCTGAATAATAATTTCCATGGATGCTAGCTTACTGCTCTACTTTCTTTGCTGCTAGTGGATTTCTTCATCCAAAGGAATGTTCTAAGGGCTCATATGACAGTACATGCAATATCCTATAGCTTTACAGGTTATGGCACTTGAAGACCATTGTGGGCAGGTCCAGAGAGGTGTACCTACCTCCCAGGAGAGACATATACTTAGAAAAAGGACTCCTAGTTCTGTGGTTCCATGACCAACCCTACCCATGAACTGATGATGGATGAAGGATGAATCTAGTGCCGGGACATTTATAAAACCAAATCTTTGTGTCCATAAAATTGACAGGCAGGCGTCCTGGGAACCAACTGCCAAGGACTTGCTTGATGACCTTGACTTTGCTAGAGTCCCAGTGTAAAATTTCTCCATCTGTGAGCCATTCTTTCCTATTGTGTCTGTGGCTATCTTTTCAACTATGGAGATATCGCTTTATCTCCATAGTCATAGGTTATCACTTCATATTAAATGCGGGGTACTTTCATTTTGCTGTCTATTATGTAATTTATTCCTTTTACTATGCTGTGTATTACTTTGTTTATTCATTCTGTCAGTATTTGTAATGGGCCTACTGTGTGTAGGCATGATGCTAAGCTCTAGAAATAGACAATAAGGAAGAGTCATGATTTCCTTTCTAGTAGGGAAGCCAGGCTATTGAACAGGGAATGATAATACTAATAATGTAATAAATAGATAAATGCTGAGGCAGATATGTTCTATGCTGGGAAAAGCAGATAACTGCTGTCCTGTGGGAAGACTATCTAGTAAAGAAACTTTCAAGGTAATTCCTCAGAAACGTATTTAGGGAGGCTATTTTCAAAATAACTTTACTTTGAAACCAGTTCTTATTCAGCTTGGACTCACAGTTTTATTTCCCACAATATAATATTCAGTCAGTTTGGGACTCTGTACTTCTAGTAAATACAGACACCTTTGGTTATGCTATCCCTCATGAATATTTCTGGCTGAGTAAATAAAATGATTACACGAAAATGCACATGGCTTTCCTTCTGAAATAATTCTTAGGTGAACATTTAAACTAGTAAATCATAGTTTTTCTAGTCCATGATGGTAGTTTGTACAATGAATTCAAGGTTTAATGTAATTTAATGTTGTTGTTGGATTTAAGGGCTCTGAAGTCTAACCACCTAAATTCAAATCCTGCTATGAGAACTTGAACAAGCTACCTAAACTCTGTGCCTCAGTTTCTTCAACTGGAAGTGGGTGATAATAACACTTCTGTTGCAGGTGGGCTGCAAAACGTGGTCTAGGAAGAGTTAGCGTAGGTCAGTGTTCAGAGCAGTTCCCAATCATAAGTCATGTACAGTTCAAGCAATAACGAAGTTGTTACTTGTACAACACTTGCATGAAGACCATTTTAGGAAGCAATAAAAGTTATAAAAACCCTTCTACTTAGTCAATTTGGGTGTGGAACAATAATGATAGCAGTTAATATGACACAATAGAAAGATTCCATTTCTTAAACTACTGGGTTTTGTCTCTCTCTCTCTGTGTTGATTAGCCTAGCATTTTGCTGTTGAAATGTAAAGAGTGAGCCAGGTGCTGGTGACTCAGACCTGTAGGGCTAATAACTACTGAGATCTGTAGGATTACAGTTCAAAACCAGCCCACAGGTAAAAAATTAAAAAAAAAAAAACTCCATGAGACTCCATTTCTAAAATAATTAGCAAAAAGCTGGACTGGAAGCATGGCTCAATTGGTAAAGTGCCAGCATGGGCAAATAAACTGAGCAAGAACACAAGAGCATGAGGCTCCTGAGTTTCAGCTCAGGAGATGGCAATAAGAAGAAGGAGAAAGAGAAAAAGTAGAAGGAAGAATAGAAGCTTTTGTATTTTTGGAAAACAAGAGTATAGATCCAGGATGTGGTGCTTCATTGACTGCAAAGTAGAAATCCCACATCCCATCTAGAAGCATTTGTAAGACCTTTCCTGTTTTCTCCTGGCCATGTTAAAAGCCAATTGTTGTCTCCTCAGGTGTGATCAGACGATATGGGTTATATCTGGATGGTGTGTTAATTCACAATTCGTCAGAACTCAGCTGTCACGCTGATGGATTTGCTCCCGGAAGCTTACATTCCTTCCAGGTCCTGGCATGCACAGACAGGGGTTGTGCTCTAGGCCCGCTGGTGAGTATATGAATTTGCATCCTTGGCTATCAGGGAAGATCTCAGGGTTGCTGACTCACGTTGCATGGCTAGACTTTCAAGCACGCAGGAGATATTTTTTCTTGATAGAAGTTAATTTAAGAATGACTAAGATTTTCTACCAACATAAATTTCAAAACCACCCAGGGGTTCAGGGAAGAACAATGCATATATTTTCCTGAAAGAATAATAAGTTGGCTGCTTTAATGGACAAACAGATTTGCCTAATTCAATGATATATGTAAGGTGAGATGATTTACTTCCTAATCCATGGCTCAATCGTTTGCGACTAAAACGTGAAAACTGAGCCAGGTGCTGCTGGCTCATGTCTGTAATCCTGGCTACTCAGGAGGCTGAGGATTTCTAAATGTTTAAAATCCAGTGAATAGTGGTGTATAATTGACCTAGGCTAGCACAACAGTCCTTCATTTCAAAACATATACTTTTGTGCATTTTTCTTGATTAAATAGATTGAGCTTTCTTTGAGGAGAATGCTCATTAGTTTTAGATATTTTTTGGCAATGTTTGCTAATTCCCTATCACTTTAATGCACCCTATCTCCATTGAAGAGTGTATTATATAAACATTACCTTGAAAATGAAAGACCCGGCTCTTGAGTTTAATTCTTGCTTCTGTATTTCTGATCACACCTCCCATTTTGTTTCAGGGGTTGGTTGCTTTCCAAGCAGTTAACATTAGCCATGGTGAAGCTGAGTTGTCTTTATTGTCATTAGCATTTTATAGCCTGGACCCTTCTGATAGATCCTTACCCTTAAAAGCAGCTATGGCAACAGGCCAGTTTTTCTTCTCCATTCAAAAAAAACAAGACAAGGAACAAAAGAACACTTCATGTGCTCTTGGAAACTTACACTTAAAAACAAAAAGTCAATTGTGGTTCTGGTGACTTTTACCTGGTCCCAGATCATCTCCCCATGTCCTAGCAAGTTTAAACCAGGGGGACACCGTTATTGATCTGTGTCCTGTACAGATAGCCAGTGACATTAACCTTAAGAAATCAAATGCCACAGTGCTCTGATGGGAAAGAGGAACACAGAATTGGTCTGTAAAACCTACTCTGCCACAGCCTCGTCCATTCCACACTGGATCCTGACGTACAGCACAGTGATTTTTCTCCCTGGGTACTTTTTCTTTATACTGAACTCAGTATGCAAACACTTTTCCCCAACCAGTGATCCATCTCTAATCACTAGGATTGAAAAACAATGTCTTCATTTAGAACAAGTCAGCCAGATGCTGCCAAGAAGTTAAAGCCCATGATGGTCTTCAGTCGGCTCTGGAAATATTTTTGTGTTAATTACAGTATGTTTTATGCCATTAAGGTATTACATATCTGGGTATTTTAAATAATCCTGTACATTTACCAGAATCACAAAGGATGTTACAGATTCTATTCTTTTTGTTGATATTCTTCTTAATGTGCCCTTATTGATTTAAGAAATCTATGATTCAGTCTTCAGAACCAGACTTTTCTGAAATTAAATTCTAATGAAATATTCAAAGAGATCCAGCCAAATCTGATATCATTTAAAGTCGGATGATACGATATTTTAAATGCAACATTTCATTGATACAAAAAAATGTATCACTTCATAAATTATTTGCTGGCAGAAAGCAAAGATTAAATTTTTGGAAGAGCCTACTTTTTGTTCATTTAAGAATATTTCTTAATAATAAGTTTTGCTTTTGGAAATAGAAGCCTGTTTATTTGTTATCTTCTGTATATTGAATATCATTATTTCTTGTACAGGCAGAGACATACTATTCCATGTTTTCTACAACAGCACCATTAGAATTGGCAAGTTGCAGAGCTAGAAGCTCAAGTGATAGAGAATCTGCCAAGCAGGCAAGCTAAGCAAGCTATATGCCTTAAGTTCAAACTCCAAGACTATCAAGACAAAAAAAAAAAAAAAGTAAGCCTGGTCTGTGACTCACATGTGTAATCTTAACTACTCAGAAGGCTAAGATCTGAAGACTGAAGTTCAAAGCCAGCCCAGGCTGAAAAGAATGGGAGACTCTATTTCTCATTAACCAGCAAAAAAAAAAAAAAAGCTGGACAAATTTGTAGAGTACTTTAACATAAAAATATACCTATTAATTCTGTATTCTTATCATTTTAATGTGATCATCACATCAACAGGTTTTGTTTCCTTAGACAGACGAAAGCCACCACGCTTTTGGTAATCAGAAGAACCTGATTTCCCTATGATTTGTCTGGTGATTTTTTTAATCCATTTACAAAGCATATTTGACTTTTCAAGAAATTATAACATAAAAAGCAAATTTCCAGTGCCTTGAATTTTCATTTTAAGGTTTGACAAATTAAATCCATTCATTGGGAATCTTTGAAACTATGGGGAGCAGGGATGAACATGCACTTGAGTAGCAAAAAGCTTTTTAAATGAATCCCTCACTTTCAGTTATATTGGGGAGAAAGTACTCAAACTTGGCATTTTTACAATCCAGCGAGGTTCACAGGACCAGCCATCGGTGTTATCCCTTCTCCTCCCCCTTAGCAGGTTAGACAGCAGTAGTGGAGGCGAAGGCTGAGAATTTTATGACTGTCTGCCTTCAAAACATCCATTGGATATGGAATCCCCAGGGGGCACCTTAAGGATGAGTTGCAGAACTGCAGGTGACTCTGATATGATATAGTTAAAAAGCTGCCCTGATGTCTTGGTGAGGAGATGTTTATAGACAAACAGACCAAGACATTCACACTTCCACACACACTCACTCTACACATTCATTGCTTACAAAGAAGAAAAAAAAAAGTGTTATTTTTAAGACACCTGCATCCTAGTGACAATCTGTGTTATAGCTGGGAAAAAAATCCATAAGGAAAGCTTCTTAAGAGACAAACTTTCCACTAAGCCTCAGATTTCTCAATTTTTAGGAAGAGAAGGAGTTCCTATTTTTGAAAGGGTTGGTGTGAAAAGTTAAAAAAAAATATTCTTAGAAACATTTCTGGTGCAAGGTAGTTGTATCAACCACAAAAATATATTTAAGTTTCTTCCATGTTTTTATTGTACCTTTGTTCACAAATACTTTTTCTACATGTAAAGGGTTTCCCCATGAAAACTAAGTCAATTGAGATGTGCCAAGTGCTTCTGCCTTATCACTGGCATAAGTCAAACTGGATAAATAAAAAGGTGAAACAAAATGAACAAACACACACACAAAAATCAACTCCTGCTTCGAGCACCAACTGTAATATAGAATAAAAGCCAAAGTGCTTCTCCAGATACATATGGAATTTTAAAAATGTTTATTTTGAATTAATTAGATATTTGAGGATATTATATGTTACTGCCCTTAATTACTCAATTTTTTGAGTCTTTTCATACTTGGAAGTAATTTTCTATCCAATAATTTAAGCTATCTACATAGACATAACTGCATTATAATGAAATATTTAAGTGATGAATAGATATATTTCTAATGTAGCTTTTTATCATTTCTTGTACATCATTATTAGATTAAAAATGAGTAAGAATTATAGATCTAAAGAACCAGATAGCCTTTCCTCTGTTAAAAATAAAATGTCCTGTGACCTCAAACTTATTAAAAATTAACACTATCATTTACACATTTATTTTCATAATTGGAAAAATGTATTCACCTTCACAAATAAAGCCTTCCTAATTGAGACTATTTGCCAACTTCAGGCTTTCCTGTTTGATTACCTTCTTAGGAGACACAAGTCTGCCTGTACTTTAAGAACAGGGACAGAGGGCTGGGAAGGTGGCTCAGTGGTAGAGTGCGTGCCTTGCATGCATGAGGCCCTGGGTTCAATTCCACAGCACCATATAAGCAAAAAGAAAAAAGCCGGAAGTGGTGCTATGGCTCAAGTGGTAGAGCGCTAGCCTTGAGCTGAAGAGCTGAGGGACAGCACCCAGGCCCAGACTTCAGGCCCCACAACCAGACCCCCCCCCAAAAAAAAAAAACAGAGACAGAATTGTCCAGCATACAATTAATTCTGAAACGTCAACTATTTCCTGGTGATGCTTATGAATTTGTAGTAATTAATTTACTAAGTTTAAGTCAGTGAACAGATAAAAGAAAAGATTTTTAAAAATTGAACCCTTCTCTACAAATCCATCTCTACTTATTTAAGAACTGGACTCCTGACCAGTCTGCAGCTTAGCTTTGTATTTGAGAGTTCTTCTCTCAAAGCAATTTGTCTTTTGCTGTTTCTGCAGAAGCTGATTAACACCGTATCAACTACTTTTGTGGTACTCCCTTAAGGATGGATCATTCAGGTGCATTTATTTCTTAATGTCAGCACAATGCCACCTTTGCATACCTGATAGTAACCAAGCTTAGAGAACAGATTGTGTGTGTGTGTGTGTGTGTGTGTGTGTGTGTGTGTGTGTGTGTGTGTGTGTGTGTGTGTGTGTGTATGCATGCTGTGTGAAGATGCTTGGTATGGCTTTTCGGCCAGTCAGGACTCACTCTGACACATCCACCAGGACCTTAGAAAAGGAGACCGAATGCATTTTGTTTCTTTCACAATCACATAGAAAATATTTTTTCAGGCATTCTAAAAACTCATCCATGGCTGTTCAGAGCCACAGGCACAATCTCAGTGTGAGCTGATCCACACATTCTGCAAATCACAAACAACTACCTTGGTCAGGAACTCCGATTCTAAGCATTCACAGCAGGGGGAAGAAAACATGAGGTATGCTTTGATCCTGCTGACAAAATGAGGTATTCAGACAAGATGCTACTGTCAAAATAGTTTACTTCACAGGGGAAAAAAAAAAAGAAAAAGACAGAGAGAGATTTCTTTGAAGAAATGTGCTCAAAGCAAAGTATATACTTATCTTATTTGCAAATGAAAATGCATCTTTTCCCTCTCACAGGTGGAGAATCATACTCAGGAAGCTCCTCCTGAAGGAACAGTAACAGTGTTTGTCGAAACAGAGAGATCCCAGAAACCCCGCTTGAGGTGGGAACCACCTTTGCATCCAAATGGACGTTTAACTTACTCAGTCCTGTTCACTGGGATTTTCTATGCAGATCGAGGTAATTTGTGTGCAAGATTTAAACTTTAAGTGCCACTGGAAACCAGTCTGTTTGCATCTAAAACCTTCCTTTTAGCAACAGATTTTAATGCCTTTTTTCCCCCTCCTAAAACTAACCTTGTGCTGGTAAGCTCAGGCTGACAGTTCTCAAGTATGTGAATCTCCAGAACGAGTCCAACATCCTCAGCTGAGAAAGGACTGGAAAGTGCATTCCCCAGCCCACACCCCACAGAATCAGAAGCTGTAGGGGTGGGGTCCAGAAGTCTGTGGGTTGATTGTTGTTGTTTTGGTCATGAGATTTGAACTCAGGGTCTGGGTGCTCTCCCTGAGCTCCTGTGTTCAAGGCTAACACTCTGCCACTTTGAGCCACAGCTCCACTTCCGATGTTTAGGTGGTTCATTGGAGAACAGTCTCTCAGACTTTCCTGCCCAGGCTGGCTTTGATCTATAATCCTCAGATCTCAGCCTCCTGAGCAGCTAGGATTACAGACATGAGCCACCAGCATCCAGATCAGAAGCCTGTGTTTTCACCAATATTCAAAGGTGCTATGGGTCCACCTGTATCCCTATGTAAACAATTTGCTTTTTCCCTTCCCCTCCCCAAATTATACCAACATCAAATACAGTGAAAACAGGGGTTATACCATGGAGGGACATACAAAGCAACAAAAAATGAAATGTACAAGATGCTATGTGGAAAAACTAACTTTGCAACTTGGATTGGAGTGGGGGAATGTAGTCGTGGAGATGGGAGGGCAGGGATGGTAAGAGAAAAACAAAGGAAACAAAGGAGGAGGCAACAATGCTGGATAAGAAATGTACTCATTACCTTGCCCATGTAACTGTAACCCCTCTGTATGGTATTTTCACAATAAAAAAACTTATTAATAAAAAAAGGTGCTATCACGCACCATAGGTTAAAGAAAGACCAACCTGGTTACAGTTTACCATTGCTGTGCTTTCTGGCATTTCATCTACCTGATACCAACCATAGGCCAGTAGTATCATATGGGAAGTGCCAGAGATAAAGTAAGATTACATTCTCATAATTTTTATTGTAATATATTATAATTTCTCTATTATCTTATTATTACAAACCTAATTTTTAAATAAAATTCTACCATATGAATAGAAAAATGTTTGTATAATATATTCAGATATGTATATATGCATGTGGTAAATGCATATATATGTACATGTACATATCCATATGATTTACAGATACCTATCTTTATCTATATAACTTATGTAAGTAGATATATATGTGTGTGTATAGATAGAGAGAGAGAGACAGAGACAGAGAGACAGAGACAGAGAGACAGAGACAGAGAGACAGAGAGACAGAGACAGAGAGTCAGAGAGAGAGAAAAATTTGGTCCTGTCCATGGTTTCTGCATGATCTAGGAGAGCAGTTTGGGGGACTTTCTCCTACAAATAAGAGGGTAGGATTATAGTCTCCTTTTCTGCCTTAAAAATAATTGTTCAAATAATACTTCTGAAAAGATGTGAGCTTTTATTTTGAAATTCATCTTAAATAAGCTACTGTACCTTTTCATATTTCCCAACTAATTTGGTAAGTCTGGTGTATGTGTGAATAAATTGACAGAACACGGATTATATAGTGCATGGGATTTCTTGAAAATGGTACCAGAAGTGTGCAATTCAGTAACTTAGGGACTGTGATAGCATGATGCTTATTTTAAGCAAACCCTCCCATAGAAATATCCAAGGGTATGTTTTACCGGATACTTTTATTTGGTATTTTCATTAAATGTCTCCATCCCATTCTGCCCCCCCAACTGAAACAATTATGCTAATTTCCTATGAGATGTTTTCAGTATTTGTTTTCAAAGTAGGAGCCGATAGATCTGATCATGGAAAGTTGCACTTGTTATTGGATGAGTATACTGTTCTTTAAGTTCCAGTTTTCGCTTGTTTCTGAATGGTTTCTCTTTGTGAGAATGAATACCATCCTCAAAACAGAAAAGCCAGTGGAGACAGAAAACCCAACCATTTGAAATACGTGGAGGGAGCTCTACTTTGTGCACTGGAATATACAAGGAGTGAAGGCGAGTCAGAGCCTAGGCTGATCTCCTCAAAGATTGGTGTGTCCTTTTTTATGCAATCAGGGCTTTGATGTATTCTGCTCTGAAGCACTTGTAAGATTATGAGGTTGAAGGAGTGATGATCGATTTGAAAAAAGAAGCAACATTTAGGCCGGACCCATGACAGCCCAGCTATTTCCGCCAAGGCAGCTGGGTGAATAATGCAAGAGCCATCTTCCCCCTCGTGTTTAATCTTGCATTGTTTTTGCAGAGAAAATTTCTGCTTGCCTTCTAAGTCATGTCATCTTCGGTTGTCAGCCCGTCCCTCAAACCATCAAAACGGTATTAAATGTTGCAAAGCTGTGCAGCAAGAGAACTTTCAAAAGTCAGAACCCATTTGCAGAGCAGCCCTTGTAGAAAATGTATTCTGTTCTCGGCAGAATTTTCCTTCAGTTCTTTCCACTGAGAAGTTTACTGATTTCTCCCAGTGGAATCTGCTGGAATTTATCGGTTCATGGTTGGCAGTCACAGATTAAGGTAAATGTCGATCTGTAATGACCCTCTACATGTTAGTATTGCAGTAAAGCTGGGCTTTTATGTCAAAGATATCGGAGAGGGAGCTATTACACATGACAGGGGTGATCAAGGGACTCCAGACCAAGGCAAGCATTATTAAATATTGACTAGTTCTGTGATTTATGTAGAGCTGGAGGAAAAAAGTGACTTTTTAACCATTATATATTCTTCAGCAACGAAAACCAGCCATTTATCTCCTGCTGGTAGTAAAGAACAGAGTGCCTGCATATTTTAGTGGAGGGAAAATCTGGTCTTATAAATGAGATGAACTCCTCCATAATAACATTTCAGTGTGTTAATTGCCAAAAGCAAAACAGACAAATTGGAAGCAATTACAAGATTTGACTTAAGGAGTTTTGCATTCAGCTCTGGGGTTGGAAGGGAATGAGATGGGAAGCTGAGGGAATGTTTGGGAATGGGCCCCGGGAAACACTTGTCATTGGCTCCCTGTCACAGGAAGGCTCATGGACACCCTTAAGTAAAAGGACTTCAAATAGCGTCTGGTCCTGTCACCCATCAGCAACTGGGTGACATTTACACGGAGGGTAGGGATGTCGGCATGGCTCTACAAGAAACAAATTAAACATTAATTCATCAAACTTATTTAAGATATCATCTGTTCACTAGATTTATACAAAGCTTATTGAATTGTCGAATGGTTAATTGGTTATTTCCTTGACATAATGAACAACTGTATTTCATCCTTTCCTGTGATGGCTGGCAAAGAGGTGGTGGTTAGAATTTATAAGATAGAAATTCAGCCAGGAGGAAGGAAGCCTAGCTTCAAAAGAGCTGTGTCTGCACCCTGCGATGGAGTCACTATTTCATCAGGCAGAATGGTGGATGGGCTGTATAAGTGGCCCGCCCAGGATTTTTGTTCTACACATCATCAGCTGAGGTCCTTCATTTACAACTTTACAAAGTCAACACTAGGTCTCCGGACAAGTAAGGCTGCATTCATCAAAGTGTGAATTTCTCTTAAAATTGTTCGCTTTCGACAAAGTGTTCTAGTCTCTTGAATTAAAATTTAAAAGACAAAAATGTGGATGAGGCCCAGGGGAGAGTGGTAAAGGAATGGAGAGAGGAAAGGGGAGGAGAATGCTATCAGAAAATGCAATACATATATCCAATGAAGGTAAGAAGATTGAGCTGAGGGGAGTTAGAGAATGCAGAAAGGGGTGACATCAATGAAGGTATATTGCATTATACTTATGAATTGGTTTGTTTAATGTGAACCTCTTTGTACAACTACTTAAAAGAAAATATATGCATATAATTAAACATTTTGATGGCAAAAAGATAAACAGTTTAAATGTCAAACGTGTTCTAGAATCTCAGAGTAAATTTGTGTGCTTAGATTCTTGTATCTTTCTAAAATACATTCATATGGAAAAGTAAATATATGTATATGCTCCTTCGTGAAATATCTGCAGTCTTCTTTACAACTGTATGCACAAGGGATATCAGGTTTTACCCACCACTGTACACCATACTTCTTGTTTGCCTGTGCCTGTACCTGTCCTGGGGCTTGAACTCGGGGCCTAGGTGCTGTCCCTTAGTCTTTTCACTTAAGGCTGGCACTCTACCACTCTACCAGTTAAACCACAGCTTTTTCTTTTTCTGGTTAATTGGAGATAAGACTCTCGAGAGGCTTTTCTGCCTGGTCTGGCTTTGAACCACAATTCACAGATTTCCACTTCTGAATAGCTATGATTACAATCTTGAGCCCCTGGCAGTCGCATTTGTTTTGACTCAGTAAATTCAGAGAAATTACAGTACCAGTACCTAAACAGTTTCCTCGTTCATTGTCCAGCTTCCTAGTATTGCTTATTTCATCATTAATCTAAGTAGTTTCCTAGGAATGGACATTTAAGTTACCGACAATCTTTTATTTTGTCAGAAAGTATCTTCATGGATCAATATATAGGGTATGCTATTTCATATTTTTAAGAGTATACAAAAGCTAGAAAAATTCCTGAAAATGCACTGAATGATCAAATAAAATGTAAACATAAAATTGTGATTTGGGGGAGATTCATCAATTTTCACTCCAGGAAGACCATGCAATCTAAGTAAGGGTACTTAAATCCACACCTTCACAGTCAGAGTATGTGGTCCAACTGCTCTTTGCCAATTTGATGTGCTAAAATCAGAATCGCAAAGCACCTTGAGTACGCAGTTCTGTTTTAGGAATTAATCTGAACATATTTTCATGTGTCAAGCTTGCTTGCATTTCTCTTTTCTATGAGTGCATTATTTATATCTTTGCCCACATTTTAGTTAAGAGCTGCTTAGTATGTTAGGAAAAATCTGTTATAGGAGTAACAATTCCCACCTTTACTTCATGTTACTAGTTGCTATTTTCACTCATAAAAAAAAAACAACAAATCCATATACATTTGGAATTCATACTGATGGATTATGTAATAAATGGATCAGAATTTAGTTTTATCCAGAAAACATCTCATTGATTCAAAGGCCTTTATTGGATAATGGTAATCACGTTACACAGGTTTTAAAACAGGTAATATTTTCACCATTATTTATACATATAGATAATTCTGCACCCTAATGTATTATAGTATTTTAATTATTAAAAATGTAGAACCTATTTTGAAGCCTTATGTCTGATTCCCCTCATTATCTATTTTATAAACATTTCATTCTTATTCTTCCCTTTTCATTCTCAATATTTATATATTGCTAATTCTTTCCAAAACCTTTGAAGCCATTTTTATAAGGATAGAACTGAATTTGTAGATAGTTTAATTAGAATTAATATCTTCAAGGTATCAGGTTTTCTAGTCAGTAAAACAATTACATTTTTTGCTTTCTGTATCTCAGAGTTTGAATTCTTTTTACACAAATCTTGCGCATTTCTTTTGTTGAGCCATTGTGTCTTATAATTATATATAACTTTATAATTACAAAGTATGCATTAATATGTGAATATTAAAATTAAGTGGTACAAAAGTAATATGAAATAACTACTTTTCAAAAATGATGGGTAGACTTCTTTCCAGGACCAATCTTCAGAAATTCAGATGTTCAGATGTTTATATCTATCACATCCATCTGCTACCAATCAATACCTGGAGTCTTGTTTACTACTTGAATTTGTTGTCACTTTCCCTAAAGCACAGAAATTTTACCAGGTAGAAAATATAACCTTATGAACTACATGCACCAAAGTTTGGATTTAAAAAAAAAAAGAAATTCTATCCTTTTAGAATTTGCAGAGAAGACTAGTCATTCTGATGCAAAGAACCTCTGTGTTCCTATGAGAAGTAAAACAGAGGTAAGTTTACAAACAACTAGACCTTTCTCATTGTTTAAAAAAAATACTATAGGGCTGGGAAGGTGGCTCAGTGGTAGAGTGCTTGCCTTGCATGCATGAGGCCCTGGGTTTGATTCCTCAGCGCCACTAGGTAGAAAAAGCTAGAAATGATGCTGTGGCTCAAGCAG
>NW_024870746.1:16727500-16792500 GCF_019054845.1 Dipodomys spectabilis
GTGACAGAGGAGTGAGCCATACTCCTAATGCGAAATCTGGGGCTGGATGGGCATCTTCACCGTCAGTGCTTACTCAGGAAAAAGGTCTTGATATATTTATTCTAATCACCTTAAACTTCCTATGCTTCTTTTCTCTTGGCTGCATTTCTTTTACACAAATGTTGCTAACGGGAACCAGAGGAGAATGACACAAAAACAGCAAGGAAATTAAGCAGAAGTAGTCAGAGAGATAGAGAAAGCCTGAGGAGTGGGAGATGCTAGAGTTCTGAGTTTCACCACAGCAAGCAAAAGCAGGAATGATGAACTATGGGCAAAACCTCTGCAAAGCAGGGTACCTTAAGGCCAAATAGGATTTGTCTATGTGAAAAAGATACGAAGTGTGGAAATGGGACAACTTCCATGAACCATTCTCTGAGCTAGCATCTTTCCTCCTTTGTAATCTTACCCGAACATCAACCCTATCAAGTGCTTGTTTCTTGGTCCATCGCTCCATCTAGGAAAAAAATATGGGAAGGAAGGAGGAGCTGGCTTCACAAGTAAAGAAAATATCTCTGCAGCTGACTGTAAACTACCTAAATGGATTTTTTCAAACAATTGAAAATCTCGCTGGCCAGCACAGTTCTACTTTGATTAGGCATTGCCAATTTCGCGTGTCAGTGTATTCAAATAGCTGTAAATCTTGCCCAAATCTAGACAAAACACAAAAAAGCAATCCGTCTTTCAAGGTTACCTAGAGAAACTCAGAGACTTTTGCATGCAACCTGATTCTCTGGATGCCTTTCCTCGCAGAACAAACTCTTGTTTTCTAAAAATTGCAAGAGCAAAGACAAAGATATGGAAGCATTTGTTTTCTTGAAAGATAAAGGTAATAATTATACATGGGGAACTCTTAGACTTCCAAGGAGTCTGCAGGAAGGCTGATGCTGACAGGAAGCAGGCAGTTTGTTTTATAGCCCCTGATGTCTGTTTTTTAGTGTGGAGGGAAATGCACACTTTTAGAGCTAGCTTGCAAGCCATGCAGTATATCTGACATTCTGCCCTCTGGGAAAACCCACCAGTGAGGGAATTGCTCTGGTGATGCAGTACAGCTTGTAACTTGGAATCCCGTCGGAGAACTTTGTAGTTGCTTGTCAGTCAATGGGAAGATAAAAGAGGCAGCTTCTTTTCAAGCAATTTGAATTCATTTCCCTGTAATGAGTTAGAGGGTCAGGCAGCAGAAATGAGATCTTATAAAGTCTGTTTTGAGGGAGGAGGAAAAGAGCAGCAGGGAGACTGTCTAGGTACGGCTGCAGTATGGTTGACTTGTCCTTGGTCCACTTCTTTAGAGGGCTGCTTGTTCAAACATCTGCGTTCATATTTTTAGAAGGGAAGGCCAAAGAATGTGTAACTCTCTCCTAAATTAAAAAATTAAAATCCAGCCTATGAACTCTTAAGTCCCAATATCTAAAGCAGCCAGGGATAGTCTATCTTACACACATTCTCAAAGGCTGACAAGTTAAAGATATTATACTCTGCTTTTACTCACATAATATAGTCATTGACTGTACAATTTATTATAGAGACAAAGGAGAAATTGAATGAATGCCATGGTTGGTTCTTCTTGCTATAGACAACAGCCCTGAGCTGTCTCTCTATTTTCAGATGATTTTTACATCCAAACAAGAGACTTAGGATGACTGTATGAAATTGCCTTAAGGTTCGAAGCAAGTGTTAATTTGAAAAGCAAGTTTTCCTTAAAAAAGAAAGTGTTTTTCCATTCTTGCTATTGTTTCTAATATTTATAAGATGATTTCTTTGTTACTTTGTATGTCCCTCCCTCACAGTATAACCCCTGTTTTCACTGTATTTGATGTTAGTATAATTTGGGGAGGGGAATGAAAAAAACAAGTTGTTTAAATAGGGATACAGGTGTACCCATTGCAACAATGTGATGTACAAGACATTATGTTGAAAAACAAACTTTACAACTTTGGTGTGGGGAGGGATGGGGCAGGGGTGGGGGAGATGGGAAGGGATGGGAAGGGGAAACAAAGGAGGAGGCAACAATGCTTGATAAGAAACACACTCATTACCTTGCTCATATAATTGTAACCCCTCTGTACAGTATTTTCACAATAAAAAAGAAGAAAGGAAGGAAGGAAGGAGGGGAGGGAGTGAGGGAGGGAGGGAGAAAGGGAGGGAAAGAAAGAGAGAGGAAGGGAAGTAGGGAGGGAGGGAAGAAGGAAGGAAGGAAGGAAGGAAGGAAGGAAGGAAGGAAGGAAGGAAGGAAGGAAGGATCTATCTTTGCATAAAGTTCCAGCACATTTCTGGAGGTATGAACACAAATAGTTATAAATATAAAGGAAAAAAATAATTACTCTATCAGTAGCAAAATATGAATGGGCATCCTGAGCTCTATGTCATTGTAAACATTTGGCTGTAGAATACATACTCACCGAGTATATATTGGCACTTCTGATTGTATATCGTGTCATGGCCAATAAAGCTATAGAAATGCATAATTAGGACATGCTCTTCTATAGGAAAGGAGTTAAGCATTCATTTATCAAACTTATTTGAACACTCATCTCTTCTCTACTTCATACAAGAGCTTATTGAATTTGTGTCTGATATCTAATTGGCTATTTTCTTGACATAATGAACAAGTACACACTGCACTGTTGTGTCTGTTGAGACAATGACGCAATGTGGTAATGCAAATTGTTACTTGGGCTTCCTCCTGTGGTATGATGCAACTCACAGAAGCACCAGTGGGCACATTTCAGAGTGAAATTCATATTGCACATACTGCTCACTACATGGTTATAGAGGAATCTACCCACTTCAGGCCCTCCTTAAATGAGATTGCTACAGAGTGAATATAGTCATTTTCAGATGATATCATTTTGGCTTTGGAGGAATTTGAATAATTGAAAAATTAAAATCCTCCCTCCTTTTTTTAAAAAGGTAAAGAGCACACAGGACTTAAGAAAGCATGTATATCGGTGGTGACTGTCACCTGGAAAATTAGTCAGGAAACAAATGTATAGTTTGTACCTGTAATTGTATACCACTCTATACCTGACATGCTTAACTCATAGCAAAAGTTCAATAATGCTGAACACATGGTGATATTTGAATCAGTGTTTTTATATTTGTTTGGCTTAGCTTTTTAAATTCGTTTTTTAACCTAGGGTTTACAGTTGCATAAGTCAGGTAATGAGTACATTTCTTTTTGAACAGAGTCACTCCCTCCCTCATTTTCTATCAGATTTTCTCTCTTGATGCCCCCCCAAAATTATATAGTTCATTTCCAACATAGTATCTAATAAGTATCACTGCTGAATTAGTTCACCCTTTAAATTTTTTTCAGAGCTAGTTTGGTTTAAATAATACCCATTGTGTATTTATTATATTTTAATTTCAGCCTGTCTTTGCTATTTTACTATAAAGTGGTATGTGAATTGTGTGTGGGGGGGGGGGTGTTTTCATAGCTATATGATGTATAAATATATTTGAGACATTATTGCAAGCACTTTTAAATTCCATTGTACATGTTAAACATTATACCATGAAATTTTTCTAACGCGCGGGTGTGCGCGCATGCACGCACGCACACACACACACACACACACACACACACACACACACACACACACACATATACATTCTCAGTAGCCTAGTACTATGCCAAGGTGGGAACTCATTCTTTTTGTGTTGGACTTCTTTGGTTTTTGTTGTTGTTTTTTTTACTACTAGGAAAATAGTATTAAAATATACTTCTGCGTAAGTTCTTAACAATACAACTAAAAAAGAATTGTTAAATTAAATGTTGGGAGTGTTTTTCCAGACTCTCAGTATGCATCAGAAAAATGCTTTTAAGAAAGGTCACATCAATTCCCCTGCCTTCCAACAGTATGCAAATATGTTCATCTGCCTCTTAATTGTGCTCATTTGATAGGTAGAAATGGCAGTTGCTTTACTTTGCATATCTTTTATTTCTATTGAGCTTAAACACTTGCTGTTTGCTCACTGTTTGTCTCTATGTCTTTCTTATTGGTGTGTTCACATGCTTTGCCCAGAAGATTTGAAAGGCTCTAAAATTTGGTGCAATATTCTTAGCAGCTTTAAGGTTATAGGTAAGATTTAGTCATTACAACTTTAACTATTTTATCCAGCTTATATGTTTGCTTGGTTTGCAAGGTCTAGGAAGGAGTGTTTTTTATTATTAATCATTAAATACTTGTGGTTTTTTTTCTTCTTTTGGTTGTGAGGCTTGAACTCTGGGCTTGGGTGCTGTCCCTGCACTCCTCAGCTCAAGGCGAGTGCTCTACCACTTGAGTCACAGCACCACTTCCAGTAGTTAATTGGAGATAATAGTCTCACAGACTTTCCTGCCTGGACTGGCTTTGAACCGCAATCCTCAGATCTCAGCCTCTGAGTAGCTAGGATTACAGGCATGAGCCACCAGCGCCTGGCCTTAAATACTTGCATTTTTGTATAAAATATTTTCTTCATCTAGAGTTGAAGCACATATGTTGCTGTACTTTGCAATTATATGCCAGACATTTAAACTTGTGTAATGATTTAATGCATCCAATTCCGAAAAAGACACACCTAATTCCCTATGTTCGTGGGCAATACACCAGAAAGCTTCTGGCAGCTTAGCAACCTCATTCCTTGTGTCTGACAAGAGAAAAATTTAGACCACCTGGAAATATAAGTAAAGGTGAGAGGAAAGTTTATTAGAAAAGAAATGTGGTAGAGAAAGAAAATATATAGAATAGATATGTCCTGAGGAAGATATGGTTCAACCCATATCCACCATCTTGACTATCTTCCTCCTTACAGAGCTTGGGCTTGGGTTAAATAAGAAGAATTGTGGTCCTTAAAGATGGCTTTCTCTTGAAATCTAAAAGTCACAAGTACTTTGACTCATGCCTGTTATTCTAGCTACTTGGAAGGCTGAGGTCAGGAGGCTCATGGACTGAGGCCAGTCCAAGCAAAAAGCTTAATGAGATTCCATCTCTACCAATACACATGGGGGCATGGTGCTGTACACGTATCTTGTTTCTATGCTATTCAGGGCACATAATTTGGAGGACTGTGGTCTAGGATAGCAGAGTCCAGAGAATAGAAGTAAGAGCCTACTGGCAAGATAACAAAAGCCAAAGGATAGGGTATATGGTTCAGATGGTAAAGTACCCACTTTAAGGCCCTGGGTTCAAACTCCAGTACTGAATAATAATAATAATAATAACAATAATAATAACAATAACAACAAAAATAAGAATTTGCCTACTCAATTGAATTGGCATACTGGGTAAAACACTTTTTGTTTTAAATAAAAGAACTTCAAACACTTTTTGTATTACATAAAAGAACTCCAACCCAAGTTCTGTTTTATGAACGTAGCCTCTACAATTGGTTATTTTAATGAAGCAGCAACCAAACAATTGGACTAGTTTCTAGTAACTAATTGGAGAGTCTGAATATGAGCTGATGATGTAAATAGAAGAGGTTTCAAATCATAGCCATTTGTAGTCACTGAAATACTAAAAAATCCTGACCCTTGAAATCTTTTCAAGAAATAATCAGATGGGCACACAAAAATATGTGTAGCATTATGTTCCTGACATTTTGTAAAATAAAAATTGAGTTAGGTGGGACAGGCCAAAGATGTGGTTGAATGGGCAACGGCATAAATTCAGTGCATGATGGTAAATAATGCAGTGGTATGCAAAAGTATTTCAATTGTTGGTAAAAATATATATATATATTGTTGTTGGGTACCAGAGGAGTATGGCTATGATCCTAGCTACAGGGTTCAAAGACAATCTGGGCAGGAAAGGCCATGAGAGACTCCTGTCTCCAATTATCCAGCAGAAGACTAGAACAGAGCTGTGGCTAAAGTGGTAGAGTGCTAGCCTTCAGGGAAAAAAGCTAGAGGACAGCATCCAGGCCCTGAGTTCAAGCCCCAGTACTAGCACAAAAAAGAAAGAAAAAAAAAGAAATCTGTATTGTTGCATACACAATAGTAGCATAAAATTCTATAATAGCAAAATGCGATAGATTTTACCGATATGCAAATTAATAGGAAAGGATAACACACCAAAATGCTAACATGATAGCACTGGGTTTTTTAAACTTTTAGATGGTAGTTTAAACTTTTCCTACTTTCTGAGATACTCTTCAAGTTTGCAATACACAAAAACTTATCTCACAATGAGACAAACAAGGAATGTCAGAAGCTAAAAGAAAAGAAAAAACTAGGCTAGTGTGTAGCATGTTTCATTTCATAGGAAAATTATCAAAAGATTTTAGGAAAGAGGCCTTAAAACCTCAAACTCTCATGAGAGCCTGGCAACAAAAGATGAGAATTCATTATGCAAGGGATGCTTTAAAAATCTTAGATTTCAGCTTCTTCAGAAGCTCAACCCACTGCAATTGTTGTCTGTTATCATCTTGCTGTTATTTGACTCTCTTAAACTTAAAGTGGTTCATTTTTCCACTTTTCCCAATAATTTATTCCTTTATGATAATAGGGCTTCTTATCATCTTTTTGACTTGTACCCTGTTTTCTTGTTTAATGATTTACTCAGCATGGCATCTGTGAAAAGTTATCATACTAGAAAAATTATTATGCTCTAATAATTATGGTACTATCAAACTGAATTGCATTATTTCATGGTAAATAGTAAAAATGTATTAATTTTGGAAGTCTTTTTATGCCAGTAAGGGTAAATTTACCTCTATATACTTTCATGAAACACCATGACAGTGCCAAATGCATTGACAGACGAGAGAACAAATCAACTCGTTCCTTACAGCACTTTCTTTCAAGGCCTGCTTCTGAAAGCAGCTTTCTTAGGACTGAAAGGTTTTGAACAGAATGATTTGTTCTATGAATAAAACTTTTACCCTCAGTAAGTACCAGCCAGTGGTTCTTGCCTATAATCCTACCTACTCAGGAGACTGAGATCTGAGGATCTTGGTTCAAAACAGCCCTGGCAGGAAAACCCATGAGACTCTTATCTCCAAGTAACTACCAAAAAAGCTGGATGTGGACTCAAATGGTAGAGCTCTAGCCTTGAGAAAAAACAGCTCCTGGGCAGCACCTAGGCCCTGAGTTCAAGCCCCAGGACTGACACAGAAACAACAACAACAAATAACTTTTACCCTCATTTTGTATAAATATGCAGAGGTAGATATTGGAGCAATGAGTTTTCTTTCCACTTTAAGAGGAAATTAACTATATTATACAGATGCATTCTGATTTTTCCTTTAGCACATTAGAATGGCAGTGCTCAATAGAAATGTAATGTAAGTTCATATGCAATTTTGAATTTTCTAGTACCTCAAAAATATTGAAATCGAAGCCGGATGCTGGTGGCTCATGCCTGTAATCCTAGCTACTCAGGAGGCTGAGATCTGAGGCTCAAGGTTCAAAGCCAGCCCGGGCAGGAAAGTCTGTGAAATTCTTATCTCCAATAAACCACCAGAAAACTGGAAGTGGCATTGTAGCCCAAGTGGTAGAGCACTAGCCTTGAGCTGAAGAGCTGAGGGACAGCGCCCAAGCCCAGCGTTCAAGCCCCACAACTGACAAAAAAAAAATTGAAATCAGGGCTGGGAATGTGGCTTAGTGGTAGAGTGCTTGCCTAGCATGCATGAAGCCCTGGGTTCAGTTCCTCAGTACCACATAAACAGAAAAGGCCAGAAGTGGTGCTGTTGCTCAAGTGGGAAAGTACTATCCTTGAGCAAAAGAAGCTCAGGGACAGTGCCCACACCCTGAGTTCAAGCCCCAAGACTAGCAAAAATAAAACTGAAGTCAGTTGATTAGGGTTTCCTAAGCAATCAAAGTAGGCAAGTATCATGTCAATCCATAAGCTAAGCCTTAACAATAAGATAATATATTGTTTTCATATAGTAAGTCTCTATTCAGAAACTGGGCCTGGACACTGTCTGTCCCTTGTCTGATGTTTTATCACTTGAGCCACTCCTCCACTTCTGGTTTTTTGATGGTTAATTGAAGACAAGTGTCTTCAAAATGTATGTATGTATATATATATAATTAAAAAAAGGAAGTATGACCAGTACAGCTAGCCACACCATTGCCACTAAAGTACGACTAGCCATGTTAGCCCCACTTCTAGTGTCAAAAAGGCAGGTGGTTTGTAGCCATCAGAATGGAAAGTGCAGGTGCAGAGTCGTATATCAGACACTACAATCATGGACAAGCTAAAACTAAGATCAGTGGCCAGCTATTGGAGATATTTTGTCTACTAGATTTCCAGGAATGTGAAGTGACTAATTTTTTGGCTGGTGGCTTCAGCAGACAGAATCAAAGGACTGCTTTGCTTTTTTATTTACAAATCATCATTTTTTTCTAGTAAGGCAAATATCTGGGCCAAATTAAACAGAGAGCTATCTCACCTGAATAGCCCTGTTACCTTCAGGGAAGCCCCCAAATTGATCCATTATAAATCAAGTTTTGAGTAAAATAAAGCATACTTATGCTAAGAGGAAAATTAATTAATTAATTAATTTTTAAAAATGTAGTTGGGTTGGACCACCATATTTTATTCTTGCTCCTCAACTGTCTTATAAATCATGTAAATAAGTACAATAAACATTTACTGAGTGATTTCATAATACTTTGGATCTATCGGTTCATCATTTGTGATGACATGTAGAAGTTGGTCTAGGAAAGCTAAAACCATGTAGGATGTCAAACAATGCCTTTCATCAATTTTAGAGCAGCATTTCTTCTCGGGCATTACAACAGAGTGTAATGGCACTTGGAAGTATTGACATTTCTGATATGACTTCATTCGCCTAGCTCAGCATTCTTAAAGAATAAATAGTTTTTTCAATCTGTGATTGAAAGGGTTAAATAGTACCAATTCATTACCACTCACCAAAGGATTTATTTTGTTCTCATAAATCAGTTTTATTCCACATTTTTATTATTCCCTTGGGTGAGCTACTCCAATTGAAATCAATAGGATTGCAAGTGACACAATCAATCTAGATATTTGATTATGGATTAGAGATCCCCAGGTCTGCTTTTTTTTTTAAGCTAGTTTCTTTCTGATCATCTCCCTGAAGAAAGAAATATTCTTATTGGCATCTATGAGTTATGAACAGGTTTAAAAAGGACAGAATATTGTTCACTGATATGCTGACAATGGAAGCCAGAGAATGAGCAGAGATTTAAAGATAAATACTAAAATTATATAACTTTCACATGATTAAATTGTTCAAACTTCTGTGTTTTATTCTGAAAATGAACTCAAGATTTAAAATAACTTGGTTCTTTCTCTTAATCCAAGCCTATTAATGCAATTGGTAGTTATAAGCTATACTCATAGGGTATTATTAGGTGAGTAACTACTTCTCATGACAAAGCTCCTATCTATTTTCACACATTTGCTTTAGAACCACATCCCAACAACTGCTCTAGGTTAACAATAAGAGAACACTTAAGGTGAGTAGAATGTCTTTGAAAGGTATCCAGGCTGGTCCCTTTTCATGTCTATATTTAATCTAGCTTAGAAAGACACCATCTGGGGGGGGTTTGAGAGAGAAAAACAGTTCAACTTTGAAGCACAGAGTAAAACTGATTACGCTTTTGCTCAAGAGGCCAACATTTATATATTAGACTCTCTGCTTTACAAACAAATTTATGTCTTATGACCCTTTCCATATTGGATGCTTATTTGGGGACTCCTGATACCACATTATAGTTCTCTTGCCTCTGAGTCACCTGTTCAGGGCTCTCTAAATGAAATTTTTGCATAGGTAACATTAAACCATAGAGTAATTGAGATATTTAGAATAAGGCAGTGTTTATGTACATATCTGATTCTTTTGTCAAAATAAGGCTATATGAACACTGCGTCTGTAACTTGCTGCAAATATTTTAGCCCTTTTTAATCACTGACTTATTTTTACCAGAATCTGCAGAAGGGTATAATTCATGTTTTGAGAAAATTACTTAAGTCTGATTTTCCTGTTGTTGGAACGTAACTAAGAAATGTCTTTCATAAACAGCAGAAAGAATAACTCAATCAAAATGGCTTTTCATGTACTCTTATTATGCCATTAAAACAAGAGCTATCATATATACAAAAATATTTGAACTTCTATTGGTGAATTTCCAGGACAACTGGAATTAGGGTGATCTCTCTCTAAAATGTATTTTATTCCTGCTTACTTCTCTTTTGGTAAGTTTGCATTTATAACTGCTGAATAATGAAAAGAATACAGAGCATTCATACAAGTTGAAGCACACTGCTGTAGGAACATGTTGCACATATCTCATTGCATTGTTTGAAGAGTTCAATTGAGACAAGCAGGCTTTGGTTCAAGCCTATATCTTAGCTATTCAGAAGATTGAAAAGGGAAAAATCCTAGTTCAATACCAGTCTGGGCCAAGAAAAAGAGACAGAGACAGAGACAATGAGAGAGACAGAGAGATACAAAGAGATAGAGAAAGAGAGAGAGAGAAAGAGAGAAAGAGAAAGAAAAAATGAAAGAGACCAAGAAGCAGATGCTCTTGAATCAAGAGCATCAATCCCCAAATTGTAAATGATTCTTGTTCAGAAAGACACAACACAGTCTCTCTTATAGTTGAATTTAGAGGTTGGCAAGCATTTTCTAATAAGGACCCAGAGAACCCTTATTAGTAAACATTTCTATGTTCTCTGCCAGAACTATTAGATTCTTCAGTTGTATCATGGTCTTCATTCTAATCAACTTTATTTAAACAAACAAGCCTCTGACCAAATTTGGTCTGTAATAGATCTCTGATTTTGTTATGATTTGTTTAGAAGTTAAAATATAATTTAGGAACTTTCTTTGGGTATTTGAAGCATTTCATGATTCTGTTATGCTAACTTTAAAGTCATATAACAGGAAAATAATATTCACTGAAATCTCAATGCTTGTAATGTATGCCATGTTAACATATGGTGACCATCATTTCAGACCTTTGTCAATTTATATGTTTTTAAATTTTTCCAGTGTTTTTACCCCCCTCTGGCTAAGTAAAATATATACTTTTTTATCTTACAAGGATTGCATATTATTTTCTCCAAGGATTCATGGTTATTTTGTCTTAATGTTTAATATTTTTTCTTCCTTTAAGTTCATGCTGCTTAAAGCATGACAGTTATGTGTAGACTGTACTTGTTTTGATCTTTTAACCTACTTCTTTTGCTTTCTGCTCAGTCTTCTACAAGCCTAAACTTTGAGGACTGGCTTTTGATGACCTGTCTTTCTGTTGCACTTAAGTTTCAGAATGAATGTTATTCTTCTGTTCCTTGTCCCTTTTGCATTTGCTCCCTCAGAATTTTTTAGTTGTTTTTGTTCATGCTATTCTTGTACTCTTATTGGGTTATTTGTTTTTGATGGGTGATTTGTGACACTTGAGTTTATCCATTCTCCTCCCCCCAAAAAATGTTTTCCAAATTATTTTCAAATCTATTTCCAGTGAGATGATTTAAACACAGAGTCTCAAATATATACATAGCATCTCCAGGATGATATCTGAAGGTTCTCCATTCCTAGTTTCCTGCTTAGTGTAATCAAAAGCAGTGATTTGCTTCTAACCAATGGACTGTGACAAAGGAGTTGGAATGTCACTTCCATAGGGAAAACACTGATAGTACCATCTAATTAAGAGGTGTTCCACCTCTATCTAGTAGGTGGCCCTACTAGAGCGGTTCATATGGGAAAAAATGAAGTGAGCCCCAGATAACAGGAAGCTAGTAACCAGAGGCAACCTCAGGTAAAAGCCAGAGAGAAACTGAGACCTGACCTTTCCCCCTCCCCTCCCCCCAGTCCTTACCACCTGCAGGGAATTGAATGCCATCCACAGCCCACCCCCTCCCCATGTCTTTGTGAGAATTAAGCAGAATTCCTGATAAGCTATAGCCATACTCCTGACCTACAAAGATCCTGAATGTTTAATGTCTTGAATTGTTATGTTTGTAATAATACCAGGACACGGCAACACATAGCTACTATAGGAAAAGCCACAGGACCGCATCAAACAGAGCAGGTAAAAACCATCAGCAAAACACTGCAAGTCTCACCCCAACACTATATTGCTCAAATTGTCACTGTCCTCAAACTTAAGAACCATTTCAACCATGTATAAATCCTAGAAGTAGAAGGTGAATTCTAAGCATTTCATTAAATGACAAATGGGTGATAGACTGTGCTCTGGGATCAATAAAAGCAGTTGAGTTATCCACTTGATGACAATAGCAGTAAAGGCTCAGCAGGTGCGGTACGTGTAGTAAGGCTGTACTAGAGCTCCAGAAGGGGATATTTACCAGTGATAAAATAGTCGTGTTCATGTCCACTGTTTAGTTAGGAAGCTGGAGAGCACTTTCTGTAGAAGCATATTTGACCATATAGCTCTCAACATGGAAATAATGGAAGACATTTGTTCATTTGGAAAAAATATATAAGGTGTTCCAAGAAATAAATCAAAAGAGAAAAATAAACCTGGCATCTCATATTACATGTCTCATGAAAACAGATCACATTCCATTATTCTTTATATACATGTGTATTTTTCTTTGTTTTGTTGATACACTTTATTATTTAAAGCAGGTTTAGGTTCACAGCACTGCTAAATAGAAACCACAGAGATTTTACGTATCCTCCTGACACTGTGAGTCTTTTCTGATGTTAATAAAACTAAATTCATTTAGGACAATCTTAACTATGATTTACACTGAGAAAACTTGATTAGAATAAACCCTGCCCCAAATCAGTATTTTGAAATGACCCAAAAATATTAAGGAAGGTAACTGTGCAATGTTAGGTATAGTCTAGCCCATACATTTAAAAATGAGCTATACAGAAGAAAGCCCAAAAGATTCTCCATATCACAGAGCTGGCACCTTACACAATCAGGGCATGTGTTTTCATTTGTGGATGAAATATTTTGTGCATTTATTTCCTGAAATACAATTGTCATTCTAGGAAAATGATCAATTTAAAGAAGAGTCAAAGGACCACAGCTTTTATTAGCTAACAACTAATTAAAATCACTTTAACAGTAAACACATTAATGGTACAAAAAAAGGATACAATGTCTCAACACAGCACTGTCCTCCTGAGAGGATTAAGAGGTTTATAGGCTAGTTCTTCCTTTTTCAAAACATCCTGTGAGAAAGAAAGCCATGTAGATAGTTATCAATACACACTTTGTAGATTATCAAAAATATAAGCCTAGATAAGAATTTCCTTTGTCCATATATGAATTACAAAATAAGTGCCCAGTCCCTTTGAGGCCCCTAACATGGAAAGATTTGTAGAATGATAAAATCGGGAGGATAGATTTGTTAGGTAGAATAATTTAAAATAATATCCTTTTGAAGAACATAAAAGTAGCGTATTAATTAGGTGCTATCTAGAGTGACTTAGAATTGTTATCTTGTCTTAAAGGGTGGTTTTGCTTCTATGTCTTGATCTGCAGTAAAACCTTTAATGTCTTTGCATTTTGGTCTCAGTAGAGTTTTGTGACAGCGAGGTATAGTTGAACAGCTACACCTAAATTTGAGATCTCAACACAAGGAAAACCTAGCTTTTCCTTTATTCATATATAGCTGGAAGTGGGAAAATTAGTTAACATGTTTTCTACCTTCAGTTGTAATTGGATTCAGGAAAAGGCTAACTCAAAGCAGGCCCAAGTCTGACATATAAAATCCTCACAAGGTAACAAGAATCAGTTTGGTTTGTTCGCTGTCATTTCTCATTATAGTCTTTGTCATGAGAATGGATTCATGTTGTGCCATTTTCTGTTCTTGTTACAATCTTTGTCACATGAATAAGATATCAGGATGTTAATGTCTGGCATACAGTATTCCGTGTGCGATGGTACAATACAGGACTACACTGACCTTTGCAGTATTATGTATTCTGATTGGTTGTTCGTTTCACCTCTTCCCCACAAGTTAATAAGGCTGTAAAAAGGAGAGAACTGAAATGGCCAGCCAGTCAAATTATAGAATATTGAAAAGGTCAGAACAGAACAGCACAGAGGAAAAAAATTATGGAATATATGGTGCATTAAAATTCTTGCGACAATGATTATAACCAGAATGGGAAAGGATATCCACTTACGTTATTTCAATCTTGAGAATCCCATAGGATGAAACACCTATGGGACACCATCATACATGTTAAAATAACCATTTGCATTGATTTTTACTTTTTAAAAAATGCATAGAAAATATCCTGCTAGTCCACAGATAAGAACATTAAGATTTTCACCTTACCAAATGAGCATGGAAGTCATTAACATTTTAGTAGGACTTCATATTTAAAATTTGAAGGAAAGGTTCTTGGTAAGTGAAACCTGTTGGCCAAAAAAAATATATATTGACCATTTCTTCACTTGACACTTTGCTAAAAATAAAATAGGAAAGCAGGAATGCCTTAAAACCTAGAAGAAACTTTAGAATATGGAATGCCTGAAATAGAAGCTACAAATTTCTTTTTTTAATGTATGTGAGCTATGCAAAATTTGTTTTCTCCTTTTCATGCAATGTACAAAGAATTTTTTCCTTTCCCTGCCTTGAGCAAGAGAAGGAGGGAGGGAGGATAGAAGGGGAAATGGAGAGAGAGAAAGGGAAGGAAGAAGGGAGAGAGAAAGAATGAGCACTTTGGGAGGGAGGGAGGAAGGAAAGAGAGGAAGATAAAATGAGCACTTAAATCAGATATCCTAAAGATACTGTTCTCTGATGTGCAATAATAACTACTCACTTTTAAAATTGTTTTATGCATATTTTTACATTTGTTATAGAACAGCTGTATTTGATTTTATAGTCAGAAAAGATAGTGCTCGTTTAAACATCAGTTTTTTTGTACTCTGTCTAGATGCATTATTTCATGAATAAACATCTTATCACCCAAAGTTAGAAGCTAAAGGCATCCTTAATAAGAATACTTAAGCGATCCTGTTGCTTTTAGAAGCAGAAGAAATGAATTTGAATCATATTCAAATACCCATAGATTAAATAACTCCATCAGTAGTTCTCAAATTTCAGTGTGCTGAAGCAAAATCACCCAACGAGCTCTAGACCCTAGACTTTGATGTTTTTCCTCGGTGGGTCTGGGGTGGAACTCAGACATGTGAATGTTTATGAGCTAGCTGTAGGAGATTTTGATGTAGATAAAGGTAAAACTTGGAATAAAAGAATAGACAAAGAATTGGAAGTCCATTGGCTGAAACCAAGCCAAATAGCCTGTGGATGCTGGAAGGACACCTGATCCTCATTCCCTGGGAATGTGGGCTGTGGGGAGTTCCACAACACAGCAGTGTAAACAGACCTGTACCATCCACTTACACTCACAAATTGTGTGAGAGCTGTGGCTGACTAGACAAGATGGTGATAGAAAATTCAAACCACTTTGCTATTTTCTACCTTGATTTTGGTGGGTGGGTGGGGGGAAACTGAACCCACAGGGCTGTATTTTCTGCCCACTGAAAACAAAGCTTGTTAAGTAAAAAGTGGTTTTAATGAGGATTAAAAGGAAAGAGAGTGAGAGAGAGAAAGAAAGAAAAAGATTCTCCCTCAAGAGGAGTGATTACCTTTTAACAATCTGAGATTCTTAAATATCTGGGAATTCAAATGTATTAAGGAGCAGAGGAAGAAAGAGAGGACAGAGTGAATGAGTCTGAGTGGCAAATGAGGTCCTTGTTTGCATTTGAATTTAGAGATATTTTTTGAACTTCCTGGAGAGTTGAAATGGTGTCAGTTGTGCTAGGCCTGTGTGCATTGAACTATGTTCGTAGAGTGAGAGAACATTGCTTTCCCTCAGCCGCCTGGTGCCTGGAGATATATGTGTGATTTTTTTTTTTGAGCTGAGCAAAATTGTTATGTAATTGCAAACTTCTCATAATTATTGAGTAATTATATACTTCTTATAATTACTGAGTAATCATTGTTCTATAACTAGAACTTAAACATTTCAACTAATTGTATAATTACCACGTATTAATGTTGTTATCTGGGAAACTGAGAATAGTACTTAATATATTTCCTCTTGTCATGCCATGTTCAAAGCTAGCAATGGCATTTGTTTTATAACTCAAACTTCGCTCCAGAAACAAATAAACACAAGGCAAGAGAGAAATACTTCCGACAATATGGTAATCATAGATGTTTACTCTTTGATCTTTCATGTGTACCTGAGTAGAAATTGGTTTAAAAAAAAACTGTTTTGAAAAATGCTCTCATGACTTGCTTGTAGAATGTTTGTTGTTGTTTTGCAACTTTCCGTCTTTTGTAAGATGTGCAAATTTGACTACTTCAGAGTCAGAGAAGCCTCTACTTGGGTCTCTGTAGGAAAGGTGACCTTTTTGAAGTTTTACAGCTGAACAGGTGACAATACAGAGGTTGTTTCAGTTGTAATGGAGAATGTCGTGAGAAGCTAAGTGCCTGAAAACTGGAGTTCTTCCCAACCTAATCGTTTGTTTAATTATTCTTCCACAATGATCACAAAGGCCTTGCATTTCATCTGGGGCTTGAACACAGGTCTTTTCATTTTTAAGCTAAAGCTGGCACTCAACCACTTGAGCCACAGCTCCTTTTCCAGCTTTTTGATGATTTCTTAGAATTAAGAGTTTCATGGCGTTTTCTGCCTAGGTTGCCTTCACACATCAATCCTCAGACTTCAGTCTCCTGAGTAGCTAGGTGAGAGCCACCAGCACCTGACCTTGTATTCAATCTTAGCCAGATTTGTTGAGTACAGGAACTCCATTTTATACATTTTAGACATACTCTTTTCTGCACCAAAGTCTTCTCTTATGCATGCTGTTAGAACTTGATACTTTCCAGTAGAATCAAGTGGACTAGCTATGAAAGCTAAAAGGACATCATTTGGAAGTGTCATTTCAATGTATAATGAAATTCTCAAAGGCTATTTTGCACTTGTCAGAGCTTCTTGCCAATATATGTTACAAATACATACATATAGATCATCTATTTCCATTTAAGATGTTGCAATATTGCTTTTTTCTTTTTTCTTTTTTTTTGAGGGGGGGGATCCGGTCGTGGGGCCTGAACTCTGGGCCTGGGCGCTGTCCCTCAGCTCTTCAGCTCAAGGCTAGCACTCTACCACTTGAGCCACAGCGCCACTTCCACCTTTTTTCTTTTTGCTTATGTGGTGCTGAAGAATTGAACGCAGGGCCTTAGGCATGCAAGGCAAACACTCAACCACTGAGCCACCTTCCCAGCCCCTGCAATATTTCTTTAAGCTTTGGATATCTCTTTAACTGGATCTACTGGAAATGAATAAAAATTACCACCCCTTTGTACCCAAATGTACCATTTATTCTCTTTGGAATAAACCATTCCTTGACAATTACCAGAACAATAAATTTTTATATGCTACTAGGAATTTCTTCTGCGTGTGAAAAGCATACCTATGTCTTTTTGTAACAATAAAAATTTCAGCTAAGTTTCTTCCAAAAATCACTATACACATATTAAAAATTGTGCTTATATTCAGGATGGGAAGGTGGCTCAGGGGTAGAGCGCTTGCCTTGCATGCATGAGGCCCTGGGTTTGATTCCTCAGCACCACATAAGCAAAAAGAAAAAAGCTGGAATTGGTGCTGTGGCTCAAGTGGTAGAGCGCTAGCCTTGAGCTGAAGAGCTGAGGGACAGTGCCCAGGCCCAGAGTTCAGGCCCCACAACCGTCCCCCGCCCCCACCAAAAAAAAAGAAATAAAAATTGTGCTTATGTTTATAAAGATTTTTGTCTCCCCCACATTTCATGAAAATGGTCATGAAGCTACTAGCTATCATACTCCCTCTTATATTGTTCTGAGCTTTATTATTTTCAGAATGGCATGAAGTCACAAAGTATTAGTTGATTTAGTTAACTGTTTTTTTAATTGAGAATATATTATCTTGTTGGGAATGCTGGAAAAGTTCATAGTTGGGTATTTGATAATTACTTCTCACTTTCCAGGAAAGGGTTCTCCCATTTGAGCCACAGCTTGAGCCCTTAATTGTTTTCAATTTTGGATTTGGGAGTTTTTTGTTGTTGTTGTTGTTGTTGCTTTGGTAGGATCCAATGTGTTTTGTCTGGAGACAGTTTCAGATTTTGATCTTTCTACTTACAACTTGTAAGTAACTATGATAGAAGATGTTAATCACCACACATGTATCATTTCTTGAGGAAGATGGCCTTCCTAACATTTTGCCCTGCCTGGCTTCAAGTTATAATCCTCCTAAACTTCACTGCTTGTATGACTGAGATTATCGTCATGAGCTGGTGCCGCTGGCTGGAAGTAACGTATTTATGTGGCCAGGCAGCTTCTGTATTTTCCCACATGCTAACAAAATAGATCTTCTGACCATATCCTGATACTTTTGAGGGTATTCTAAACAATTCTGACTTAAAGAAGGATTAAGTAGAAAGACATGACAGCAGAAAATCCATACTTAGAGATACATGCAATCTATACATAGATTTTTTATAGCCATAATCGTTTTTATAGGTACTTAGGGGAAATGTGTTATTTTTGTCTTCAGCCCAAAGAAAACTCAAAGGAACCCTTAGATATGTATTTTAATGTTTTTTTTTCTTTCATGCATGTGTTTCTAACGCATTTATAAGATTATTTCTTTGTTGCTTTGTATGTCCCTCCCCCACAGTATAACCCCCGCTTTCACTATATTTGATGTCAGTATAACTTGTGGAGGAGATGGGGAAAAACAAGTCATTTAAGGATTCAGGTGGACCTGTTGCAACAATGAGAAGTACAAATTGTCATGTCAAAAACGAGCTTTACAACGTTGGTGGGGGGGAAGGGGGAGGAAGGATTGGGCGGGGGGGGGGGGGGGGGGGAGGGGGGAGGCTGGGAAGGGAGGTGAAGGGTAAACAAAGAAGGAGGCTGCAATGCTTGGTAAGAAATGTATGCATTATCCTGCCCATGTAATTGTAACCCCTCTGTACAGTATGTTCACAAATAAAATAAAAATAAAATTAAAAAAAACACAAGAAGCAATGCATAAAATGATCAATTTATATATCACATTATTTTACCATATACCTGATACTTGTGATACCGCTTCATATTATCTTCAATTATCAATCAAGCCACTTTGATCACTGGGATGAATGAAGGACAGGTCTGACTCTTGTTTCATTTTGCTTAACAGGTAGCAAAATAAAGGATATAAATATATTGCTGGTACTGGCCTTGGAACCCAGGGCCTTGTGCGTACTTGACAAGCACTATTCCAGTTGTACTATGCCTTAAGCTCGTATTTACTTCAGCTATTTTTCAGGGTCTCAGGATTTTGGTGAGGGCCTGCCTTGGACCAAGGTACCCCTACTTACCTACATAGCTGTGGCTATAGCGTGTTACTATGGCTAACTTGCTTGTTCAGATGGGAGTGTCTAACTTTTTGCTAGGCTGGACTTAATCCATGATCCTCCCAATCTCTGCCTTCTGTGCAACTGATGTGAACCCTAAAATCTGGCCCTACAAATTATTCATAGTGATGAGAGACCATACAAGGCCTCTTAGAGTGGTGTTCTTACTGTTTTTCACAATGTAGTCCATCAGGAACCCAAAAAAAAACATCCAAATCATAGGAAGAAAGAACTCTTACACCTGTGCTAATTTTAACCATTTCCTTTTTAAATCAGCAGGTAATAACTACACCCTCGTGAGCGGCACAAAAATCATGCACAGTACTAAGGAGACCAATGTTTGGGTGCTCACTGATGAGTTGGTTCCTTTTACTAACTACACCATCCAAGTGAATGCTTCCAATAGCCAAGGCAGCTTGACCAGTGATCCCATAACACTAGTGATGCCTCCAGGGGGTAAGTCGACCACACGTGTGGGCCCTCTCACATTTAACCCCTTGTTTAGTGCTGGAATTCATTTCTTTTAGAACGCTGACATTCATGGCACTTCTGGTTGTTAGGTTGTTTCCTGTGATCGAGATGCACTGCTCATCTTTTATTGTTTCCTTGAGACTGCTTCCATTTTGTACTGTGTGTGTGTGTGTGTGTGTGAGATGTGTGAGACACACATAGATTTCTGACTTTCTATGTTAAGTAGATTGGAAAAATGCATTTTGTTTAAGGTGTCACTTGCTTGAGACAACTTAGACTCCAAAAGGTGTGTGTTTTAAAGGCAAGCTTTAATTTTGTCCTGCAGGATTCTTTTTTTTTTTAGTTGTGAAGGTGATGTACAAAGGGGTTACAGTTACATAAGTAAGGAAATGAGTGCAAGTCATGAAAACTACAGGCCACACCAGATGAACACCTCCAAGTTTGCCATCTACTGATGACACTGATTTCACTTCTGCAATACTGCTTTCATATGTGACAAGAGTGTAGTTTGGATGTTTTCATTTAAATATTTCTCTGAAAATCTGACCTAATTCAAAAGTACTATAATTAGCCTTACTATGATCTACAATCAACTCCAGCCTTAACCTAAGTGTTTCTGGGAGCTCAATACTGAGAAGAACATCTCCCTCCCAGGAGAATGGAAAAGCAAAAACCTGCCTTAAAATAATGGAGCGTGATTCTCCACTGTGCATGTGTTTAGGAACAGTTTCTGTAAATACTCAAGAAGGACTGCACATCCTCAATACCTACTTTTTCACCAATTGCAGGAACCAGTATGCTCTAGAACGCCATGATCTTGTGAGCAGCAAAGTTGATAATAGGTCTCTCTCTATTCACAAAGAGATAAAAGAACAGCAAAGGACCTATTACTAGGGAAAAAAACACTCAGGCACAATTCACGTAGAAGCTCTTTACCCTCAAAAGAGCTACTTATAACCAGTGATTGCCTGCAGACCACACACTGGTGGTACCTTTTATGGTACTGTATTACTGAATGGATGTACTAACGCATTTGAATACAGAAGTTATAGTGTTTAAAAACAGAATACTTTTTCTGGGCTTAACTTGTGATGGCTTACACTTACAGTGGCTTACACATATAATCCTAGCTACCTGTAAAGCTGAGAGCAGGAGTGGTTAAAGGCCAGCCTCAGCAGAAAAGTTTGCCAGACCCTGTCACTAAAATAATCAACAAAAACAGGGCTGAAAATGTGGCATGAGAAGTACAGTACCAGCCTAGCAAGGGAAAAACCTTGTATTCAAAACCTTGCCTTGCCAAAATAATAATGATAAAATACTGGAAAGACACATTTGGGACTTACCAACATGAGTTAGTGTTGTATTTCATGATGAATAATAAAAATACTGGAATTAGAATTTTATTGGTGCTTCTGTTAAAATTGAGACCAAATCACAAAATAAATCAGATCCAAAAAGAAAAAAAATGTATGGGCAAATATATCTTTGTACTCTAACCCACTTGCTGGAAGTGATAGAAACTTGCTATAACTCTAAATCTTTGTATAAAATGTCTTTTATTCATAGTTAGGAATTGTTAGGAAAATGGAAGAGAGAGGAAAGAAACAGGCCACTCAATCTTCCATCGGTGAGGACTGTTTATTGAGATACAGCCGTGAGAAGCACAGCCTTCGCGCAGGCTTGGAGACTATGCAAAGAGGTAGGACAGGAACTGGGTTTTTATGACATCTGAGCAAGGAGGCAGAGGTTGATGAAAACGCTATGAGGTCTAGGAAGGGGAGGGCTTTTCGGTTGGGTCCACAATGGAATATTTGCAGGCATGCTTAGTTAGATTAGTGAGATTGTCCTGCCTGTGCCAGGCAGTCTGCACATACCTTTGGTAGCTTGCTTGGTATCTGTATGCACCTGGAAAAACCAGGGTGGGGGTCAATCCTTCCTATTCCATCTTTGGATACATGGAAAGAATGGGCCATGGGGGAGTGCCAAGGCCTTCATATAAGCTCTTTAGATACATAAAAAAATTGGGCTGAGAGGGGAGACCAGGGAAAGAAGTTGATGGTTGCCATTCTGGCTACTTTGTGCTGACATAGGGTGCCAAGGAGTCACTGGGGCTGAGGTCTTCAGGGTCCAGCTCTACCCTCGGCAAAGCAGGGCAAGACAATTTAAGCAAAGCCTCTGGTTGCCTGCAGTAATAGCATGGCCTTGACTTGCTCCCAGGTAGTATCCTCAGTGAGGGCTGTTATCCTGTTAAAGAGAAACTTTTGAAAAAGATGAGATCAGGCAAAAGGCTGACAAGGTGGTAGGACTGGTTTATATGAATGACACAGGAAAATACACCCTGGTCACGAGCCAGAAAAGTTTCACTTGGAACATAACCCCAGTTATAGCCTATTATAAGGAAGGAGGAATTTCCATGTAACTGACCTGGGCACAGAAAGGTTCATGTCTAAGGCTTCTGGCAACTAGGTAGGAAAGAGCATGGTGGACTGGTAAAAAATAAGCAGTCAGAAGCTGGGGCTGGACTGGAGTGGTAAATGCCCCAGTAGGAGATGCTGGTAGATGATTGGATTATAGAAATGCATGGCACCCAGGAAGGTGCCAAGGCAAGCTGCCCAGAGTCCAAGACTCACTATAAATAGAACTAGCAGGTAAAAAAGGAAAGAATGTAAGTTCCTGTCCAATTAGATAGGCATGGTTATTAACTATTTTCTTTTGACCTCCCTGCTCTCATTAATTTTGAAAACACAAAGTGATGCCATTTAGGATTCGGCACAGTCTTTTCCAACTGCCACTGGATTGACTCTTTTCACCAGGGCAAGCGTTTTCTCAGGGGTGTGTGCTTCTTGCTGTGATCTCTTTTGTCAGTCACTGGGCTTGAACTCAGGGCCTGGGCACTGTTCCTGAGCTTTTGCTCAAGGCTAGCACTCTTCCACTTTCAGCCAGAGCACTACTTCCAGAATCATGCAGGTTATTTAGAGATAAGAAGGAATTTCCTTCCTGGGCTGGCTTGGACCTCAGATCAAATGAGCCTTTGTCAACAGCTCCTCTACTCAAAAGGAAGCAACAAGGCGATCAATAGAAATAGCTGTTAAGCAGGGTTTACCAGGAACTTGTTAATAGAAGTTAAGTCTAACCAATAAATACTTGTAAGAGTTATTTATCCCCATGTGGGTCTGACTCAATGTTGCAGAGGATGAAATCTCCATGACAAACTCAGTAAACATGACAATTTTAAAATAGCAACTGATTAAACAATCTTAGTGATTAACTGAACATAGTACTTTAGGATACTAATTAAGATTGAAACCATTGTCAGCTTTGAATCCAAGACAGTTTTACATATTTGGGAAACAGACGTTAAACAGGGAAAAGTGGCATTGTAGTTAAAATTTTTATTTGAAGGACCTTAACATAAACACTTAAATGAGCTTCAGTTGCCACTTAGTTTTGTGTAACAAACTTATTAGTGCACAATTACTCTCATAGATGGACATAAAGAATGAGGTGCTGGTTTTATTAATACTGATCTTATATAAATTATAGCCAACTTAATTACATACCAACGTTACCAACTTTACTCATAAGCTCTATCTTTTAAGACTCATACCATCTCATCTTGAACCTTCTCAGGTTTGTCTTTCCATTTTGGAACAACATTTAAGACCATTCTTACTTCTCAAATCCTTTCTTATCCAAAGGAATCTATTTTTTTGTTCCCTCAATTCCTCTCCCAAGGCTTCCTTTAGTAGTGTTCCTCTTTCTTTACATTTATCCTTACTGATTTTCTCCATCACAGCTGGTTAGGAGGGGGGCTGGGTCACATTTTTTTTTACTACTTCCATTGATTAAAAATTTTTCCTTTTAATGAGCAGCACACTTTATAATTAACTCCATTGACTAAGATTTACAACTGCAGTCAAGGAGCAAATAATTTCAGGGAGTATCAGTACCTAAAAATAGGAAAAGATTACTTTTTACTCCATAATGACAGTTTTTTATGTAAAATGAGATTACATTGAGCATGTTCTTTCTCTCACACACACTCACATACACACACACATTCACAAAAATTTTAAGGTGCACTTAGGTTTTACAAAAATAAAAATTGGCTGTTTTTTGGAATTCCGGTGGCAAAAGATATTTTTGCCCACTGTACAATGGAACCACGTGGTCAATGCTAGAAAAACAGGCAACACCAAGCAAAACAGGGAAAACTCAAGATACAATAAGGCAGAAACACTTTAACTTCTTCCAACAACAAAGAGAATTTAAAAGAATCTTCATGCTTAAATAAACACTGATGACAAGAACAGAAAGTATTTAAAACAATGTTGGTAATGAATTGACATTTGAACAACTACAGAAGTGAAGATGGTAAGCTTGGTAGAAGAGTAGAGGTTGCAGAAAATCCCACTGTGTGGCCTTTGTCTCTTCCAAGGTGTCAGCTTCCAGGGTCTGTAGAGAGAACTGAAGGAAGGAGGGTTTTTTTTTTTTTTTTCCAGGAGGCCTGTAGCAGTCTCTAGAGAAGTTTGCCTTGAAGGAGAAATTAAGAATCCAGATTCTGAAGTAAGTAGACTCAAGAAGGAGAAAAGGTTTGGATTGTTGTCAGAGTCCCAAAGGCAAAAAAAAAAAAAAAAAGGACTAGTTTGTTTTTATTATGGGATTTTGAGGTGGGAAAAGGAGAGAGAAATAAGAGAAGCTGGCCCCATTGTGTTAGCCAGCCAGCCACTGTCTGTGATAGATTAGTGAAAGACCCAGAGGAAGGTCTAGAAGGCAGGAAGGTGTATTAGCCAGAGAAGGGGGTTGGGAAATGTATGAGTTCAAAGGGGCTTATTTGGCAAGGTTTACAGGGAGGGGTGCACATTTGGAAAAGTGCTGGGGAAAAAGTCTAACTTAGTCTTGTTTGAGCTCCAGGGTTAGTTGGGTTACATTTTTCTGAAGGGTTTTGTTAGCTCTCTAACTTTCCTGAGGACTGGTGTGTTATGGAATATGAATGTCTGTTCTGTGGAGTTAAAGAGAGAAGGTCTTGGGGCTGGGAAGGTGGCTCAGTGGTAGAGCGCTTGCCTTGCATGCATGAGGCCTTGAGTTCGATTCCTCAGCACCACATAAGCAAAAAAAAAAAAAAAAAGAGAGAGAGAGAGAGAAGGTCTTGCTTAGAGGGATGGAAAAGGCAGTATAGATTGTGTAAGGCCCCACCCATTAGGGGAAGTTTTGTGGAATGAAAAGCAGCTCAGAGGAAGTCTCATTAAGTGGTTTAGTTTGGGGAGCTTGGGGGATCCTGCTGTAGCTTTTGGAGTTTATGCAGAGCTGTTATTACTTTATCTTTGAAGGCTTACACCCACCCCCACCTTGTGTCAGTAACACAGCAGACTCCTGTCTAGGAGGGACAGGGGCAAAGATGTACAGAGGAAGTTTGCTTAGAGGACAGATAGTTTTAGCTTAGAGAATCTGGACCGACGACAGAGAGCAAGAATGTAGTTACAAGAGCAAAGAAGAAGAAAAGGATCTCCAGTCTGGATGTCAGCAAAGAGAGAAAGAGACAGAGACAGAGACAGAGAGAAAGGAAGAGGGAAGAAAGACAGATTGAGCTGCTACAAGATAAGGAAAGTTACCTTTCTAAAGGAGATGGCTAGGAGGCTTCTGGCAGAGAAGGAATTGGTGAGCCAGGCTGAAGAGCAGGAGGGGGCTCTCAAGTGGAGGTTCTAGAGGACTTAAGCAGAACAGAATGAACAGAGTAGGGAGGTTTCTGGAGCAGAGGTAGAGGAGGGCTTGGGTGTAGAGTACCTCAGACCTTTTGCCATTGTGTTGGAGAGAATTGTTCAAATAAAATCGAAGGTCCCTAATTCAGGCCAATGGAGGCCATTTTTTAAATGACAGTAGACAAGTCAGTTTTCTTGGACTCCAAATCAATCAGCCCAAGAATCTTAAGATTAGACTGTGGGCAAGCCCATGGGGTGTCTCTGGGAGATAGTTTGGTAGAACTATGGAGTGACCTGCCCCACTGCTTCAGGCATCCCCAGTGCCTTGGGAAGGCAAATGAACAGGCCCCAATAACTAGGACAGCGCATCCCCAAGATCCTAATTTAAAAGCATCAGGGGGTCAGGAAAGCCGGGAGACACCTGGAGTTTCTGGGGACTCCGAAGACAGGAGGTAGGGGACTTCTCAGAGTACCCTGGTCTCTCTGGGTGCCTCCACCATGAACCAAGACTGGTTACCTTGTCCTGAAGGCTTTTGGATGATGCTTGGCATCATCAAAGGCAAAGAGCCTCCTGCCTGGAAATTGGGAGTCTGGGGACAGAAGAGAGGGATTGACAGGAGGAAGCTAGAGGAGGAAGAAGCACAAGGGGCTCTGTGCGCCTCGTGGAGAAAGGCCTTGGAAAGAGAGTGAAGGAAAAAGGCTTGATGAGAGATGGCACGGAGGCAGGTGGAGGGGACCCAGTTATTCCTGGCATTTCTCCTCTCCCGGGGTTCAGCACCAGATGTTAGGAAAATGGAGGAGAATGGAAGGAAACAGGCCAAACGTATCTTCCACAAGCGAAGACTGTTTATTGAGATAGAGCAGCCAGGGGCACAGCCTGCCCGTGGGCTTGGAGACTGTGCAAAGAGGTGGACAGGAGCTGGGTTTATATGAAGTCTGAGCAAGGAGGCAGAGGTTAATGAAAAAGCCACGAGGTCTAGGGGGTGGGGGCTTTTCAGTTGAGTGCACGATGGAATGTCTGCAGGCAGGCTTAGTTCCATTAGTGAGATTGTCCTGCCTGTGTCAGGCAGTCTGCACACATCTTTGGTGGCTTGCCTGGTATCTGTATGCACCTGGGAAAACAGGCTGGTGGGGAGGAGTCAATCCTTCAAAAATAAGAATAGAATCAGTGTTTTTCATGGATATTTGGAGTTATATAGTAACATATTCTTTTTTTAATAAGTTTTTGTTATCGTGAAAATACCGTACAGAGGGGTTGCAATGACATGAGCAAAGTAATGAGTACATTTCTTATCAAGCATTGTTGCCTCCTGCTTTGTTTTTCCCCTACCATCCCTGCCCTCCCATCTCCACAAGTAACATGTTCTTAATGACACACGTGGAAGAGTAAACGAGCTCTGTATTCACTATCGTTTTGACCCTGATTTATTTATGTTTTATTTTTATTTTTTTTACTTTCATTAAGTAGTTCTACAAAATGGTTTCAGTCCACATGTTAGTTTGTGACTACAATGCATCTTGTTCAATGTCACCCCTTTCTTCACTCTCCTCCGCCTATCCCCTCAATTTTCCTAGTTTCATTTTCGCATGTATACATCGGACATTATAACTGCATTTGCCCAACTCTTCCTCTCTCCACTTGTCTACCCCCCTCTCCTTGACTTCAACTTCCCTACAACACATGCTCCAGCTTCTTGGTATTCATTGAATTGAAAGTTATTCAAAGGAGTTACACCATAAGAGTCCTTTCCTGCATAAACCATTTTTGAATTAATCTGTCCATGTGTATATGCATATATCCTATATGTTCATAAATAAATAAATGTATAATTTAGATCTAACTTCCACATATAAGAGAAAACCTGGGTCCACAATGAGTCCACTTTGTCTATCTGAGCCTGACTTATTTCACTTCATATAATTGACACTGATTTAGATCATTTATAATTTACCAAAGTTACACTCTTTTTCATAAAATAGAGCTAATTTGTCTTTGTCCTTGTATTTAAGAAGGCGTGGTTTACTATTTTGTCTTTTATAGGATGCTACCTCAGTTATAGAAAACCTATATGAATAACAAGCTTTTATTGTTAACTCAATACGTACATGAGGATATCTATCAATAGATGGGAAATATGCAAACAGGGAGAAATTGAAGTTTGTATTTTATAGCAGAAGAGGGGACACTTATTTAAGGGTCATTTTCATCCTCACTCTGTTGTTGCTTACTGTGACGTGATTTTGAGGCTCTGCTATGCAACTTTCCCTGTTTGAGGCTCAATATAATCATTCATTAATCATATTCAGAAATCTAGACTTTGGGAGAAAGCTTTTTACCCAAATAAGAAGCCAATGTTTTTAAGACAGAGATTTTCTCAACTTTATTACAGCCATTAGGACATACTTTTTTTTATCATTGGATTGTTGTTGATTACAATTAGGAATCTTATAGCTTTGAAATTATCTTTTTTATGACCTTGTGGCAGTTTAAAGGTGATACCTCATTGATTAAATAGGTTTTAGTTCATGCTTCCTTTTACTTAATGAACTGAAAACATATTATCCTGATTTACACATAAAAATCATGCTGAAAAGCATGTGGCATTCACTAGAATATGTGTGTTTAAGTAGAATTAAATTAGAACTGAGAGTTATTAAAGAAATCTTCCATGCCTTTGGCCAGTGAACTGAGTTTCATACTGAAATGAATAATAAATGAACCAGTACACAAAAGTGAACCAGTTATGGAGAGAGATGGTTCTATGTGCTATTTACTATTCCATTAGATTTGCATTGTTATCATTATTGCCATTTCCTGATTTCAGTGTTAGATGTTTTTGACATGTCAATGTTGAGTTCCTTTTTATTTTTCTTTTGATGCTAGATACTACAAGATGTGTAATAACACCTTTAGCCATGTTTTCTTTTCAGATTAAAAACATAACACTAGAAGGTTTGGGCAAAAAAAATTATATATACATATATATTCTTTTTCCAAAGTTTACTATCAAATGTGTGTCAAAAGCTCTCTTTAAACTCGTTTGACCTGGCCAAGTACAACTTTGCTTTTAGATTTCAACTTAGAAATCACTCTACTTGCCAAGTCATCTCTCATCAAACATTGTACTTTGTATCCCAAGGTACAATGCATTGAAATTAATTTGACCATCACAATCTCTGCTTCTTAGATCCTACACAACAAAAATGGTATCTTATTCATATCTTTATCTTCAGTGCCTAGACTAAGCCTGACACATGCTAGTCACAGAATGAATAGTTAGTGAATGAATAAATCAGTCAACATAGCTTAATTACCAGTTCTATACCATAAGCTTATCAGAACTTAGTCCTGTTCAGGCTTCATCTCTGCCTGAGCAACCCTCTACTAAAATCAACCTCACAAACTGTCACCTTCTCTGTACGTTGTAGGAGTGCTATGGACCTATAAATAAATTGCAGTCCAGACTATCAGGAGGATGAGAGGTTTAGAGTAGAGACATGTACTCAAGTTTTCTTAACTTATACTCTTTGATTTTATTTTCTCCTCTACAACAGTTGCTTTGTCTCAGATGAACACAGGAAAGGAGAAGTTAGGGAAAATGGTATGAAGAATCTTCCCACGATACTTCATCTTTTCGTGGTATGGCTACGAAATGTCTCCTTTACTAGTAGCTATCTTTTCTTCTGAAGAGAAAACAATTTATGTAAAACATTTGGTGAGGCCAAATGCCAGCAGTTCATGCCTGTCACCCTGCCTCTAAAGAGGCTAAGATCTGAGAATTGCAATTCAAAGTTATTCCGATCAGGAAATTCCCAGAGACTCTTGTCTGTAATTAATTAGCAAAAAGCCAGAAGTAGAACTGTGGCTCAAGTGGTAGAGTAACAGTCTTGAGCAACAAAGCTAAGGGATAGAACCCAAGTCCTGTTTCAAAGCCCCTGTACTGGCACACAAAAAATTTAATTAATTAATTAATTAAAGCATATCATAAACTCGTTATATTAACATAGGAATTAAACTAAGTGAGATATGCTAATGCTAACTTAACTTATAGAATGATAGTGGCAAATCCCAAATAGCATACACTTTTTATTTCCAACACTCACTGTTGAGATTTAAAGGACATAAAGAGCATCTTTTATTTGCAGTAACAGTACTTTCTTCCCTCACTCAGTGTATGTTTATGATCATTACATTTTTACTTATGTATAATAACAATGCTCATAGTTAGCGCTAAGATACCCTTAGAAATGAAGAATATATTTTGTCTGAGCTCTTGAATAGCATTATGGTGCGGGTTCAAGAGTTCTAGGAAAAGAATTAAAAAAATAAAAACGGAATCCAAATGTTAATCCATAAATATGAAACTTTCCTATGGCCTTTACCCCTTTAAGGTCTGGAGTTACTAATGGGGTTAGGATTTCAACGCTTAATGGGACTCAGTGCATTACTGTTTGGTATGCATGGAATTCAGCATTCGGTTTAATAAGTGGTTGACATTGGTGCTGTCCCTTAATTTACTTAAATCTAATTGGCTCTTTTATCAGTCAAACCTGTATGGATTGGCAGTTGATCAGAAAGGGTCAGTCATGACTCTGCATGTAGTTAAATGATGGATCCACAATTTCAAGTTATACTTGCATGATAATAAGCAAAGAAAAGAACAAATGAGCTTAGAGGAGGCAGGCAAGGAAGCTTAGAAGTTTTGCAAGATCTTCAAGTTCAGAACAAAGGCATTATAGAGTATATAAATTTTAAATACACTGCATTTTGCCTCCAGACTTAAACCTTTTTTTTTCCAGATGAACTGAAATCTTGTCTGAAACTGTCTTTGTTACATCAAAGAACTACTCAGAAAGGGAAAAGAGACAGAAGCAGCATAAAAGGGCATAGTTTAAAATGATTAGTGACAAATTCTATACTGACGAGCTAGAAACAGATATTTTATGAAAGTTTTATACTTATTTCCAAAAGGAATCATTTTCTTCTATTTATCTTTTTCTAAACTTCTTTAATGTAACAGTGGAAAGAACTCAGAGCTAGCCTAGTTTGTCAACAATCCATCTCTTCTCTGACAGTAAATGATTTGTGATTTCTATCTTTAAATGGATGAGAATTGTTAGTTTGCAAGCTTCATAAGAAATACTAGCCTTAAGGAATCTCTGTATTTTCAAAACTCTTTTCTTAGAACATGGAAAATGGAAAGGGGAAATGGAATGTGAATGGTTTGTCTTAAATGATGTTTTTGACTCTCTTCTATCCCTGTAACTTTACTACCTTAGACATTGAAAGGGAGTGAAATCTAGTCGGAATTAGAACTTAGTGACAGTTATATAAATAACGGACATATGAGTCCTTGAAGCATGGATTTAAATTACCCTCTTTTACTCACTAACTGAGACAGTGTGCTGGAATCCACAAGTATAACTAAATCTGACTGTTCGCACAGAACAAAGGCTCAATGACAATTCTAGTCTACCAAATTGTCTGGAGAATTTAATAACAATCTATTTAAGGTGTTTAGCACAGTGTCTTAGGTTGATAAATATTTCGTGCTTGTTAAATGCTTTGTTGTATTTTCCTACTGGTTTGGTCCATCTTCTGTGGTCTTAACAAAATCCCTAAGGCTGGATATTTTATAAATAAAATAATCTATTCTTAGACCCTAGGAAACAGCGTTGACATCTGCTTAGGCCTTGTGAGGGTGTTGCTGCTATGTCAAAGTAGATGGCATCTTGGCATGAAAATGAGAGAGAGATCACATAGCCAAACAGGAAGCCTGAGAAGGGGGAGGGGCCATTGTTGCTTCTAGTACAACCTCTTCTCTGGCCAACAAACTAGGGTTACCCAGAACTAAATGAATCCCTTCTAAAATCAAAGTCTTTGATAACACAATTACTTCCCCCAGGCCCTACCTCTTCACCCACTTCTCACTACTTCCAGGCTTAGCAATGAGTTTCCAACAGAGGAACAATATCATCAAAAATAAAAAAATAATAATGGAGTTGGGTGCTGGTAGCCCACTCCTGCAATCCTAGCTACTCCATAAGCTGAGATCTGAGGATTTATGCTTGAAGTCAGTACAGGAAGGAAACTCCATGAGACTATCTCCAATTAAGCACTCACACAAAACAAAAAGATGGAAGTGAAGCTGTGACTACAGGGGCAGAACACTAGCCTTGAGCAAAAGAGCTCAAGGACAAGTCCCAGCCCCTGAGTTCAAGCCTTAAAAGTCCCATAACCAGCAGAGAAAGAAAGAAAAGAAAGAAAGACAGAAAGACAGAAAGGAAGGAAGGAAGGAAGGAAGGAAGGAAGGAAGGAAGGAAGGAAGGAAGGAAGGAAGGAAGGAAGGAAGGAAGGAAGGAAGGAAGGAAAGAAGGGGGAGGAAAGGAGGGAGGGAGGAAGAGTTTACTGAATTTTTACTTGAAGGAAATATGTCAAAATCTTTCCTAATAGGAAAATTAATATTGACATTTTATCTCAGTATAAACATAAAGAAATTTGTATCAATATAATCTTGTTTACAATGTTTATAATTTGATACTTGAAGGAATGTTATGAGTACTTTTTATATGTGAGTGAGTTTCAAAATTAAATTTAGTTAATTCTCATAAGCAGAGCTTGGCTATTCAGATTTCTACTTATAATTACAAGCTGTAAGGATAAGAACTATTTTGTTTGTTTATTTTTGTAGGCCTACTGACTAGTTCAGAATAACTGGCAAATACAGAAATAACTAGAATATTTTGTGATAGTTACAACTTAGGAACTATTCTTGAGAATTTTCTTGTGTCCTCATATCTTTTACTTAGATAATCATTTTTCTGACTTGAATTCAACTTAAAATTACTTTATCTTGGTCCTACCATGATTGCCTTTACAGTATAGATACAAATAACATAAATCCACCTGTGTGTGTATGTGTTTAATTAATTGCTTTAACCACCATTTTCAACTTAAAAATATTATAAGGCCAAGTTGTGCTTTATGGTGGTATCTTGTTATCTTTAAGTCTAGCATCCTTACTACAAAAAAAATAATCACACCTCTAATATATAGTTGATTACTCCCACTTTCAAAGTTCCTTAAAAGGAGAATAAAAAAAATAAAGATCATTAAGGAAGCACCTAATTACAGAATCTTTCTAGGTTTTTATAATGTCCCCACCAACTTCATTATTTTTCTCACACTATTTTGACAGCATTTTTTATTAAGTCATAATTTTTAAGTTTTACAAAGCCATTAATTTTTGTGGAAACAAGTTTCTATTATTTTCATCACTTTAAGTGAAATTTAATTAGGTTACAAAATTACAGTGCGAAGCACGAATAACATAAAATTTTTTTGGAAAATAAAGCTAACTTTTCCTCCGTGTGTAATTCTACTGGTGGATATAGAATGCTGTCCTTGAATGGAAAAGTCATTAACTCTCCATCTCTATACATTATCAAAGAAATAGGAAATCTTTACTTAACTGGAAAATCAGTTAAAAATCACTAGTGAACCAAGTGTCTAGTATTTAAGTAAAGGAGTTGAAGAGGGCAGTAAGATCCAGCCCCTAATCTCTGTCTCCATTAGAGGGCAAGACAGTGCTATTAATTTCTCTTAGGCTCAGTATTGTACCACTCTGCCTTGAAAGACAGACAGACAGAAAGATAGATATTTCTCTGACTGTGTCCCGTTAGTTGATTGGACCCAAATCTGTGACATCCTCAAGTGAATTTCCCTTTCTTCTTCCATTTTTAAAAGACAGAGTATCTCTCTCCCTCTTTATCCCCTCTCTCCCCCCTTCTCCCTCTCAAAAGAGAAAGGTTTAATTTATTTGATTTTTTTTTACTAGTCTTGGGACTTGAACTCAAGGCCTGGGCATTGTCTCTGAGCTTCTTTTCGCTCAAGATTAACACTCTACCACTTGAGCCACAGCACCACATCCAGCTTTTTCTGTTTATGTGGGACTGAGGAATCGAACCCAGGGCTTCAGGAATGCAAGGTAAGCACTCTACCACTGAACCACATTGCCAGCCCACTTTGCTCTTTTGAAATTTAGCAATACTTCTAGGACCTCAGAGGAATGGACTGCCGATAGCACCTGGGCCACCTGGAGAGGCTTGGCTTCACAATCATCTCACAATGTTGAGTTCTGGACTCACAAACCAGGCATCTAGTGAAAAGAATGAAGTGTAGACACACACTTGTGCTCTCCTGGGCACACCTTTCTTCTTCCTCTGTGCTGAGTGCTAGAAACTACTTCTATAACTTTTGAAGTCTCTGCTTAGTAAAATCATAATCATGTAACAAATCCAAATCAGAAAAAGATGTACTTAATCCCTAGCTTCCCATGCAATGCATCAAATATATTACCAGAAAGATTAGGGCAGTGACTCATCCTCAGTCTTTGCCTTTGACAAGAGAAGATGTGAAAGTCAGTAAGGATGATAGAAAAGTTTACTTAATAAAAAAGACAGAAATGTGGCCGAGAACAGAACACATAGCACAGGTGTGCTACCTGGGATCAGAACTTTAGCCTATCTCTGGCATGTTGTGCCATCTTCCTCTTGACAGAGCTTGGTCTTGGGCTCAATATTGAGCATTGAGTGGCTTTGTGATTGGAGTGTCTCCTGTCTGTTTCCTTTTGGGTTCTGATGCTAAAGATTTGCTGTCCCATCCGTATTTCCTCATTCCTTGATCCTTTTGACTTATATATTCTTCTGTAGCCCTCTGCTCCCATTTCCTTGACAGTCAGGTTTTGGTTTATCAGCTGCCATGTGCAAGCTATGCAGTCCAACATTCTCTTATTGTCTCCCTTTCTGCTAACCTGTATCTGAATAGCAAAGGCTCTTTCTACAAATCAATTTAGTCCTTCTCTACAACCGGATTGTTCTTACCCTTTGCAAATCTAGAGCCCACCACATGTTTTGTGTGGTTGGTTCATCTGCTCTGGGTCTTCTTTGATTTAATCAGCAAGATGTAAGTAAACACTTCAGCATGGTATATCTAAAAAATTGCAAGAGTATAAAGGAATGGAAATAAAGGAATATAACTTTATGTTTGAAATTGAAATAAACAATGGGCTAAGATGGTATATGACTTTATTCAGAGGGTAGAAGGAAGATGAGATTAACAGCTTTTTATAATGTAAAAGCCAGCATAGTGATATAGGATACTGTGGAACAATATTCTTTAAAACAACCACCATCAGCCACTGAAACAGATGGTTCATCTTCACCTTTGGTATATTAAAAGCTATGCAATTTATATTACACCCAGTTCCTATGAATCTTTAGAATCGTTGTGCATAATGTTTTACTTCTGTGTATATCTTCCAAATGTGCTGCTATTTTTCCCTTGGAAAAAAGTCAACCCATTGGAGATAATCAAGTAGGTGGATTCAACAAATAAAAAGTATTTAAATTGTTAATAAACTAGTGACTTTTGAAAGCACTGGCAAATCCATTTAGTGTGACACACACTGCCAATATGAGGATAGAGCCCCAGCAGTTATGACTGTTTTAAACATGTTCTCAGAGTCTTTCATGGATTTCATTTTTACCTTTACCTTTGTGGAATTGATATTTATCCTGCTCTGTGTATGTAGGTGCATGAACATCATGAACCAAAAAGAGCAATAGATATCTATTTTATAATTTCTAAAGTTTGCTTTGCTTTTCTTATTCATCATCTTGACAGTGAACTTCCTGCTTCTAAAAAAAAAAAAAAACCACACACTTTAGAAAGGGACTAACTTCTAAGCCATCGAGAAGACGGAAGGGAACTTTTGAAGTGTGCTTACCATGGACTCAACCAGCCTCCAGCAAAGGCTGCCAGCCTTGCTCATTTGCATACTCTCCTGTGGCTTACTCAGACACACACACACACACACACACACACACACACACACACATACCTGCAATTCAATGCTATCTTTAGAACATCCTGGGGCAAGAAAAGACTAAGAGAATAAAAAAAATTAAATTAAAATCCCTTTTTTTTTTTTTTACTACTTTACCAGCAAAGACAGGAAGGCAGTATTGTTCTTTGAGCTTCACTGATACTTTTTAAATCATATTTTTAAAAGAATAAGAAGTATAATTCTCTTTTCTGGCTTTTTTAATCTCAGAAGAAAGATTTATCTATTACTTTAAAGTTATTTTAAAAAAAAAAAAAAACCCTCCGATCTATCTGACTGGATCTGCAGTTTGAAAGCAACTTGAAGTTTTATTTGAATTCTTAGAGTGCCCTAAAGAAATTTTTGCATTATTTCTTAAAAATAATACCTTATTCTTTTCTTTTTCTCTTTTTTTTATTTGAGCAGCAACAGATGAATACTTGACTTAAATAAAATCTACAAGCATTTTACCTACCTGTATAAACACTCATTAAAAATCATAACAATCCTTAATATAGCTTAGATACTTCAAGGTATATTGCCAATCATTTTTTAAAATTAGCAGCATGAGGAAATCCCCTGTTGTCCTCCTGCAAGTGGATAAAGAACACCTAGAGTCTCGTGAAAACTTCATGAAAAGCAGATTGTGACACCCATGGGCATATCCATTGTAACCACTACAGTATTCTTATTATTAATTAATTGGAACAAGCAAAACTTTGGTGGGCAGGTAGCTGTGGAACCTATGAAAAAAATGAGAGTGCAAAGTACATACTCTGTCAAGTATGTATTATCTAATTCATAGTTTATGAAGCCAGTCCTTTTCCCCACACTTCAGTGATCACATTGGAATGTGTGTGGGCTTCCATTCCTGGCTTAGCGTGTCTATATTGTGTCTTATCTACTAGAATATAAATACAAGTGAAAGAGTAAATGGATGAACAGTGGGAGAAGAGGCAATCATAGCTGGTTTTGCTCTCCTTCTCACTATTTACCTTAATAACTCTAGGCACACGTTAGGTAATTAATAATGCTCACTACAATTGCTCCTCTAATCAGGTGGTACCTTTCCGTTTATTCATGGTCAACTCTGATCTGAAGATATTCAATGGAAATTTCCAGAAATAAACAACTCATGAATTTTTAATTGCATGCTGAAGTCTCATACTATCACCTACCCTTGTCATTTTGTCCAGCAGAGTCTATACACACTTACTGTTCACTTATAAACCCTCTCAGTCATCAGAGGTACCGTTACAGTACCACAGCACCTGTGGTGGTCAGTTTTCCTTAAGAATGGCTGCAAAGTGCAAGATCAGTGATCTAGCACTCAGATGTGCCCAGGAGATGCTATCGAGTGCTTCTTTTTGGTGAAAAGGTGGAATTCTAAGCTTAATATTTAAAAAAGGATCATAATGCTGATTTCTCAGGTCTCTATAATAATGAGTCTACTATCTGTGAAACTGTGATGAAGGATGGTGGTTTGTTGTTAATTTATAAATCAAACTGTCATAGATGTGTCCTAGATATAGAAAGAGTAGAGATAAAGTTTCATACTGTGTGTGAGTCCAGATACCTCCCAGGTTCTTAAATAACACTCTCATCAAAGGAGGAATGACTGTATCAAATCCCAAGAGAGTAATAGGACATTTGTGCCATTTTTGAACCTTACATGCCCTCACGTCTCTTGGTTAGAGGGTTCCAGTTTTCCTCTTAGCATCCTGTGCTATTCCACAATCAGACCTTGTGCCTCTGTGTTTGCTCGCTTGTTTGTTTGTTTGTTTCAGGAATGATAAATATTTCAATCTGAGCCAATGAAAAGCAGTCAAGCAGTACAATGCAGAGAGCATATATCATGTCCTGCATTTGAACCTGCATCTAATGCATCTAATGCCAGCCACTTCCTGCAGCCCCTCCCCGCCAAATCTGAAAGCGCAGCTGTCATGGGCGGAAGCAGAGGAGACCTGAGAGGAGAGAGACAAAATTCTGCTGATACCATTTTCTCTCTTCAATCCATTGAGGCCCCAACCCAACTCTTTCTCTAGATTTTTCTCTTGCGAAAGCCAGTGGAACCTTTTTGTTATTTACGCTTCTATGATTTTGGCATTTTCACCACATGAAAACAAGTGTTTAAACGACAAGATGGCTGAGGGAAATGGAAATCAATGGAGTCAGGGAGTTCATGCCTGCTTAAAAATCATTTCGAACCATGGCGGTCAACAGAGTCTCTCCCTACATGAAAACTCAAGGGAGCAAACCTAATGTGAAATGAAATAATGGGTTAAAATTATGAAGTATTTTCTGAAGGGGTTCCTTAGGACACTTTAATTGACAATCTTCTGAGGAATTTCTCTTTTGTTTCAGGTCCCATTACCTACCCAAACTTTTGCCAGTAACTTTCGCACTAATTATTTGGTTTGACGTAAGCAATTTATTTGACTAATACATATTTCTCCTCACTACACAGCAGACTCAAACCAGGTCAATAATTTTCACAGAGGGATCCCAGATCTGAAGCATCATGATTACCTGAGAACTTATACCAAATATAGATGCTTGAGCTCCTACCCTCCACATACAGGATCAGAAATTCTGACATTGAGGCTAAGTGATCTAGATATTAATTGTTGGCCCCTACTCTCCAACAGAGCCATTTGGATAGATGACAACTTTGAAGCATGTCTTTAAAATGCCCTCAAAGGTTGGCTGTGGGTGGTGGTACTTATAATTCCAGCTATTGGGAGACAGAATTAGAAGGAGCATGGGTAGAAGCTACGCTAGGTAAAGTTAGACCGTATCTCTAAAACAAGCTAAGCATGGAGGTACACACATGCAGTTTCAGAAGGCAGAGGTAAGAAGATTATGGTCTAAGACCAACTCAAGTAGAAATACAAGGCCCCAACTGAAGCTCTCAGTAAACACGTAAAAAGGACTGAGTGTATGGCTTAGGAGCTAAATGGTTTGCCTAACAGGTAGAAGACTGTAGAGTTCAATCCTCAGTGCAACAAACAATAAGCCCTCAGAGCAAAAATATCATATGATCATATTATAGGATCTTGACTCTACACTTCCAATTAGGATATAGAATGCATGAGGGAAAGTGAGTAAATAAGGCCCATAGATCATTAAATATAGAAGCTCTATCAAAGGTTCCTAGACCTGTCCAAGTATGAGGAAGGTGTCATGTTTCCCAGTCTTCCTGAATGGGTCAGGACCAGATTCCGAGCCCTACCTGTGGCACCAGAAAGCAACAGGCCTGATGTGTGATGCACTGAGGAACACTCATCAGCCCTCCTGGAAGGAGGCTGTCAAGAACATTTCTGCTGCTCCCTGATTTCTTCACAGAACATCTGTTGTAAAGAACTCCATGAACCAAAGCCCGAGCCTCTTCCCTCAGGGAGTTGTCTTTAATGAGCGTCTTGTGGCTACACCTCCTCTGTGGGGTTTTGAAATGTGTTTCATCAAGTCCTTTATATCTTTATCCTGAAATCCAAGGTTTTCTGGCTGTTAGATCTCAGAGCTGAGGTAATTTTATTTTTCCTTCTAGGAATTTCACAAACACAAGTCCACAGAGTAGATTGATAGAGTCATCAGTTGCCAAGAGAATAATTAAGGTGATGTAATCCTTCATTTGATGGAAAAGATCTTTTTAATGTAGACTTTTCTTTAACCAAAATAACATTCAGTATATAGCGATGTTATTTTCTCCTTTTAAAAATTAGCATTTGTTAACTGATTGAAATAATGAGTTCCACTGTGACATTTTCATATGCATATAATATATGTTAGTCATAATCCAACTCCTTTAATTCTAACAAACTCTATGAGAAAAGTGTGGTTATTACCTTGGTTATACATGGCTTGCAAACTAGCACATTAAGATCATGTAGTAGTCAAACTTAGAAACCATATTTAAACCTAGAAAACGACTTCAGGAGCCTAGTTCTGAAATTCTACATTGCATTTGGCGTGCTTTCCAGCTGGCCTGTTTTAGCAGAGGTAGTGTATATTTCTAGTCCTTATTGGTCAACAAAATCTAAGAAGTGGCTTGCCAATTGTGTCAAATCTAATTTCCAGACTCTGAGTGTTGAAAATCTGTTACAAAGGTACTAGAGTACTTTCCTTAATCAGCTACAGTATCCATGCTCTTCCTTTCAAATCTAATGAGAGAGAGAGAAAAAAAAGTTACCTAAATATACTTGAACAATTGTAACAATGAGATGTACAAGACACTATGTTGAAAATGATCTTTACAACTTGGGGAGAGGGAGGAATTTGGGAAGTGGAGAGGAAAGGGATGGTAGAGGAAAAACAAAGGAGAGGGTAACAATGTTCCATAGGAAAAGTACTCATTACCTTACTCATGTAACTGTAACCCCTTCGTACAGTATCTTTATAATAAAAATAAATATACTTGAACAGCCTCATAAAGAAGTATTAAGTAGAAGCAATATGGTGTAGCCTGCATAGACAGCAAGCAGTTCAATCCATCCTTTTCTAGTGTGGTACTTCCTTGACACTGAGTGGTTATGTTGTATGGGAATTCAATCAGAAAGATATGGAGGTACCCCAATTTAAGAGGTTGAATCACGAGTCTTTATTGGAACGCTGGTGTCTGCAGGTGGACTCCTGTCACAAAGACTTGAGGCCCCTAGAATACACCTAACACTGTCAGAAAACTGAGCCATGAGAGCAGGAGAGGAAAGAAAGAGCAGAAAAACAATACCAACAAACCAGATCAACCCCAGTGGAGAGCTGAAGTGGGATGCCATGTTGACCAGAGGAGAGCCAGGAGACATAAGACTCAGCACATGAGACATGGCATAATGGTGTCTGAGCGGATCCAGGCCTAAACAGGGACAGCGTCACCAGGCAGAGACACAGGAAACTCAAGAGTCTCTCGAGAGTTCAAAGCACAGGACTGACAGGTCCAGTATCCTATCCTCCAAGTCCCTGCCCCTTCCTCTAGGAACTCAGGCATGCCCATTACCTGAGGGTAGAACTTCTCTGCCTCTACCAGGAAGACAAAATGGTGCCTGTTAAACTCAACACTCTATCATCCACCAAGTGGCAAGATGGTGCTGGTTAGATCCAGTGTCCTTATTTCATTTGGACCAATTTCCTTTGCGCTCACTTATGTACTACAGGAAGAGAATTCTTAAAAGAGTCCTGGTATTATACTACATAGAAGAAGAGCTTCAGAATGTCTCAGATAATGTTTTCTTTCTGGCCATTTAGTACTTGAATGACTTTCGGGTTTACAACATACATTCCTTCTCTTGACTCACAATAGGACATTTCGAGTTTTATATCTGCTTTTCTACTGTAGATGATTTGTGCAGATGTTGGATGGAAAAAAAAATCATTAAAATTTGTTGAAATACATTTACTCAGAATATTAATATGTATCACTGGTGTCATTATTGTTAATTACTGAGTTGTCCTCTCGGTGGGACAATATTGAAATTGAATACCTTTTGTTAATACTCTGTCTCAAAGGAAATGAATAGAGGTGAACTTCTGATTGTATATAATTTCTACTCTTGTAAAGAGACAGAGTTGTGCAGTATGACTTTGGAAAATTTCAAACATTTCCTTAAAAGAAACAGGAAAAAAATGTCTGTATTTGTGAAAATGAATGGAAATGAATGTATGAATGAATCTTTTTCTTCCTGTATTAAAACTACTTTCCCTGACTACATTAAAAAACAAAACAAAACAAAACTATAGTCTGGCAAGGACATTCATTCCCAACTAATTATTCTAGAATTCAACACTGTTGATAGTATAACTATGGGAAGAAATTTCTGGAATGATCACAGAATTGACCACCTGTGTTTTCCAGTCCATCAGACAGAAGAAATTCTTATCAAATATGATTTTGGGGACCTGCCCACAGAAAAAGGCTTGAATGTTGTAGATATAGTTGATTCTGTAAAATCTAGCAAGAATATATTACACGTCGTACATAGTGGATAACTTAACCACAGTGTCCGTCACACTGTAGAATCCAACGAATGCACTTCCTGTTGTTGCAGTCCACGTTCGTTTACCAAATGTGTGAGCCTGGAAAGTGTGAACCTGAAAACAAAGCCTTCATTTGTTCATCTGAGAAGGGGCATTTGTAATCATAGAACCTTCCTTTATGAGTTTGAGCAAAAGATAATGTGTGCATGTGTGTGTGTGTGTGTGTGTGTGTGTGTGTGTGCTCAGAGAACACTTGACTCATAAGTAGGTGCTCAAAAAAGATAAAGTATAATATTAAGTACAAAATTTCCATAAATCATCACCATCAAAATGAAAGTTAGACTCACCCATAGACATCTAACTTTAAAAAAAAATTTCCTTGGTGATTTTAACGACTGCCTGCTTTGAAAAATAAATGTAAGGAAACAGCAGACTAGTGGTGGTATGCTAAATTATAAGTGAGGACTAATTTGAAGATCAAAGACACTCTTTGGGAGTTATGCTTCACTGGTAAGAAAAGCATTTGCTGTCTCCCTCTGTCTAATGTATTTGTTCTCTCTGTCTTAGAAATATTCCTCCCCACAGTTTCTGAATCTTGATGTTTAATTTAACACGAAGGTCTTTGAGAAGCACAACAGGGGGTTCTTCCTGGTAGTTCTGGCATTGAGGAAATTGAAATGTACATGGTTTTTTTTTTTTTCATTTTATCAAAGAAGGGCAAGAATCTAAAGTGACATTTTATATCAAATGAATTATGAACTGTGTACTTTGTACCTAAGGGAACAACAACTAAATTAGGGTTTTAGATTAAAGAAAAAGAGACAGACACAAATAGGTTTTTAATAAAACATACAGTAATTTCTGTTACTATGTCTGATAGAGACATAAAGGATGCTGTCATCCCACAGAAGTAGTGAATGACTGAAGCCTGTTTGGAAAAGATTTAAATATGTTATTTGAGAGATTTTTTTCTCAGGAAGGATTAAACTGAAATTACTTACAATACTAGGCTTATTGCCAGGGAAACTTTTTTTTATACTCTTTGCTTTTTCTCAGGACTTGCTTAGAAAGACAGTTGCAAATTTTCCTGAGAGAAGATGAAAGTAAAGTCTATATGGGGGGAAAGATACCATTCATAGACACATCTATATGAATATTCCCACATGCTAGCCTTTCTTCGTTTATGTGTTAGATGTACATCCATAGATGTACATTTTTCTCATTAACTTTTATGGATGCTAAAATCAGATTTGGTTAAAATCTTCATTTCCAGCTCTTTGTTAAGAAGAGGGTCTCGTGAATTTTCCTGCCTGGGCTGACCTTGAAGTGCAGTTCCTTAACCTCAGCCTCGCAGGTAGCTAGGATTATAGGCGCAAGACACTAGATTCCGGGACAAGTTGTGTATGGTTTACTATGTTTTTCTTATTTTAATGTGTCCATTACCCAAGTTAAAGGATTATTAATATAAATATTTTTCTTAAGAATTCTTAATTTATTCAATATCCTAAAATGATAACATTTCTTGGTATTACTCTCATATATATGTTCTTAATCAAAGAAAGTTTACATTAATAGAAGACTATATATGTGAAATTCACTAACTGAGGTAAAGGATAATTTCTTATTCTGTTCTTCCTGTTATAATAAAATACCATAGACTGATGGCTCTTTAACAGCAGAAATTTATACTTTGGAGATCTAGAGACGGGATCTAAGACCAAGGTGCCAGCAGACTTGGTGCTAATTGGCTTCCTCAGAAACAGCTCTCTTCCCACTCCAACCATGCAGAAGCTACAGAGTTCTTGTCTATTTCACATGAAAGTTCTGCCTTACCACTTCTGAAAGACCCACACACACCTGATATTATTACCAATGGGTGAAAAATAGAGCATAGATATCATTCAGGTAATGGCATGTCGTCTGATAATGTTATGACTTGAGTAATAGTATTCAATTTGAATATTATATGCCATACTGTAGTTATGATGGTTTTAAATAACCAATCCATTCTGATTATTTTTTAAATTTTATTGTAAAAGTGATATACAGGCCGGTTACAGTAACGTAAGTCAGGTGTTGAGTACATTTCCATTTGAACAGTGGTGTTTTCTCCCCTCCCATCTTCCCTTTCCCCCAAGTTGTATAGTTCATTTCCAACATAGTGTCTAGTGAGTATCACTGCTGAATTGGTTCACTGTTTGTCCTACCATTTCTATGATTCCCCTCCCCCTCCCCAAAACCGATAAACTTACAAACATGACAAAAGCTACAGAAATCAAAAACAAAAACAATTAAGTGGCTAAAGAAAGAATTACTCAAAGATCACTTAATTTCTAGATACTTGGTTCAACCCTAAAATAGCATGATTTTTATAGAGAATCTTTAGAAATAGCAATTTAGAGAAATTGTAATGATTTTACAGAGAATCTAAGTCTAAAATATAATAATTTATTTCTTTACCACCTAAATTGGCTCTCTTTTGTTTGTGTTCTTGTTAGAAACATTCAACAAGGGATTATATTAACTCACTCTTTTAATTCTAAAGAAAATGGCTTAAAAAATGGCTTTGACACTAGCTTGAATTTAGTAATTGTGAAAACTATTTAACTTTGTTAAGCATAGCTACCTTCAATTTCACAAAGAATAAATTCTTCAGATAATTCTTTTAACCAAAGTGAATGAGCTAAATATTTGAACTAAATATAAAATTAATCAATGAATATTTTGTTGTACATATTTTGAATTTTTTCCAAATGAAGATATGTGCTAAAGAAAGAGCATTCAAATAGCCAGATACTCAAGCAAAAGAAAATTAAATTTATACTAATTAGATGGCTATGATGGCATACAAAAATCACAGTAATAGTAAGATATTCTCTTAGGAATACTAAGAAGAATTCAAATGTCAAAAGCAAAGGCTTAAGTTAAGTGTAAATCACGGAAATTTATGTAAGGAAAAAGAGCAAAATTTGGATGGTAGTTTGCGATACAACAAAAAGAAAAATTCTTCTGGGAATTCTGACCACCAACTTCAGGGCTTCTAATTAGTCTGACAAAGTTAACACAGTTCTATAGCCTAGTTGAACAGATAATTTATCTAGCCAGATTCAAAATCGCTCTTTTTTCTCAACACACAATTAGCTACATCATTCACAACTCTGAGGTCTTTCAAAATGAACAGAGGACAACTTCAGTCTGTCTGATGTTGACTGGTTAACACAGTCACTGAAATGGTCTCACAGAGAAATTAGAAGCCATTCTTTAATCTTAACTCACAAGGACAGATGCAGGTGGACGTATGTTGCCTGGGTCTTATAATTGCTGATGTGAAGTGGATTTTTTTACTCAAGATGGTCAATAGTAATTAGTATTCAGTGGTGTCTTTTTATTCCAGTGGCCTGACCTACCTCTGCCCCCTTTTTCTATATTACTCCTATTATATGCTGTAACCAGGGATGTCCTGACTTCTTTTGCATTCTAATTAAAGCATTCTTGGTGAACGCATTGGCTATTTTTCATTTCACAAAGAATAATTACTTGAGCCAAGTGAGAGATCTGTCCATTGGGTTTCATGTTATTTGGGAAAATGTTTGCATTGGTTTTGATGGATACAGTCACATTCTTGTGAAATATTGGAGAATATCTGGATTTTTCTGAAAAATATAGCACCCTCTCCCCCCCAAAAGAAGTCAGAGAGGACAAGTGCTCTACCAACTTCATGTATTAAGAAATAATCTCTAAAATATTTAATTTTGCCACTGAGATAAGAATTAAGTGATGATTTTGTTTTGTTTTGTTTTTCACAAAATTCCATTTTAAGCACCTACTCTCTTTCTAGACAGAGGTTTTGTACTAGATACTTACTACACTGGGGAGGGTGTTAGAAAAGGGCCATTCTTCAGCTTGGGTCCGTATCACCTGTCATGTATTTTTTTTTTCTAAATTTCCACTGAAACCAAGTCTGGGATCTCTCAGGACCAAAGTGGCCTGATGAATCAAAGAGAAAAATAAATGCTGAAAGGTTAAAAATATAAATCGAATCAAGAGACATAACTAATGTCAGGTGATTAATGTTGATTTAAATATAAAGTTTTATTTATTTGGTGAGAGGATTATAGGTAGTCCTTTTGAGAAATCAGATAAAGTAATTGATTGACTATCATCTATATATTTAAGAAAAACTAACAGCTGAATCTATGGCTCAGTGTTGTAATGTTTGCCTAGCAAGTGTAAGAGAGGCCATACATTCAAATCCCATAACTGCAAAAAATGGAATAAAAGAAAATAAAAACACTCTAAGATAATTTTGTTTAGTATTGGGGGTACATTATAAACTCACTCATGTCCATGCAATGAAAACTTCCTGGAAGAACTAAATAAATTTAAAAAATCATAGCCACTCTAGCTACTTGAGAGACTGAGATCTGAGGATTGCAGTTTGAAGCCACACTGGAAGGGAAGTTATTTCCAGTTAGCCACCAAAATGCCATGAAGTAGAGCTGTGGCTCATGTGGTACAGCAGTAGCTTTGAACAAAATAACTAAGAGACATTGCCCAGGCCCAGTTCAAGCTTCATGACCAACTGACACATACAAAGAAAGTAAAAGTTTATAGCTCATCCATCTTCCTTCCTTCTTTCCTTCTTTCCTTCTTTCCTTCCTTCCCTCTTTCTCTTTCTTTCTTTCTCTTTCCTTCCTTCCTTCCTTCCTTCCTTCTTCCCTTCCTTCCTTCCTTCCTTCCTGGGCTCCCAAAAATCTGAGAAAGTGTAGTACTTAGTGACAATAGCTAAACTTAGTCTCCGTTTTGTGGAATAATGTTCTGGTTCTTTCTTATCACTAGTTAGACTTGTTTTCTGTCTTTTTTTAAAAAATGGATTTTATTATGCAAAGTCTTTTTTTGTTGTTCCTTTCGTGCATTTTTACTGTTATTATACAGGCGATGCTCAGAGGAGTTACAGTTACATAAGTCGTTTCTTAGCCTTATTTTCTGAGTCTTATTTTCAATGTTTTAAAATTACATTGGGGAATTATATTAAATTTTGTTATATCTATATTGCAGCATTTCCCTTTCTTTCTGGAGCACTTACATAGTTAGCTCACTGAACTGACGTTTCCTGTGACTGAGTAGTCACCCATTACTTCAGCCTGTTGCAATCACCATCCTCACTGTCCTCACAGTTTTGTCTCCATTTCATTTTTTCTCATGTGTTCCTCCTTGCTAGGCTTCACAAAACTTTTCTAGTTGTTCATTACTACGTTTCCTGTTCATATAACAGGCCAGACATTTAATAGATGCCTTTAAAAATATTTGCTGCCTTAAAAATATACCATGCATATTCTATAGAGACTATATGCAATTATGTTATTATACATTTATGTCATATAACATGGAATTGTCATCATTCAGCTTCATTTGCCTTCAGACACCTGGCCTCTGATGTCAGTTTTCCCTTATTTGCAAGGACACAGAGAAATCGATGATGAATGAATGAAGTGAATAGTAGTATTTCTGAGCTAATTTGACATTGCTTCCAAGCAAATTTCAATGGATTTTGACCAGTTCCTGAACACTGGCAAATTCCCATTGGTAGTTGTATGCTGAGGGTCTTTCTGGAATGATAAGGAGACAGAATCCCTGCTGTGAAATAAGCCCAGGAAGTCTTGTTTAAGAATATGATGGGCTAGAATGTAGCTTAGTGGTAGAGTGCTTGCCTAGCATGCATGAAGCCCTGGGTTCAATTCCTTAACACGGTATAAACAGAAAAAGCTGGAAATGATGATGTGACTCAAGTGGTAGAGTGCTAGCCTTGAGCAAAAGAAGCTCAGGGACAGTGCCCAGGCCCAGAGTTCAAGCCTTGAGACTAGGAAAAAATAGGATTTAGCTCATTAGCCTATTTATTCATCGGGTTGTTGATTTTTTTTTGGAGGACTTAAATTTTTTAAGTTTTCTGTACATTCTGCACACTAGGACATTTTCTGATATATAGCTGGGTTTCTGTGTGTTTCTATTTAGCTTGTTAGCTATGTCCTTTGCCATGCAGGAACTTTTAAGTTTGATGCAATCCCATTTATGAAGTTTTCTTTGACTTGTGTTTCTAGGTCTTTACCTAGAACATTTCAACCTGTGCCTAGAAGCCATAGTGTTTCCCTAGTCTTTCCTATGATAATTTCATGATTTCTAGTCTTACACTGAGATCTTTTATCCATTTTGAATTGATGCTGGTGTAAGGAGATATATAAGGATCTAGTTTCAGGGTGGATATCCAATTTTACCAGCATCATTTGCTGAAGAGGCTGTCTTTCTTCCACCCTTCTGTTTTTTTACTCCCTTATCAAACACTAGATGGCTATAGGTCTGTGGATTCATTTCTGGATCCTCTATTCTGATTCATTGATCCTCAGGCCTGTTTTTGTCCCTCTACCAAGCTGTTATCATTATAGGCAAGTGATTACAAATGAATTAATTAAAGTATGATACAGTGAAATCATATATAATATATCATGTATCATATATGGAGAGCTCAAATAGTGTAATTCTTAGAAAGACTAAGTCAAAGACCAACAACTAAGTACCTGGAAATGGGGAACTGCAAGAAGGGAGATGCCTGAGGCAGAGGAGGGGAGGAATAGCTGAATAAAGGAGGAGAGGGGAGAAAATGTAATCAAGAATTTATTGTATATGCCACAGAATTTAGAAAACTAAGGGAAGTAGAGGGTTAAAGGGGAGTGAAAACGAAGAAGGGATGGCACAGATAAAAAAAACAGGTTTGTTAAGTGGCAAAATTCCAGTGCATATCCTAAAAATTAAGAAAAGTGAGTTGGTTCCATATGTTAGCCATGGTAAATAATGCTGCGATAAACATAGTTGTGCTGGTAGCTTTAGTTTGGCCTTGTTTGTGATCATTTGGGTAAATGCCCAAAAGTGGGATTGCTGGGTCATAGGGGAGCTCTATGTGGAGTCTTTTGAGGAACCTCCATACTGCTTTCCAAAGTGGTTGAACAAGTTTACACTCCCACCAACAATGGAGTAGGGTTCCCTTCTGGCCACATCCCCTCCAGCATCTGTTGTTATTAGAGGTCTTGATTCTAGCCATTCTAACTGGGGTGAGGTAGAATCTCAATGTTGTTTTGATCTGCATTTCTTTTGAGGCTAGAGAGGTTGAGATGCCCCTCAGTAGATGAATGGATCAAGAAAATGGAAAGACTTGGAAAAAATTATATTAAGTGAAGCAAGCCAGGTCCAAAGAAACATAGGTCCCACTGTTTCCCTTATTTGCAATAACTAGTACCTGTGTAGGACAAGCAGAAAAGGTCAAAAGCTATGTATATATGACCAGATAAGATGACGTTAAGCAAAATGAACCCCAAGATAGGGACACAAATCTTTTTTCTTTCTTGCTATTGTTTCTAATGTATTTATAATGTACCATGTGATTTTTTTTGTTTCTTTGTATGTTCCTCCCCCACATTATAACCCCTGTTTTCACTGTATTTGACGTCAGTGCCTTGCATCTTGTATTTTCACTTCTCTAATTTGGGGAGGGGAAGGGAGAAAACAAAATGCTTAAATAAGGATACAGATTGACTCATTGTAACAATGAGATATACAAAATACTATGTTGAAAACCAACTTTACAACTTCTTGTGGGGGGGAGGGGCGGGGAGGGACAGGGAAGTGGAGGTGGGAGAGAAGGGATGGTAGGGGGAAACAAAGGAGGCAACAATGCTTAATCTGAAATGTACTCATTACCTTGCCCATGTAACTGTAACCCCTCTGTACAGCATTTAAAAAAAAAAAAAACAACATAAAAAAAGAAAGAAAGAAAAGTGAGGGAAGGAATGAGTTTGGAGGGGTGGGTGAGAATGTTAAAAGGGTGACATTGATTCATATACACTGTATTCATAAACCGTTTTGTCATATGTCAACTCCTTTGTACAATTCCTTAAATATAGTAAAAATATTCAAAAAGGAATATGCTTTAGTCTGAAAAGAATTCCTATTGAGACCCATTTAATATCGTAAATGATTTTATTGTACATTTATTTCATACATTTGTAGTTATTCAAAACCACTTCTTATAACAGATGCATTCATGTCATAGAATTAAGAGCAATGTCTTTGAACTAAACAATTCTAGTATGAATTCTCACTGTATCAGTAGTCATAATTCCAGGTAAAATACTTAACTTCTCTGAGTTCTGGCTTCTTTTTTGACAGTACAAGGAGCTAACACCACAATTTTGTAGTAGAATTCCAAGGGAAAAATTATAATTATAATTAAGAATCTGGCACACAGTTTGTGTTTAAAAAGTTAGGCCTAACGAGAGTATTTTGTGGACAATCAATCTACTTTAATATACTTGTTACCACTCAACACTCTGTGTTTGCGCACCCTTGTGTTCAAGGTTGAATGTCCATTTGTTAGCACATCTGTATATTCCTCATAATTAATATCTTTTAAAATGACATATGGTTGAATGACTGGAAATCGAGTCTTGCCTTCTGTTTTTAATTTGTTTATGACTCAATGACTCAGTACATGTGTCTGAACTTTAATTTTCCATTCTGGAAACTAGAATTTAAAATCCTTACTCCTATGAAAGCTATTTCAGAAAATGATGGAGAAATATGCAATGCAATATGTGCCAATTTATTCAGCAATGTAGTAAGGGTTCACATAGATAAAGGGCCATTGTATCTTTTATGTTAACAGAGAAACTTACTTGGGAATGCAATAAGGGGGTAATTTGAGGAGTAGTCAGTATCCAAATGGACCAAGAAGTATTACATCTGATTGGAATAAGCACAGGAAGAGTTAAGAAAGCCTTGAGGTACTGAATGAGGCTCAGAACATGATTCACCTGCAAGAACTCTTTGAAAGAGCCCACCTGGCCCTCCTGGCAGTGGCAAAGCTGCTTGGATGTTTCCAACTTCTGAATCTTTCAAAGCCTCATAGCTCTGTCATGCTATGAGCATGTTCTTTTACAGTTACGTCAGCCATGTTTACCTATAAAATATGCAGAAGATAATCTTACCCCTCTTTCTATCTACTCTACCTTTGGCCACCCTACAAGATCCTGCTGCAGTAGTCTTAGCACCAATTAATGTGGGTTTGAGGGGTGAAGCGTCTTAATGCAGCATTGTATTCCACAGTTTTGCAATGCACATGCATGCAAATATAAACCAAAAAAAACCCTACAGTATTACTAAGATGTTAAGATGTCCTGAGAAAGAAATCTTTATATAAGGGGAGTACAAGCATTTCTTTTTCTCCCTAAAAACTAGCTTCCTTTGGTTCTTACTGTCTTAGTAGTTACCTGCTAGATGGGAGAAAGTCTCTATTTTTGCTATGGAGCTCTCTCCCATAGAGTTCTATAAATCTATATGGGACAAGATTTGGAGCATATGTAAATAATTTTGTTTGCCTTGTGGGAATTTATCTTACATAGAAAAACATCCAAAAGGATAATCACTTAAAATTGTAATCAAATTATATATTCAAAATCATTATGCTACCTAGCCCAGGTCTGGCCTCGATTTATTACTTAATGTTTTGTATTAATTTTGCCTTCCATAGAGCTTGAGTTTGAAAGTTTATTAAAAAAATAACCTCCCTTCCTTTGGATTTATAGATGGGGTAGCTGTTTTATCCAGTTGCCATGTAGAATTAGTATTTACTGGACAAGATATGTTGATTCAGGAGCTTGTCTGTGGAGCGTTTGCCCCGAGAGGGTCATATTAAACTTGAGAGAAGCTTTTTGAGCAACATGGCATCTTGGAGCCAATATATCAAGCTGATAGATACAAGGCTCTTCTGTTAAGAAACCAGGGGTGGAATTATGGCTGGCTAGCCGTTATTGCTTCAGTGCTAAGAAGCCTCTAAGGAGTCGAGCTAGGATAAAAGGGGTTAAACAGAGGGGAAAGAAAGGTTTCCAGAATTCAGCCTTACTGAAAGCATACAGAATGAGCAGTTATAGATAGATGATTTTTAAACAATAATTTGGGGAGAATTTGCATTTTTTAATAATCAACTGTGACCACTTTAATGAACATATTGCTTTTTTTTACGTGATGGTTGAATGTTCTTACAGAGCCCACTTTTGGATGCTCCTCTATGCCATCTCAGTAGTGGAGCAATATGAAACAGTTTTTATATGCATATAAAAACAACTACGATTGTTTTCATGATGATGACTAATATTCATTAAAAGATTAGATCATCAGTGGCATTTTACTTTTTTAGAACAATAAGATGAAAGTTGGTATAAATTGGGGAGGGGAAGGGAAAAAACAAATTGTTTAAATAGGGATACAGGTGGACCCATTACAACAATGAGATGTACAAGTTGCTGTGTTGAAAAACGAACTTTACAACTTTAGCAGGAGGGGAGGAGTCGCACGGGGAAGGGCAGGGATGGTTAAGGGGAAACAAAGGAGGAGGCAACAATGCTTGATAAGAAATGTATTCATTATCTTGCTTATGTAATTGTAACCCCTCTGTACAGTATTTTCACAATAAAAAACTTGTTAATAAAAAGGAAAGTTAATACATGAAAGACATGATTTCATCTTATATATTAAATGAATTTTCACTTTTCCCCTATTTTTATAGTGCTTTTTTTATATGTTTGTACAGGTTACCAAGGAACCCAAGAAAATATGTTGATATGAAATCAACATTAAACCCGGGTACTGGTGGTTCACACCTATAATCCTAGCTACTCAGAGGTTGAGATTGGAAGATTGTGATTCAAAACCAGTCTGGGCAGACAAACATGAGAGATTTTATCTTTAATCAACCAGTAAAAAAGCTGGAAGTGGAGGTGGATTCAAGTCTTGGAGCATGAGCCTTGATAAAAATGCCAACTTAGAGTGTGAAGCCTTGTGTTTAAGCCCCAGTACTGGCAAATAAAAAACAAAACCTAAACCCTCAGTATTATCAAAATGACTTGTGTTGATAGATACAATAATATCTTTTTTTTTTTTTTTTTTGGTCATGGGGCTTGAACTCTGGGCCTGAGTGCTGTCCCTCGGCTCTTCAGCTCTAGCACTCTACCACTTGAGCCACAGTGCCACTTCCAGTTTTCTGGTGGTTTATTGGAGATAAGAGTCTCAGGGACTTTCCTGCTTGGGCTGGCTTTGAACTGTGATCCTCAGATCTCAGCTTCCTCAGTAGATAGAATTACAGATATGAGCCACAGCGGCGCCCGGCTCCATAATATCATTTTTAAAGACTTGAGAATTATATGTTCTCCACACCTAACAAGATTCAGAGTTAAGTTATGCGGTAGCAGACCCTGACAACAATTGCGCTGCATTTTCTGTCACGTGATGCTTTTGATGGGAGAATATTTCATACGTTTTCCTGTCTCATCCCATTCACCCTCCTGTTTACCAGTGGGTGGATGTGTTTCATTGTAATTTACTCACTATAGAAATGGACATCATCAGAGAACTTCGTTCTTGTTCCACCACCAAGCCTACCTACTTCTCTGCATCTCAGTCTTTGTATTTACATCAACAACATAGTATCCCTGGTCTCTTTAACAGCCAGCAGCCTCGACTCCGCATTCAATTCACATGTGCCCTGTTTTGCTTCTCTCTCGCCACACAAGAACTTTGCTCAGGCCATTGCTCTTGCCTTGTCTACCTTGGCCTCCCCCTCAATTGCTTATAGGAGAAATCTCCAATAAGCATGCATAAATGAACTAGTCTTAGGAAACTGCTTTGGTACTACGAGCTTCGATAGCACCTGTACCATTTTTAACTCCTCTTTCCAATAAAATTCCCTCAAAAGAATTGTTTGCACTCACCAGATCTGCTCATTTCTCCTCATGCTCTTCTCAGTTGCCTTCAACCAAACTGCTGTGTCCACCTTTGCATTGCTCTGCTTTTGACAAGGTCATGAAACGACTGCATGGCCAAATGCCAAGTCTAATTCCCAGGATCCTTTTTACCCTAAATTCTCTTCACATTTGTGCAGTTGATTGGTCCTTCTTTTTTTTAAAACACGCTTTCCTTCTTTGACCTCAGTACCCATCCACCTTCTCGCTTTCTTCTACTTCACTGACCACTCCTTCTCAGCTTAATTTACACCTAAAGTTTTGGTGGGTTTTGGGGCTCAGGTTTCAGACCTCTTATTTCTTCCCTCTGTCCTCTTCCCTCAGCCTCTACTTCATTCCTTTTATCTCTAACCTTTAACTACCGTATCTTCATGGGCCCAGAACTTCTACCCAAGACTATGCATGTAACTTATTCCTCCAGATCTCCACTCAAGGCTGCTATACAAAATAACTCCTATGAAAATGCAGCCAAAATACAATTCTTGATCTCTCCATATGTTATTTCTCCCCCAAATGTTTCTCCTCTCAGGAATGGTAGTACCATTCACTTGAGCGTCTGGGCTGAGAACAATGGCATTTTCATATGCTCTGTTAACATTTTTCCCCAACTCAAGGGAACATATCTCACTACAATCCCTCTTTACTCAAATCTAAGCCACTAGACCCTTACGTGTGAATTATTGCAGTGATGATATCCCTTCTCCACTCTTCCTTCTTGTCCTCTTTAGTTCCTGTTGTGTCATTTGCTGTACTAGAACACTGCAATGACTCTCAGACACACTTAGGATGGAGCACAAGGCTTTCAGTGTCTAGGACTTTTCAGTGTCCTAGCGTTGTACTTCCTGCCAGTCCCACTGAGTGCTTTCACTTTCCCTCTCTTTCTTCCTTGATCTACCCCATCACACTGATCTCTCTGCTGTTCTGCATACACAAAGAACTTCCCTCTCCTCCCTCCCTACCTCTGTTCTTCCTGTTTTCTGGCTAGAGGGCTCTCCCTCTAGACATAACTCATGGCAGCCCCCTCATGCCATTGCTAGCTCTGCTCAAATGTCACCTAATTACGTGGCCCTCCTATAACCTTTTAATCTCATCCAAATTATTATTTAATAACTAAAATTACACACTCCTTTTCACTCTTTCTTCTCTTAGCATTTTTCCCCTCCCAGGTAGATATCTTTCCTCTTCAGTGTAAGCTCCACAGGGGCAGAGCTCGGATCTGTTTTAATTAGGTCTGTTTTTCTCTCCAAATGAAGGACCCTAGTCAGGACAGAATGGAGCCTCCATAAATGTGTATTAAGAAATGAATGAATTATTGATGAACTCAAAAACCCTTAGAGAAGATGGTTGAAACATGTAATCTAATTCTTCCATTCCTCACCAGTGACTGTCTGTTAGCCTCCCTGTTCACAGGCAAATTGTCCTAAACTGTAGAGAACATAAAATCCACATACTGCGTGAGATGAAACCTAAAAGAAAATTGAGAGTGGACCCTGATGTTTCTTTTTTCATTATTTCTATAACTGCTCCTCTTCCACCAATGGCTGTACGCATCTGTAGTTTCATGGGTCTATGGTTCTAATAAGAGGGAAGTTAGATTAGAATGGTCAGAGTATGCCTTACTAATTATGTTACAATAATAATAAAAATTATTCTAAAGGAAGTTCAGACCAGTCTTCGAGTAATTAGTAATAATAATAACAATATAGTTGTCAGCTAAGAATTTCCACTGCCCCAAAGAAATTATTACATTTAGATGCCCTCTGCTTTTTCACAACTATTTTCGAGGGGAAAATTATTGTCTTTAAAGATCGGAAAATACAGGCTCAGCATCATTACATAATTTTCTTACAGCCACATGGTCTTTGTTTAATTTGCTTTTGAGTTTTCATCTAGCTTTAGAACGAATGCTCATGTGATTGGCTATACATTCAGGCTGTACTTGTTGGGAAAATTAAATACTCAGAATCATCTTGTTAAAAGGTATTTTTTAAATTAGACTGGAGATTGGGCTTTAGTTTCACTCATTTTTTATTAGGCCATCTAGGACAATTAAAATACAGTTTCCTGATAGAAAATGTCATGCAGTTGTGTTGAATTCAGGACAGATTTGGATCAGTACCAGAAAAAACAATATGATCTCTCCAAACTAGGACTTATAACTCCAGGAAATGGAAATGAAGATTTTTTTTTTCCTTCATTGCTGTTTTTGTCTTCTTTTTGTCTTGCTCGTTCACTTATCTGTCTTTGGGAGGATAAATGGGGCATAGAAATTGAGGGACAAAGGGTGAACAAATGCAGCCGTGGTACTCACTATGTTGAAAATGAACTATACAACTTGTGGGTGGGATAGGAAGCAACAACTAGGAGAGAACGAGGGAAGGGATGCCATTGTACAAAAAGAAATGTACTCTTTGCCTGACTTATGTAGCTGTAACCTCTCTGTATATCACCTCTATGACAAAAATTTACCAAAAATGGCATGTGTGGGGGAACACTAGAACTTATTTGAGTAAAGGCAGGGGCAGTGTGCAAAGGAATGACTGCAAAATATGCATAAAGTAAAAGTTGAGTTTTCATATTTTCTCAAGTAAAGGAAATAAAGCCATTGTGTTAAGGTGCAGTAGTATGATTCAAGTGACAGTGGGCAACACAGATGGGAGGCATAAAAGAAACTGGACTTTCTATGTTCCATTTCTTGGTCTGTTGAGCAAAGGAGTTAAATTTAAAAGCTACTTTCATATTTGCCTCCCTAAGTTCCCTCCATGTTTTCCATTAAGAAAACAGAAGTACAGGTGGGAATAGGCTCACATACTCATTCGTCTTGCCGTTTTCGGGGCTGCCTTTTAAGACTGAAGTACTAATGTCATTGTGTTGAAATACACAATAAGGAAGTACTGTAGCTCAGGAATTAAAATGTTAAATTAAATGGACCATGTTTAACATTGTTGTTGATCCCGAGGAACAGTTTTTCCAGTATATGGAGCATTTCCACTCCATCCAGCATATGTTCTCCACAGTTTTCTCTGCTCTAATTCATCTGTGTTTTCCGACAGCTCCAGATGGCCTGCTGCCTCCCAGGCTTTCATCTGCCACTCCAACCAGTCTTCAGGTTGTCTGGTCTACACCAGCTCGTAACAACGCCCCTGGCTCTCCCAGATACCAACTCCAGATGAGGCCTGGCTACTCCACCCATGGCTTTCGAGAGTGAGCGCTCTATTTTGTATATCTTTCTACCACCTGGGTTATCCAATAGATGTATAAACATGTTGAAGAATAGGTCAGTTCTCATCGGCAACAAGCACAGTTATCTCTGAAGAGTTCCAAGTAATAAAGCACAAACAAACCAGCAAGTGGATGGATAATTTGCTTGGCAAAAGATCCACTTTTCTTTTATATAACATTGAAAGTAATTTTTTTTTCACGGTAAACCTTTCATGAATGCACTTTTTCATGAAACCAGGATATACTTGAAAGTCACAAACTGTGGACCTCAATCATGATTAGAAAAGGGTGATAGCTATTACAGTTTGTGCTACAAATTCCACATGGACATCAGCCTTAGTACAACTAGTATTTACATATCACATAAATTCAAGAGTACAAATCTTCAAGTAATAGCTACTTACTTTGAGAGAGATGTCAGTGGATGGCACAAAATGGCGGGTACTTACATATATGCTGACATTCTCTGAAAACTTTATGCAGTGAGAATTTACGTGATTTTATTTCTTTCAATTTCTAGAGCTTCTTAGTTAATCTTTCTCTTGTATAGATTATTTCCTCATCCTTCAGCATCCTTAAACTATGAAGTGAGAGATCTCCAGCCATACACAGAGTATGAGTTTCGGTTGGTTGCCTCCAATGGATTTGGCAGTGTTCACAGTTCTTGGATTCCATTCATGACCGCAGAGGACAGTAAGTAGTGGAAGTAATACAAAGCCAAATGTCTTCTACATTTGCTAGTCGCAATGTCTTTAATTCTTCCAAAACAAGGAAATGAGCCTCCCTTATTCTCTTGTCATTAAATCACAATGATCTTTTCCCGGGCAAAAGAAGAAATAAAGGTGGTCAGTTTTCTAGAAGGAATAAAAATGTGTTCTTAGCATATAGGAGAGTTCATCTGGCTTGCAAACTGGATGAAGGAATTCATGTTAAATCATGATATGAGCCTGCTCTGTCCTTCTGGACACATTAGGTACCCTGCCCTATGACCAAATTTCCTCTGCTTTGTTGGGGAGTGAAATATGGACATTATGTCATGGTGTACTTACGCTTCCATGCACTTATCTCTGGAAGCAGAGACCCTTCCTCCTATTGTACTTATACTCAGCTCCAAAATATACCATCTAGGACTTACAGATAATTCTAAAATATACCATCTAGAGAGAAGAACTTGATAACCCAGATTCTTCAGGGATTGTAAAGGGTGAATTGGAATTGCTTTATTTACTAATAGAGAACTCTCTAGATTATTTTTATTATAGTTGTCTCTGTGTCTATATATAACACATATATGTGTGTATATATACATATATGTAAATATATGTGCATTATATTTATGTATTCACACATATGTAAATATATATATTTAGATTATATACGTAGATATATTAGGAATAAAATATGCATATCGGTCATTAAGATATATTTATGAATAAAAACATTGGTATATTTTGTTTTTATTAGTTGCATCTATAATATATATTAAGAGAAATGTATATATTAAAAAGTTGGGAATTAAATCACAGCACATTGAGTGATGAGGGCCCTGTATCTTTGAGCAATGAGATTTTAGGGATAATCTTGTCAAATCTTATAATCACAGGCACCTTAGGAAATGTTGCTTTGTTGGCCTCTTGCCATTCTGGCTTTATATCTAATGAGAAACTGAGTGTATTTCAAAATGCTAGGCATTAAGCATATCATATTTAAAACAACATTAATTATGTATTAAGTACATTTTGTTTTTATACCTCTAATTGTATTAGTTTGGTGATTATATATACAATGAGACAGAAATAGAACTTTTTGCCATTTTAAAAGTTTATTTCACTTTTTAAAAACCCACTATGAACGATAATATATGATACTTAACCTATTTTTCCCAATTTGTAATTGCTCCTAGGGAGCAAGTTAGGTGATTTGCAAAGGTACAGCCAATATTTTTTGGTCTCAGGCCTAGGAAATGTTGTACACAGTCTGGAGTCAGATTTCAACCCTTTTCAGATTTATGAATTGGAGAGCTTACACTCCAAGCAGATTTTTGAAGAGATATAGCCTATAAAAAATAATCCTGAAGATAGATGCTTAATCTCCTTCTTAGGTATAACTGTATGCTTGATGGGTCTCAAGAAAGATTAACTGAAAATAATTATTCAGCTCACTGCCGAGGTGATGGCTTAATAGAATGGCAGGTTGGAAAAGCCAGGAAGACAAAGCTTGCTTCCTTGGGCATTGTTTCTGTTTCCCCCAGAGAAAGGTCAACACTCATATTTTCTCAGTGGGTAAGCTATTCTCAGTCCTTATTGCCTGGGCCCCATGGTATCCTGTCCATAGGCAGGAAAACACTGCCCACATAAACAACTTCTAAACAATGATCAACTAGCATATCATCCTTTGTTGATCAAACTTTCCTGCTGACTCTTCTTACTATAAAACAAGGCTTACAGGGTGTATGTATATGGTTATAACTTTCATACAGAGACCCAGTCATCTTTGTGAGATGTGTCTGTGTGTGTTTGGAATGAAATTTTAACTCCTTATTTTTATTTTTTTAAGAATGAGTAATATTTGATTAAACAGCAAATGTTAACTCAAGATACCTAACTGGTGTGTGTGTGTGTGTGTGTGTGTGTGTGTGTGTGTGTGTGTGTGTGTGCACGCACCCATGTGTGCATGTGTGTGTGTACTGTTATAGGGACTTAAACTCAGGACATGTGCACTGTGCTTTAGATGTTTTTGCTCAAGGCTGGTACACGACCACTTGGCCACAGATCCATATCCAGCTTTCTCTACCACTTGAGCCACAGCTCCACTTCTGGCTTTTTTGGTGATTAATTGGAGATAAGAGTCTCATGAACTTTCCTGTAAGGGCTTGGAACCACAATCCTTAGACCTCATCCTCCGGAGTGGCTAGAATTATAGGCCTGAGCCATGGGCACCTGGCACCCAGCTCTCATTTTTGTTTTACTTTCTCCCAGATAGATGAATTGGTCCCTTCCTTTCTTTTCATGTACACTGTGAAGTTACACACAGTATCAAAGAATGAGAAGCTGACCATGTGCCCCCGAAGTGTAAGCTCCCAGTGTACACATGCCCCTAAGAGGTGGTGACAGTGAACTCTATATTTTTGGATGTCAGTGGAGATGGATGCCAGCTCTGAAAGGATGTGCAATATAGTTGACAAAGACATGAATGATTGGCATCGGGCACAAGCAGTTTTTCTGTCAAGGATATAGAACACTGCTTATAAAACTACAAATACTGACAGCTCCATGCCAGAATCACACTTCAGACTTGATCCTGACCAGCAACCTCCTGTTCAGAAAAGTGCAATCTTTAATATAAAAATTCCACATATCATCTTAGAGAATGAAACAGAGAAGTCCTCTTGTGCCCACATTAGAATTTCCTCCCCTCGACGGGCACCTCTCTCCATCAGCCACAGTCTCAAAACTTTACCGTGCCCAGATAGGTCACCCATGGCAATATTTTTTAGCATGATGTTTCAAGACAGTGATGTTCATCAACCATGTGGCATGGCTGAAACCAAAAAGAGAAACCTAGGAAGGAAATGAGCTACAACCAAGGAGCCAGTGCTGCATGCAAAACAAAGTTCACACGGACAGACAAAGGGATGCGAGGAATTTTAATAGATTTTTTTCCCCAAATAATTTGTCATTTACATCGAGGTGCCACCAATATCCAGTTCCATGCATTTTTAAAAATCTAGTGTGCTATGCCAAATGATAATAATGCACATTTCCTATGAATATTTTAAATCCTGTTAAACATGTGTTAATAAAAGATGTTTGTTCTAGCCAACTTGGTCAGTGTAGTGTTCAAGTATTTGCAACCAGATAAATACAAACAACAAAGGTATTTGTTAATGTGCTGCTGGCAGTTTAAGTACCTGGCAGGTCTGCATTTTGTAAAAATATATTAATTGTGTTAGACTTGAGAGCATATGATTCATAAAATGAAGACACCTAGCTGCTGAAAATATTGATATTTTTAAACCAGAAATAGCCATCCTTTCCTGACTCCATTGCCTTTCTTTCTTATGTTCAACAATTGTTTTGTGTTTCGTGTCTGGATGTAGACATTGTAGTTAGTGGGAAGGGCAAATTTCTTCAATCCTCAGCTTAAATGCGGTAGTGAACCTTTACCTATTAAAATACTGCCTTGTGTAAAACATGAGATAACCCACTTTGCTTTAAAAACAGATTGCCTCGGCCAAGAAAAGTCAGATTATGTTTCTCTCAAAGTTTTCTTGGTAAAAATCTACATATTACACATAAGTAATAAGATCGACCAATAAAATTGTTTTCCTTTTAAATCACTTTCCAACAAATTGTTTTCCTTTTAAATCACTTTCCAACGTCAAAACAAACAAATTAAAAAAAAACCGAATTGTTCATTGTCAGATAGCTTAAAGAATTTGATCATTTCTCCTGAAGTTCACATTTGTATGTTTAAAAATGCCTGAGAGACATGCTTAAGTAATTTGTAGTGTTTGGACAGTTTATTCCGTGGAGTAACATGAATATTACTCTCAGGTGTTCATAGTTTTGCTAGCAGACTATGTATGAGTTTTATCCAGACCATGATGGAAACATACATCTCCTCAACAACAGAGTGAATTTCCTTACTTTTAACATACCATGGTTACGCTTTACCTTAAATCTTATTGTTTACCCAGATTTATGTTAATATGGTAAACAGAGTTATAAAGGATTCCAGTCTTTGGATCCTGTTTTAACTTTTTCCTTAGTGGGGTTTATTTATTTTTCAGATTTTCCTAACAGTTTACCAAGAACCCCTTGCAGGATAAGGGAGAAAGACATTGCAATGCTCATTGAAATCTAGATAGAACATAAAAGCCTTCTGCATCTGTTGCCTGGGAAATTCTGCTCACTCAACAGTCTGAAAAGTCACTTTCTCAGGGAAGCCTTCCTTTCTCATTGCTCACTTGAAATTTTGGTTTGTGCCTTATAAGTTGTACCTTCTCAAGACCAAGGGCTCTGTCTCATCTGTCTTGTAGACTTAATGTCTTAGTTGTACAAACTGCCCAGTGAAGGGTCTGACATAGAAAAGGTACCGAATCCTACTTGAAATATGAATTAAACTGCCTGATCTAAGCAAATTCATGAAAATTAACCAAGTAGCTGTTCTCTGTGTCCTCACTCTGTTTATAGAAGCATGTATATGTGTGTACAGGTCTGTTATAGTATAATGTATATACTAGTTACTCAGAGGGACAAGGAAATCATAGGGATGAATAGCCAACTAGGTAGGTTCCTCTTGAAACAAGACTGGGCAAACACTGGGCAAACTCAGAGGTGCTGTGTAGGTGACTGGAAGGGCATTTCTCTCAAAACGGTGTTAGGAAAGTTTGCCTCCAGGTGGGGAAGTAGGGAATGGAATTTACTTGGTGTTCATCTTAATAACGAGTTTCACATTACAATTGTTCCAGAAGGAGAACTTTCTCCTTCAGTGTTGGCAATGTCTGCTGACTGACCTATGGGTAGACAGGCATTCTGGGTGTTCTTACTGTTCTAGAAGCTTCAGGCCATAGGATGGGAGGGTGAGGATTAGAGGCAAATGCTGGGGAAGAAAATCCAACCTGATCTTATTTTCTGGCCTCCATTAATACGTGTTCTAATCACGGAGGCCACAAACCACAGGCTATTCAACATGCATGAGTAAGGAGGTGTGGATGGAGTATATACAAAGAAACTAAAGAAACAAACAGGGTTTTTTTTATAGAATAAGAGCAAAGTATTGAATCAAAAGGGTAGTAACACTGTGGTATGAAATTTGACACATGGATCCAGATAAACCTTAGAATAGAACTGCTTTTCAAATCATTTTACGCACCTGGGGGCCTTTAGGAGTATTTAAATATTAAAATTAATATTACACGGCAAACATCTTTTGGTGACTAGTGGATTTTAGTATTTAAAGTCTCAACTTGAATCCTTAAGAGAGTTCTGTGCAAGAAAGACATAGGAATATTCAAATGAGGGAAGAGCATATTTATATCAGTAGATTTAATTACGTTTAATGGGAAAATGGGATCCACAAGGTTCAGTAAGGCTACATTATTACTTTGCTTATACCAATCCAAGTGCCTTTTCCAATGGTTCTAAATATTTATTTCTTAGTGCTGACCTGTTTATATTTTCACACATTCACAGGGTATCTATTTCATACAAAATAAAAGATTGGTGGCCAAAGTGGCATAGTTAGTACTCTGGGTTTGAAACAGAAAGTTTCTGTACATTGGCCACTCAGACTATGTTTTCAGGTTCACAGATCACTGCCCAAATTCTTGCATTTCCAAATTTAATAGAAGCAGATTTTTATAAGCACTGTTATTTCCTTATTGTTTTTTATATTCTAAGATGGAAGGGAACTTATTTAAGCTAAATGTGGCAAACGCAAATCTTTTCACTTGATGGACTACCTCAGTGTCAACAGCTAACACAGGCTTGTTCTTCCAAATGTGCAGTGTTGGTGGTTCTCCTGTTCCTTATGTCAATTAGCTGGAGAATTCAGGTGAAAATAATAAGAAATCAAGATTTTTCCTAAACTTTCTAGTGTTTAAAGAAATTAGCAGAAAAATACTATTTTATTTTTTGTATCTTATTTTTATTTTTTGTTCATCATGGGGCTTGGACTCTGGGTCTGGGCACTGTTCCTGAGCTCTTCAGCTCAAGGTGAGCTCTCTATCACTTGAGCCACAACACCACTTCTAGCTTTTTGATGTTTAATTGGAGATAAGAGTTTCACAGACTTTCCTACCTGGGTTGATTTGAGCTATAATCCTCAGATCTCAGCCTCCTAAGTATCTAGGATCACAGGCATGAGCCACCAGCCCCTAGCAGCAAAAAATACTTTGTCAAAGCTACCTGATTTTCTGTTGCTTTGATTTTATTGAAGGTCTGTTATGCCTACGATACTTTGACAAGAAATCTCTACCTATTCTCTTATTTGAACTGCACAATCTGTTGATCATTCATGAAATTTTCTTAGCTTTGAAAAAAATTAAGCTGTCAATATTTGAAAATTATTACTGGATTATGGAAAAAAATCATCCAATGCTAATTGCCACACACTAGCATTTAAATGATGTTTGGAGACCCTCAAATCTTAAATTATTAGAGAATTCAAATACCTAAAAAATGGTAGCTATTAACAAAAAGATGAGTGTTTACCACAAGCATTTTTCTATTGCCTTTTTGATACTGCATAGTTATCAAAGTTCATTCCATAATGCTAAAAAGCTCTCTATGTTTTGTTAGTTATATCATCTTACTCATTTTGGTAATGTCTCCCAACCCCCAATTTTCCAAGATTGACTAAGTAAGTGAAAAAGAAAGAAAGAGTTTCTCTGGGAGCTCCAGAAGTAGCCTCTGTAAACAGTTAGTGAGCTATATTTAGAGTAATGTAGATGAAAGTTTGCCTAAATACAGAGCCTGACTCTGTGGCCTTGAGCTCACATAGGCTTTATTTCTGCCTTTATGGCTTCCTCTCATCAGCTATTTTATTTTCAGCTTCAGACTTGCACGAAAGCCTCCACAATATGGCCCAGTTCTAGATGTTAACCTATATTCCACTCAGGAAAAAGGGAGAAAGACAACTCCTTGGTCTTGTTTCTCTAACCTGCAGACCACCAAATAATATCCTTTCAAGTCCAATAACCAGCTAGCCATTCATTAAATAATGGCACCTCTGTGGCATGTTTCCTTGTTTATCAGCTGTCAGGGCTGACATTCAGATTTCTGTGCAACTGTGCAGGGCACCTTCTACCTACTGCCTGTTTTCTTATCACAAGATGATAAGTTCAGTATCTTTATCTCATTGTTCTTGTTATGTTTATATCTTTTATTATGAGCTGTCAAAATTCTTTGGGGTAGGAGTTTAAGCAATGAATTGATGAGAATAATTCAAGATTAAAGAGAAAGTAGAACCTTATTCTCTTCTGCTTACGTATCAAGGGTAGATAATTAGAAGGCTACCCTAATAATTATATAATGTATTGCTGCCTATAGTTATAAATCCATATATTCTCTCCTTCATTTTTTATTCACTGGAATTTTAAGTGATATTTTTATAGAGTTAATATTACAAAAAAGAGCTTTCAAACCAAGTAAGCTTAGTTTTTATTACTAGTATTATTATTATTAGAGTAGAAAGAGTTTCTTTAATGGAACACTTAAAAATATAACAGGAACCGGGCATCAGTGGTTCACACCTGTAATCCCAGCTACTCGAGGCTGAGATCTGAGCATTGAGGTTTGAAGCTGGCTGGGGGGAAAAAGTCTCATGAGGCTCTTATCCCCAATAAACTACTCAAAAACTGGAAATGGTGCTGTGGTTCTAAATAGCAAACAGGAGAAGGCTTCGTATAAGCCACTGAAGGTAAAGTACCTGCACCCTTGAGCTGAGAGTAATTCAGCATCCACACTCACACACACACACACACACACACACACACACACACACACACACACACACACAC